>NC_136415.1:82552678-82902678 GCF_051521515.1 Lactuca serriola
TCGGCCCATTCGTGTGTTTCCATCGGACAAGCACTAACCCAACCATTTTGCGTCGCAACTTCTTAGTCTTTCGGTCAACAATTGCCTCTGGTTCTTCAATCAACCTTTTGTTCTCATCGATTCTCAACTCCGAAAGTGGAATCATGTCGGGAACTTCTCCCGTGAACTTCCTCAAATAACACACATGGAAAGTGTTATGAATTCCATTCAGTTCTTCGGGTAATTCGAGCTTGTAAGCTTGGTTCCCAACCCTCTGAAGAACTTTAAACGGTCCAATAAACCTTGGACTCAACTTTCCCCTTTTACCAAATCTTATAAGTCCCTTCCACGGTGAGACTTTAAGCAAAACCGAATCTCCAACCTCAAAAGTCATCGGTCTTCGCTTTTTGTCAGCATAGCTCTTTTGACGATCCTGAGCTGCTAACATTCTTTCCCTAATTATTTTCAACTTTTCAGCAGTTTGATGAACCATCTCCGGTCCCATAAATTGCTTTTCCCCAGCCTCAAGCCAACAAGACGGCGTACGACACTTCTGTCCATACAAAGCTTGATAAGGTGCCATCTTAATGCTCGAGTGAAAACTATTATTATAGGAAAATTCTACCAAAGGTAAATGTTCATCCCAATTACCTAGGAATTCCAAGGTACATGCTCTCAGCATATCTTCAAGTGTTTGTATCGTTCTTTCACTCTGACCATCAGTCTGCGGATGGTAAGCTGTGCTTAAACATAACTTGGTACCCATTTCCTCTTGTAGACTTTTCCAAAACCTTGAGGTGAAACGACTATCACGATCCGATACAATCGTTAACGGAACATCGTGAAGCCTCACAATTTCCCTCACATAAGAATTTGCAAGCTTTTCCATAGACCATTTCTCCTTGGCTGCTATGAAATGCGCACTCTTAGTGAACCGATCAACGACCACCCAAATCATGTCGTGACCATTCTTTGTTCTGGGCAGTTTAGTGACAAAATCCATAGCAATGTCTTCCCACTTACCCATAGGCACAGGCAATGGTTCTAAACTCCCGTATGGTTTCTGATGTTGTGTCTTGACTCTCGCACAAGTCACACACTCGGCCACATACTTTGCAACATCAAGCTTCATCGTCGGCCACCAGTAGTAGGGTTTCAGGTCCCTATACATTTTAGTGCTACCAGGATGAATTGAGTACATGGTTTTGTGAGCTTCTTCCATCAGAAGATCTCTGATTCCTCCTGTCTTAGGTATCCAAATCCGATCTTGCAACACCTTCAGTCCATGACTGTTTACACCGAAAACCAACGTTTTGCCCAAACGTTCCCCCTTTCGGTCATTTTTCTCAGAAGCTTCCTCTTGAGCTTTCTTTATACTTTACACAATGGTCGAGACAACTTCAATTCTCAATGCTCTTGGACTTTTCCTTTCAACATTGACTTTCTGACTGAGAGCATCAGCAACAACATTAGCTTTACCGGGGTGGTAAAGTATCTCGCAGTCGTAGTCTTTAAGTAATTCTAGCCAGCGTCGTTGCCTCATATTCAATTCCTTCTGATTAAAGAGATATTGGAGACTCTTATGATCAGTGAAAAGTTTGCACTTCGTGCCATAGAGGTAATGCCTCCATATTTTCAGAGCGAAAACTACCGCTGCCAACTCCAAATCATGAGTCGGGTAATTCTTTTCATGCTCCTTCAGCTGTCGAGACGCATATGCTATCACCTTTTCTCTTTGGGTCAAAACACAACCCAATCCAACACCAGACGCATCGCTATAAACAACGAAGTCTTCAACTCCATCGGGTAGAGAAAGTATCGGTGCCTCGCATAGCTTCTTCTTTAGCTTCTCGAATGCTTCTTTATGCTTATCACTCCAAGCATAAGTAGCTCCTTTGTGGGTCAAAGCTGTTAATGGGGTAGCAATTGAAGAAAAGCCTTGGATAAACCTTCGGTAATATCCGGCTAATCCTAAAAAGCTTCGGATCTCCGTGGGACTTTTCGGTTGTTCCTACTTCATTACAGCTTCAATCTTTGCTGGATCAACCATTATCCCTTCTTGGTTGACCATGTGACCCAAGAATTGGACTTCACGAATCCAAAAATCACATTTGGAGAACTTTGCATAAAGATTCTCCTTCTTCAAAACTTCTAACACTTCTCGCAAGTGTCTGCCATGCTCCTCCTGGCTTTTCGAGTAAATCAGAATGTCGTCTATGAACACTATCACGAATTTATCAAGGAAAGGATTACAAACCCTATTCATCAAATCCATGAACGCTGCCGGAGCATTGGTTAGTCCAAACGACATAACCAAGAACTCGTAGTGTCCATATCTAGTTCTGAATGCAGTCTTCTCGATATCTTGCTCTCTTACTTTTAGCTGATGATATCCTGACCTAAGATCGATCTTCGAGAAATAGCTCGAACCTTGCAATTGATCAAATAGGTCATCAATCCTCGGCAACGGATATCTATTCTTTATTGTTGCCTTGTTCAGCTCGCTGTAATCGATGCACATTCTCATACTTCCATCTTTCTTCTTCACGAATAACACCGGAGCTCCCCAGGGCGATGAACTAGGTCTAATGAAACCTTTGTCCAATAACTCCTGAAGTTGTATCATCAGTTCCTTCATCTCCGTCGGTGCTAATCGATAAGGTGCTTTTGCTATTGGCATGGTTCCTGGTAACAAGTCAATTCTGAACTCCATTTGTCTATCAGGTGGTAATCTAGGAAGATCTTCGGGAAATACTTCCGGATAATCACACACCACTGGAATACTCTGCATCACCTTCTTTTCCTTCTTAGCATCAATCACGAATGCTAAATATGATGTACATCCCTTGGTCAAACACTTTCTGGCTTTCATTAGGGAAATGATTCCAGAATTCACTCTGCGTTTGTCCCCATACGCCATAAACAAATCTTTCCCAGGCGGGTTTACTTTAACTATCTTCTTCTTGTATAAAATTTCGGCATCATTGGCGCTAAGCCAATCCATTCCCAACACGATGTCGAAACCATTTAGTTCGATAGGTAATAATTCCTCGTGAAACTTATTCCCATTAAGGTCGATTAAGATGTTTTTCATACGATGGCTAACAGGTACAAACTTGCCACTAGCTACTTCGACTAATAAAGCATTATCTAGTTTATCAACAGGCAAAGCTAGCTTTCTACCAAACTCATGCGAAATAAAGGAGTAGTTGGCTCCATAATCAAACAAAATTTGAGCAGGTAATTCGTTTACGAGAAAGGTACCTGAAGCGACATCAGCTTCATCTTTCGCGGCCTCAAGTGTCATCTGGAAGGCTCTCGCCTTTGGCTTTGGTGGAATGTTGGGCCTAGCTGCCTCCTTCTTCTTCGGACAGTCCTTCAAAATGTGCCCCTCTTCATTACAACCAAAACACATCCTTTTGTTGTTCGGACACTCATTGGCAAAATGTCCAACCTTTCCACACTTGTAGCATGTTACATCCTCGCTACATTTCCCAAAGTGTTTTTTCTTACACTTATCACACCACTTCGCTTCGCCTCCTTTTCCTCCAAACTTTTTCGAATCAGATTCGAAAATTTGCCTTTCTTACCGGAACCAGATGTTCCCTCAAACTTTCTTTTCTCATCAACCTCAACCTTGTCGGTCGTTCTCCCTTTAATCATGTTCTCAACAGACTTGGCATCCCAGATAGCTGCCTCTAGAGTATGTTCCTGACGTACTGGCACCTCATACTCCCATGGGAGTCCCTTCGCATACAGGTC
The DNA here is from genome assembly GCF_051521515.1 of Lactuca serriola. NCBI lineage: Eukaryota > Viridiplantae > Streptophyta > Magnoliopsida > Asterales > Asteraceae > Lactuca > Lactuca serriola. Next base: position 82,556,420 of record NC_136415.1, read on the forward strand.
CACCTTTGTCAGCTCATCTGGGACGATACGCAACGAAAACTCCATCTTATCGGTGAAGTTATTGGTGTATTCATCAACTGACATGCTGCCTTTCGTCAATGCCAAAAACTTGTTCTCCAATTCCAATAGATTTTGAGCCGAGCAGAACTTGCGCTTGAACTGCACCAAGAACTCTGCCCATGACAATTGCAGTGGCTCATTAGGGCTTAAGGTCTTCCCTAGAGTGTTCCACCAACGAACGGCTCCACCTCGGAATTGACGCACTGCATAGATAGTCTGCAACTTGCTGCTGCAGCCACAAGTCATGAAGGCCAATTCCATTTCTAAGATCCAATCCATAACTCCAATCGGATCCTCCTTTCCATTGAAGGTCGATGGTTTGCAAGTTAGAAAGTCCTTGTACTTGCATCCCATTCCATCATTCCTTCCATCATGGTTATCTTGCCTAACTATTGGTGGGTTGGCTTGACCAACAGACCCACTGAAGTTTCCACCTTCCGAGTGCCCTTCATTTAATTCGGGCTCTTCCACACGAATTGACAGTTCTTCACGATTCTGTTGAAGCAACCGTCTAGTTTCATCCATCTGACGATCCAACATCGTCTGAATCATCATTTGCACACCAGCCATGGTTATTGGCTCAGGTGCTGCTGCTACGACAGGTATTTGTTCAATCACTGGTGGTTGATTCCTGTTTTCATTAGCATTTCCAACTCCACTTCTTGTTCTCACCATTTTGATCTACACACCGAATAAGGTGAAATTAGATCCTCATTCACGATAGATATTCAAATCATCCTTATCACTCCGAAACGTTTACATGCTAGTTCTAATATCGTAGACGCACGCTTAGAATCCTACACACATAAAGTTTCTAGATCCGGTCGGCAACAGACCATAGATCCGAACAAATAATATCATATATGGCAACATATAACATTTAGCACATAAAAGCATTTTAGGCAACTTTCATAAAATAAGCTTGTGCTCGTGTCTAAAATATCACAGACACACATCTCAAAATTTCACTTAGCAATCTAAGTTTAAGTCTAGAAATCCTACAATTCCTAGTTCGCTTAAACTAATGCTCTGATACCAACTGTGACATCCCCAAAATCGCGGCCAGAAAAGACCGATTTTCATTTATGCTTTTAAAATAATTTTAGAGTAAATCCTTTTGATTTGAAAGAGTTGCGGAATTTGTTCCCAAAAACAAAACATGATAAAACAATGTTTACCAAAGCATTTCATAAAAGAAATGTATTTTCATTATATAATCAAAACTCGGGGTGTCATGTTCCGATACAGACCAATAAGCATAAACGATAACATTACAAGTCATTCAACAAATATATACATATACAGACTTGTAAACAAAACAACTTGATGGTTCATCCATCTTATGCCCTCGCGCCACTTCCTGTAATATAAATAAAACTGAGTGGGTCAGGCTTGGGAGCCTGGTGAGCATATAGGGTTTTCAACCCACAATAAATAATCATATTTAATTTTCACCAACCAACAATAACCCAATTACCCATTCCTGTTATTCTCACTTTATGTCCCTAAGACAACTAACATAAGGGACCTAGTCTAAGAATATTTCATCGGGGCGACAACACATGCTCCGGGGGTTCCTCAGCAATATAAGTCAAATAAGGCAACCATGAGGGGGATGGAGTACAGCGAATGAACACCCAAGTTCATTAACACCTACAGGTGGCGAACCTGCTAATGTTCCACAAGACTGTCTAGAAAAGTCTGTGGTCGTCATCCAAACTCCGCTAGATGACTGAATCAAAACAACAACGAGGCCTCTCATCTGTTTATTACACACCAACTATCTACCCATGTTCTACCTAACATATTAGTAGATAAAAATATATATATTTTTATACATAGTTTGAAAAAAAACTGTATAGCATGCTTTGATCAATACATATTCCACATAACAGATGAGGCACACACACATAACACATATTTCATAGAAAACAAATCAGATCTATGAGATAGAAGAGAGTGAATATACATTCACACATATAACACAAAATATACACATAACACGTATTTCGTATAAAATACTTCATAATTATGCGTTAGAAGAAAGTGACCACACACTCACACCTATAAACAACAATATACTTAATACACTCGAACCATACTTGTATTATTATCGTGTTTATGAAAGGTAGTATACACTCACTTGATCAGAAGACGATCGGACAGCACTACGACTTGCAGAAGTAGTAATCCTCAGCAGATCCGGAAGATCTTCACAAAAATCGAACTTCTCGTGGGCAGAGCTTCGGCTCGGGAACCGCACTTCTCGGGATCTTCGGGATCTCGGGACTTGCTTCGGGGCTCGAGAATAATACCGGGGCTTCGGGGTATTTCTGACACGCAAATCGATGCAAAACGGGAGAGAGAAGAGAGAAAAGAGAAAAAGAACTCGGCAGCCCTCGCATCCTATTTATAGGAGGCTGGAGCCTCGGAGTACGCGGGGCGTACTGCTCCGAAATCGTCACTGCTTACGTATCCGAAGTGCTCGAGTGCGAGTGTCGACATTCCTCGGTGTACGCGGGGCGTACTTGGGATGAGTCTGATGACTCCTCTTCGGATAATGCCGGATTTTCCAATTAAATTTAAATACAAATTATTTAATAAACTTTGGAAGTTCATATCTCCTTCATACGAAATCCTTTTTCGACGTTCTTTATATCCACGCGAAGGTGAGACTACGCTCTACAACTTTTGTTTAGACTCCGTCGGCTAATTTTAAATTTATTTTTATTATTTATTTTTAATAGTCCGGGACAGAAAAACTTCGTTATAAATTCATAACTTTTTCGTTTGACGTCCGTTCTCGCCTAACTTTTCATCGCTTCGATACCAACAACGAGACCTTCGATCCTCGTTTAGATTGCTTCGGCTAAAAACGGCTCGATCTCAAATCGAGTATTTCAGGCTGCATACCACTAAGCCGAAACTTCGATAAATCATAACTTCGTCATACGAAGTCAGATTTGGGCGTTCTATATATATTCGGAAACCTCGTTTCAACTACTACAACATTAACCAAAGATATCAAGTTTATTTTACACTTAAATTTTGACGCTTATTTTTATTCTTAATTAATCAAACCACATAATTAAGCAATTAAGCACAAAACACATAATACTCAATTAATATAATCTTATTATTTTAAAACGGGTTACAAAGGTTAACCTAGAAGATTACATTTCTAAAAATGGCAAGCCCGGAAACACAGGCGTTACAAAAACCCGCATCCGAATCAGAATTTCTTGGTCTTTCGTTGGAGTCGGTGGTCGAGTCTGAATGCGGCGTTTCTAGATTAAGGACCCATTTTGGTCCCTTACGACAAACTTCCCATGCTTTTTTGGTGATCGAATGGTTTACCATTGTTGGTAACTTTGAATTAGTAGCACACGGTTGATGATAAAATGTTGAAGTCGTTGAAACTACTTTTCTGCATATTTTTTAGATTCTCAAATATGCCATTAAACTTTGTGCAAGCCACTCGTAGATCATGCCATTTTCCTTTGACCGCGTCGTACGACCGATCCGTTTGCCTTCCTAGTAGAACGTGAAAGTGATGCAAAACACGATTCCAAAAACTTTCTCCGGATTGTAGGTTGCCTCTTTTCCAGTCAGACGATATGAAAATCCAAGGTTTTGCTAAAGCTTCCTCCTCTTCTTCGTTCCAAGCCATTGTTTTTTTTCCTTTTCCTTTTGGTTGCCTTCTTCGAGATGGTTGTGGTATTTCTATTGGATTAGTGTCTAAGCTCGTAACTATATTTGGTATGTACTTGACCCGATTGTACATAGTCCTTTTGGGTTGTCTGCACCAAAGCAACTTGACAAGGTAATTTGCTGAGAGAGAGAGAGAGAGGATAATATGATTTATTAATATATTATAAGAATAATATATTAAAGGAGAAATCTTATTTATTTAGTTAATATTAGTCATAAATCAATTAGGAATTAATTTGGTGACTAAAAGAGATTAATTAAATAAAGGGGCATAAACTGTCAAATGTATGATAGTTGAGTTTTGGGCTGGGAAACCTAATGGAATAAGGGGGACTGAAATTATGATGAAGGATCATCATATTTCGTCCAAGGCCTCATTCCAGAAGGTTCATTGGGATGCTTGGTGACTAAGCTGTCCATTAGGATTTCGACTGAAACCCTAGCACCCTACAGTATAAATAAGACCCCTAGCCTTCAATTTTCGGCCACTTGCTTCCCAAGAGAAATCCTAGGCTGAAATTAAGCATCCTCCCTCCTCTCTCATAGTTGCCTTCTTGCTTGTGGTGTTTGTAAGCCATTAGAGGAGTTACAATTGTAACTCTAAGCTCCAAGAAAGAAGATTCAAGCGTCCATTGAAGAGGTAAACATCTAGATCTGATTCTATATGTTAAATTATGAAATATGTATGCTAGTTTAGGGTTTGTAAGTCTTGGATTCATTGCATGTACAATAGAGAAACCTAGATCCAAGCACTAGGGTTTGTATGTGCACATATGATTGTTTGTATTCATAAAACCCATCAGTGGTATCAAAGCCATAATTGGTTGGTTTTTGATGTATGGATGCTTTATATGATTAACATGATGAAAATCGTTTTTCTGGCTTCTGTTCGACATGACTCGGCGAGTCACTTCATGAACTCGCCGAGTTAGCCCATTGATTAAATAATAAATTCCTTATGTGATTAAAATTGATTTCTTACTGTTTTTGCTGAGGGATAGTTGCCTAATCTGTTTTTACTGATAAAATTCGAATTTTAATGTCATTATAATACTATCCTTGCCAAAAACAAAAGATAATTGTCAATTGATTAAATAATAAATTCCTTATGTGATTAAAATTGATTATTTGAATTAATTGAGTAACTTATCTTGCAAGAATATGGATTAGGTCAAATATAGATAATCTATGAATTAATTGTGTGATTTGTATTATTTGTTATTTGATCCCTTATGTTTTGAAAAGTTCAAAACTTGCCCTCATGTTTTGAAATTTAAATTTGATTAAGAGTTTAATTTTGAGAATTTTAAATTTCAACCCTTAGATTTTTACAAGTTTAAAAATCAACCTTATACTTTATTACTACACGATTAATATATATATATATATATATATATATATATATATATATATATATATATATATATATATATGTGTGTGTATGTATGTATAAGAATAAGCTAGTCTTATCGCTAGTAGGCCTCATTCACGAAGCCAGTCTATAAGGAGGGTATAAGGTTGTTGCCTATAAAATGGCGCTTAATGGGTGTACACTCACACCCACCGCTTACTTAACTGGTGGAGGGTCGTTAGCCGAACGGATAGGATAGGGCACTTAATTCCTCATTACAAGTATAATGAATTTACAAAGTAACTATAATGTTTTTACAAATTCCCAATCTTAGTTATTTTAGGGTAAAATGTGAAAATGATGCTATTCCATGGAATCACACTTTGCACCCTTGTTAAACGCTAGTGGAGCGTGTGTGGTTAACCGATACACAAATTTAGGATTGACATTGGTGATGAAGGGTGGCTCGATGTTTATCACAGATCATTGGAGCGTGGGTGGCTAATCGGCACATTGATTCGGTGATAGAGACACTGAGTGCAGCATGTTGGTTCACATGGTTATTCACAACTTGTTTGCGATCCTCGGTATCCCAATCGCAAATATTAGTGCATATCGAGATTTAAACATGCCATTGAAAAGTTCAATGAATCTCAAAGATCTAGGAGTTTTCAAATACATTTAAAACTTAATCTTCTTTTTCGTTTTTCATGGTGAAAATTAGTGAATCGTCATTCCCTTACCTTCAAATTATTTACTTTTAGATTACGGCATCCATTTTCTATGTTGTAAATAATGTTGTTGGATCCTAGCCCTAATTTCTCATTTGGGTGTTTAATTAGGGATTCATTTCTAATCAAACTTTGTTCCTTTCTATTTCAGATGTCTAACGCAAACACAAACAATAACGCTTCTGGGTCATTCTCGCTAATGAACCTATACCAAAAGGTGACATTTGATGGGTCGAATTTCAACGAGTAGATGAGATACATTCGTATGATCACTTGTTACGAAGACAAAGAATATGTCCTCGACGAGAAACTTGAAAAGATCAACCCAGATATTGCTACTCTTGAAGAGTTGGCTGCCTTTGAGGCCCACGAGCATGATGCTACGAAATTTCATTGCATCATACTGGCCACCATGAACCTCGAACTCCAAAAGTCCTATGAGGACATGTATCCATATGAGATGCATCAAGATTTGCTGGACAGATACCACCAAAGCGCAAGGCAAGGGCGCTATTGGATCATTACTAACATAATCACAGCTAAGATGGAGAGTGGAGAATCCCTAACCTCGCATTTGCAGAAAATGTAGAGGTATGTTGATTGTCTTCTCAAACTTAATGTTAAGTTTTATGAGGATTTGGCTATAGACATTATCCTCCACTCCTTTCCTTCCTGCTACAACCAGTTCATAATGACCTACCACATGAATAAGGAGGAGGTCTCCTTGAGTAAGCTTCAAGGACTACTGAGGATTGCTGAGAGCAACCTCAAGGACAAATCTGTTGCATCATCCCCTGTTGTGGTTGCACCTGTGTTGGCAATTGACCAAGGGAAGGGAAAGAAGAGGAAGGCTCCTTCAAAGAGCTACCAAAAGGGAAAGTCTCGTGATGGTTCATCCTCTAGTGGGATCAAAGCAGGTTCTGCTAAACCCTCCTCTGAACCTAAGGAAGTAGAGTGCTTATATTGCCACGAGAAGGGCCACTGGAAACGAAGTTGCCCCAAATATCTACAGGACATTAGAGATGGGAAGATAAAGTCCACCTATGTAGGTATGTATTCTATTAAATCTAACAACTCATCACTTTCTACTTCATGGCTTCCTGATACAGGATGTGGTTTCCACATTTGTTCTGATTTGCAGGGCCTAAGAAGAAGTAGGGAGGTGGAACATGGGAAGATAAACTTGATTATGGGAAACAGAAGATCGTTGCATGTGACCAAAGTCGGAGTTTATTCTTTAGTGTTGAGCAATGGGTTAGGATTAGATTTAAATAATTGTTGCTATTCGCCAGATATGGCAAGGAACATCATTTCTTTTCATGGATTATATAAACAAGGTTTCAGATATTCATTTGATAATAGTAATGGTTCTATTAATGTTTATTTGAATGGTGTTTTTTTATTTCAATGCATTACCTTGTAATGGGATTTATGAATATGTGTTAATTGTTGATAATCTGGGAAATGATGTGTTGAATATTGATTCGTCCAATAGTTTGGACAAAGCATACTTTTGGCATTGTTGCCTTGGCCATGTAAACAAGAAACGCATAGCCCAACTCCAAAAGGATGGAGTCTTGGAGTCATTTTACCTTAGGGACGATGACGTGTGTGAATCTTGTTTACTTGGGAAGATGACCAAATCACCCTTTACTGGCCCTTGTGAAAGGGGTGAGGGTCTATTGGATCTCATACACACCAATGTGTGTGGGCCGTTTAGATCCACCACAAGGGATGCTTGTCGCTTTTACGTGACTTTTATGGATGATTATAGCAGATATGGATATATCTACTTAATCAAGAAAAAGTCAGAAACCTTTGAAAAGTTCAAAGAGTTTAAGAATGAAGTGGAGAATCAGCTGGGCAGGAAAATCAAGATGCTTCGGTCAGACCGAGGAGGAGATTACCTAAGTCTTGAGTTTCACGACTATCTAAAGAAATGCGGAATCATGTCGCAATTGACGCCTCCAAGAACGCCACAATTGAATGGTGTGGCTGAGAGACGTAATCGGACCTTGTTAGACATGGTTCGTTGTTTGATGAGTCGGGCTTCGTTACTGATAGCTTTCTGGGGTACGCCTTAGAGACGGCTGCCCATATCCTTAATTTAGTTCCCACCAAGAAGGTCGCAAAAAAACCTCACGAGATGTGGACAGGGAAAGCTCCCTCGTTGGCACATATCAAGGTTTGGGGTTGCGAGGCTTTCATATGACGAGAGACTCACGACAAGCTCGAACCTCGTAGTGAGAAGTGTTATTTCATCGGCTATCCACATAATTCTTTTGGCTATCTCTTCTACAGACCGAGTGACAATGTTGTCTTCGTTGCGAGGAGAGGGGTTTTCCGAGAAAGAGAACTCATAAGCCAAGAGGACAGTGGGAGGCAAATTGATCTTGAAGAGATTCAAGAGCAAAGCGATGAAGGAACTTCTAACACTGGCACTCAGCCTAAGGAGGAAACTCCTGTTGAACCTGTTGACGAGTCCTTACCTCTTAGACGTTCCAGTAGGGCTAGTGCTCCACCCCAATTTTATGGATTCCATATTACTACTGAAGAGGATACATTTATTAGTGATAGTACACTAGTAAATTTGGACGAACCTAGCAGCTACAAGGAAGCCATGGCAGGCCCGAAGTTTGCTAAGTGGAAAGAGGCAATGGGCAGCGAGATTCAGTCCATGTACGACAACCAAGTTTGGAATTTGGTTGATAATGTGTCGGGTCGTAAGACAGTCGGGTGCAAGTGGATCTTCAAGAAGAAGACAAACATGGATGGGAATGTGCACACTTATAAAGTGCGATTGGTTGCGAAGGGATTTACTCAAACTCCTAGAGTTGACTATGATGAGACCTTCTCGCCAGTTGCCAAGATAAAGTCTATTAGGGTGATGCTCGCAATAGCTGCGTTTCATGATTATGAGATATGGCAGATGGACATGAAAACCGCTTTTCTTAATGGAAAGTTGGCTGAGGATGTTTACATGAATCAACCAGAGGGTTTTGTCAATGCAAAGCATCCAAATAGAGTATACAAACTTTAGAAACCCATTTATGGATTGAAGCAAGCTTCTCGCAGATGGAATCTTTGTTTTGACGAGAAAGTCAAAGAGTTTGGCTTTCTGCGAAGCGAAGATGTGTCATGTGTGTATGTCAAGGCCAGTGGGAGTATAGTGAGCTTCCTCGTATTGTATGTCGATGACATACTACTCATAGGAAACGACATCCCAACCTTGCAAGAGGTCATGTCCTGGCATGGGAAGTGTTTCGCTATGAAGGACCACGGAGAGGCTGCATATATTCTGGGAATAAGGATAGTAAGAAACAGAAGTCAGAGACTGATAGGACGCAGTCAGAATACATACTTGGATATGATACTAAAGCGTTTTAGTATGGAAAATTCCAAGAAAGGGGAGTTGTCAATCCAAAGCAATACCAAGTTGAGTAAGACTCAATGCCCGAGTACAGAGGAAAAAATAGCTGATATGAGCTGAGTACCTTACGCTTCCGCGGTTGGCTCTATCATGTACGTTATGACTTGTACTCACCCTGATGTGGACTTCGCTTTGAGCATGGTCAACAGATATCAAGGGAACCCTAGTAGAACACATTGGATTGTTGTCAAGAATATTCTTAAGTACCTACGAAGGACCAAGGAATGGTTTCTAGTCCTCGGTGGGAGTGATGACTCAAGGGTACGAGGGTATAGTGACGCTAGCTTTCAGACAGATCGGGATAATTATCGATCGCAGTCGGGTTGGGTCTTTACCCTGAACGGAGGAGGAGTGACTTAAAAGTTCCAAGCAAGAGACCGTGGCTGATTCAACGTGCGAATCATAGTAAATTACGGCAAGCAAAGCGTCGAAAGAGGCTATGTTGTTGAAGAACTTCATTGGAGACCTTGGAGTTGTGCCATCCATAAAGGAGCCCATGGAGATTTTATGTGATAATGAAGGAGCGGTTGCCTTAACCAAGGAACCGAGGGATCATGGCAGATCTCAACATATCGAAAAAAAATACCATTTTATTAGACATCGGGTAGAAGAGGGACTCCTCGGTGTGAAGAGGATATCGTCAGAAGATAACCCATCAGATCCCCTTACGAAGGGACTGAGTAGGGTCAAGCATCTGCAGCACGCTAGGAGCGTTGGGATAAAGGACGATATTAGTTTAGATTAGATAGGTAGGAAACTTGTAATAGATAATTTTGTATTCAACATTTGATGATTAAATAAAGGTGTGTTATTTATAAGAAAGGTTACTATATTGTGTTGATTATTTATCTATTGTTTCTATTTTGCATGTTTTGACTTACTGAATAATAAGATTATTCAAACAGTCCACAATCCCTCATATGTTGGAAGTAGATATGAAGGAAGATTGTCATGAATTTGTTTGTAGATTGTCTAAAAAGTTTTAGACATTGCAAAGGATTGCTACAAAGTTCATGAGTGCTTATGAAATATGATTTGAGCAATGGAATAAACCCGCGCTTGCTGGTATCACTTCCTGAGAGGTATCACAAGTGATCGCAAGATGATAAAATCATATAATCTTTAAACCTAGAGATATGGTTATTGTTTGCTAGTTGATTATACATTGATAATGCGAAAACGCATCAGTAACTTGATGTTATAAAACGCATTATTGTGTATGACTTAACTAGTAAATGATAAAAACATATAAGTCGAAGTTTTTCTGTTCCTTTTATCCTAAGAGGATAAAAGTAATATCTGGCCACTCGATGATTTGATTTGACTTATGTGTCGGGCCCGGCCAGGATGAAGTTGATGTGTTCAACTAAATTCTATGTCGAATAAATCAGAATTCGAGGAACAAAATGTTAGACAATAAGTATTGTTAACATGATATCTAGAACAGAGGATTAAACAATCACTTATCTGAAGGACAAGATTTTGATCAGAGTTGACAACAACGTATAAGAGCTACGGTTGCTAATCGGATCCTGAAGACATATGTGAGATATAGTTACTAGACTTATCCAAGTGGGAGACTATAGGATTAGTGTCTAAGCCCGTAACCATATTTGGTATGTACTTGACCTGGTTGTGCATGGTCCTTTTGGGTTGCCTTCACCAAAGCAACTTGACAAGGTAATTTGATGAGAGAGAGAGAGGATAGTATGATTTATTAATATATTATAAGAATAATATATTAAAGGAGAAATCTTATTTATTTAGTTAATATTAGTCATAAATCAATTAGGAATTAATTTGGTGACTAAAAGAGATTAATTAAATAAAGGGGCATAAACTGTCAAATGTATGATAGTTGAGTTTTGGGCTGGGAAACCTAATGGACTAAGGGGGAACGAAATTATGATGAAGGATCATCATATTTTCGTCCAAGGCCTCATTCCAGAAGGTTCCTTGAGCTGCTTGGTGACTAAGCTGTCCATTAGGGTTTAGACTGAAACCCTAGCAGCCTACAGTATAAATAAGACCCCTAGCCTTCAATTTTCGGCCACTTGCTTCCCAAGAGAAACCCTAGGCCGAAATTAAGCATCCTCCCTCCTCTCTCATAGTTGCCTTCTTGCTTGTGGTGTTTGTAAGCCATTAGAGGAGTTACAATTGTGACTCTAAGCTCCAAGAAAGAAGATTCAAGCTTCCATTGAAGAGGTAAACATCTAGATCTGATTGTATATGTTAAATTATGAAATATGTATGCTAGTTTAGGGTTTGTAAGTCTTGGATTCATTGCATGTACAATAGAGAAACCTAGATCCAAGCATTAGGGTTTGTATGAGCACATAGGATTGTTCTTATGCATAAAACCCATCAGTTTCATGGACCCGTTCGTCATCGTTGTCGAGGTTTATAGTTTGAGATTGAGATAATGGGACTTGGGGTTGAAATTGTTGAGAAAGTTGTTGTTGAAAACCTCGGAATTGGGGTTGAATGGATTGTTATTGTGGTCATTGTTGTTGGTAGAATTATGGATTGTATGCAAGGTTAGTGAATAAAGGTTGTTGTTGGATCAGAGAGTTTAACAATTGTATGTAAGTTTGATAACCATTTGGAATGGTTGGGGTTAGGGATGAGCATCGGAACCAGGCACCCGTTTTTTGAACCGGAACCGCCTCGGAACGGCCGGTTTTGGAACCTTAAGATTTCATGCCGCGGTGAACAAACAAAACAAAAAAGAGGGCCATCTCAGCGGAAGGAGAAGGACCTGCAACGGCAGAGACTACTGACCCTATTCTTGTTCCTAGCCATCTTTTACGAGTCTGGAAAGCCTCCTCGGAGGGATCCTAAAAATAGAATAGAGAAGGGCGGTTCCGGTTCCGATTCTCATTTTTTCGAAACCGTTACCCGTTGGGTACCCGCCGAAACCGGTTTATATATATATATATATATATATATATATATATATATATATATATATATATATATATATATATATATATATATATATGTGTGTGTGTGTGTGTGTGTGTGTGTGTGTTACTTAGACCGGTTTAGAATATATTGGTCTGATTTTGTCCGTCTTTGGTCCGGATTGATTTGATTTGGATCGAACTAAATTGCGGTTTTGTAGACAAAAATTAACAAAATTAATGTGACCGGGTTACCCGCTCCCGGAACCAAAACCGCCTTCCGGGACTGGTTCCAAACATTTAGGAACTGCCTAGAGCGGTTCCGATTCCGATTCTAACTTTCTAGGAACCACCGGTTTCGGTTTCGGTTCCGGTTCTCGCCAAATGAGGCGGGTACCCGCCTATGCTCATCCCTAGTTTGGGTGTTTGGAGTGGGTGAAGTATTTTGGTTTGGATCCATTTTTGAAGAAAAAGATAAAGAAAATAGAAGAAAGTTTGTGTTTTAGAAGTGTAAAATATAGTTAAAATATGTAGTATATATAGATAAAAGATGTAAGAGATGTTATTTAAATTTAAAAGTTTAATAATTTTTTTTAAATCGATTGAACGGTCAAATATACGACTGTTACCTTCTCTCCCCTCTTCTGTTTCGTTGTCTTCGTCCGTGGAGGTTACTACGCCACAAGCCACCTATGCGCATCCGGACAGTGTTCACGCGTAGGTTGGCATGCCAACTCAGCTCCTACGTGTGGTTTTCCCTTCCATGCCGGAAGGCCTTATAGGTTGAAAATGATATATTTCTAATTATTAATTTTAAAAGGATATAGTTTGAAAAGATGTAGACCTGATATTAAATTTTTGCAAGAACATATATGAGGATTTTCTTTTTGCTTATATAACTCTCTGGTTGATAAAAAAAATCCGTTGTTAAAAAAATAAAAATAAAAAACTCAAACACGTAATGTGTCCTTATAATACACTGTTTAACAAGCGGGCTTATAATGTGGGTATGATGATGACTCATACAGTATTTAGATCACAGAAAAATAATAATAATAATAAATAAACTTTGACAGTTGTGTGCTTTGAATATCAATGGGAAAAATAGGGAAATGAAAAGGCCTGATTTGACAAATTCATTTGTCTTTTATTTTAGGGTTCTTCCTCCTTTATCTCCTAATCATAAGAATTGAGTGATTTTATGACAACATTTGATCAACTAAACAGAAGAAGTGACACCCCAAAGGTTACCAATATCCAATTCCCCATTCCTTCAAAGTACCTGCGAATCTTTTCTCTTTATATATATATAAACGCAAATACATTTTAGCAACTATACATATATACTAATCGATGCCTTTTTCGGTGGCCGTCATAAATTGCTTGAGTTATGCATGCGTTTTGCCCATATTTGTTTATTTGTTAATTTTCTATATTATTTATAACTATGAATTATTTTAAAACTTTAATGCAACAAAAAACAATTTAAATTGTCTTAAGATGGTTTTAATAAAATGAAGGATTGAGTTGAGGTTATAAATTGCTTAAACCATGCATAAGTTTTGTCTATATTTAGTTTTTATTTATAACTATAAACTATTTTAGAACATTAATGCAATAAAAAAACCCCGAGAATAATTTGTTTTAAAATAATAATGGTCTTAATGAAATGAAAAATAAAACTAGGGGTGGACATTTACACATATCCATCCTAATTTCATATAATTGAAAACGCAACCAACGTTTCTCGTGATACTTGGAATTCGAATCATGTTAAACAAAAAAAATATGGATTTAAATGATTTAGTTTTCTAAAAATCGGTTTTGCATAAATGAACAATACATCAAAAGTTTGTGACTAAACAATGTAAATGAACAAAACGTTAAAAGTTTTTAAAAAAAAATGAAATGAAAATAATATATATTTGAATAAACCCCTAAAAAAATAAAATATTTTTTAATTGGAAAAATAAAGATTTATTAAACATGGGCATAGCGTGGACTCGTTCTAATTTTTTAAAACCAAAACAACGATCGAAGCTTTTTGGCATACTGGAATTGAAATGGTGTTTGAATCGGAAACAAGAAAGAAAAAAAATCTAAAAAGTACCTAATTTAATTGGAAATGTAATCTAAATAAGAAATAAAGAATTAAATAAATATAATAATAATATAAATTAAATAATAAATTGAATTTAAATAATTGATTTAATAAAATATTAATAATTATAAAATCAAATTACAATAAAAAATAATAAAAAACAGTAAAAAAAAAAAAACAAAAAAATATAAGATGGATGTGACAAGGGTTTTTTTTAATAAAAAACACATTTTTATACCTACGGAAACAATGGTTTAAAAATAAAAAATTATTTATAATTTAAAAGCGTAATAACTAATCAAAATTTTGAAATTTCTTTTAAGATAGAAGTTTTGGGACTAAGTTTATAATTTTATTTGAAAAGAAATATATAAATCATTATAAATATCAAGTAAATATATAAACGGTTATATATATCAAATTTACATTTTGTAATTTAAGATATTTGACATATGACAAGTTACTTGTCTAAGATGACGATAATATAATAAATATATAATCGTTACTTTTAATTAATATAAAAAACACTAATGAATTTTAAAAATCATAATCATTTATTCAAGTTTAAAATTTGTTTTAGACAAAATCTATTCTAGTAAATAAAGGTTTTTTTGTCACATGTTCTTTTCTTTTTCATTTGAACACATGATATTTTCTAGAATTTTTAAATTTTCTATTTTTCACTTGTCATTTTATTGTATTTTTTATTTTATTAAATGAAAATTCTACATTTAATATGTAAGGTAATATATATGTAACGTACTTATTAGAAAGGGTTTATATATGTAATATATTCAATACATTAAAGCCTCATTAATTTTTATAATTCAAATTTTTCTCATTTTTTATATAAATTCAAACTTTTCAAATTGTTAAAATTTTCATATTTAATTTTTTTAAAATAAACTCATGTAATACATTGGTCTCACACCTAGTTTTATAATAAGAACAATTTAAAATAAAATACGTATAAGTCACTCTTCTTAAAAAAAAGTTTGTCATCCAATCTTTTTTAAGTTGTTAAATAATGAATTTTTTCTTATTTTATTTAAAAGTACAAAAAATTATAACTTCAACTGCTAATGTGTGGCACAGAATTTTACATCGAAGAATGAATTAAAATCATAAAAAAATTATATTTTTTTATTATACATCGGTATTAGTTTGATCTTTCAAATTATTTTTATAATAGACAAAATTGCAAAAATGGTCCCTGTGGTATGCAAAATTTTGGGGTTTTAGTCCAAACAATGATTTTTTTGGTTTCGTAGTCCTTTTGGAGTGGTTTGTATGTGAAAATGGTCTCTCCGAAAATTGAAATGACTATAATACCCTTGGGGTATTTATTTTTCATTTTTTAAAATTTAATATTTATTTATTTATTTTAACAATTAAAAAAATAATAGATGACCCACCTCTCTCTCTCTAACCTAACCCAACCCACACCACTTCATCTTCAAGATTTTATCCCCCAAATCCATCGTCGACATCCCCAGTCGATCTCACAAACACTGAAACACACCTTCGATGAAAGTATCTGATACAGCTGTATGCCTTGGCCCTTAAATTGATGTGCTATTCTTTATACATGGCTTGGGGTTTTCAAGATACATGGCTTGGGGTTTTCAAGATACCTTAAAATTCTCCATCGCTGCACTAATGGAGTTCAGATCAAGATTTAATGTGCAGCTGAAGCAAAGTCAAGTCCAAGCTAATCTTCAATGGCGATGTGATAAGAAAAGGGCTTCAATTAAATGACGTGTTCAGGCCCCAGATTGTGGATTCCACTCTAAAACCTGCAACTACTTCCAGTGAGTTTTTTGCTCCTTCTTTGAAAATTTTTTCTGTGGAGCAAAATTGAATCTCATGAACCCCCCCCCCCCCTGAAGATTATTGTGATCGCTGCTGCTTTTCCCCCTTTCATCCTCCATTTCTTCTTCGTTCCTTCGCCTGAACCCACCACCGAAGTGGGTGTTTCCCCGGAGCAAACATCGAAGGCGGCAACCTCTTCTTTGAGGACTTTAGTCAAACACTTGGTCTGTCACAATGAAAACTCCACCTCTATACAGAAGCAATTCGTAGAGGGATTCCACGCACCCAAACAACTATAAAACATAGGCAATTTAAAGGAGAAAAAAACAAAATTGGACTTGTCTTTAATCGCCCAATTGAATTTCGAAGAAGCCATAGAAATCGCACACTGTACTTGAGTTTCTACAGTCTTCTTAATCGATAATCACTTGTGAAATAGAAATCGAATCTGTCACCCGACTGTTTCCTTCACCCACTTTAGAAGCCCAGCCAAGAACCTCACCGTTGAATCATTGTTTGATTGAAATCCCCTCTCAAATGGCTCTATACCATGTTGTTGGACTTGGGGAAACGACTGTAGAAGAATTAACATCAGAGAGAGAGAGAGAGAGAGAGAGAGAGAGGTGGGTTCTTTATTATTTTTTTAATTGTTAAAATAAATAAATAAATATTAAAATTTAAGAATAGTGAAAGAAAAATGAAAAATAAATACCCCAAGGGTATTATAGTCATTTCAATTTTCGGAGGGACCATTTTCACATACAAACCACTCCAAAAGGACTACGAAACCAAAAAAGTCACTGTTTGGACTAAAACCCCAAAATTTTGCATACCACAGGGACCATTTTTGCAATTTTGTCTTTATAATATTTGGTACCTAGTTTTTTATTTAATTCATTTATTTTAAAAGAATAACTAAACAACCAAAAACCTTTGTTAAACATTAAAAAATTTCCTACTGATTGTATCTAAACTTTTTCATCTATTTTTTATTTTACCTATTGCCTCTGTTTTTCCATTTTACATCGTTTCATCAAACTTTTATTTTACATGGATGTTTTATATAAAGTTTTCATAGAGTTCTTACCTCTTGAAAAACGAAACTTTAAAATCGTTTATTGTAACCGGAACCATGCCTCTTGAGACTCAAGTTCTCATCGTGGTGTCTTACTTCACCCACCATTGCCAACATTTTCCTTCAAGGGATTTGATTTCACTGTGAACCGGCATCATCCCACTGTGAATCGAGGGTTTTGATACTTCATCAAGGGATTTGGTCCATCATCCGACTCCGGCGACTGCCTTCAATTCAACGACACCTCATCACCAATGCCCTTCACCACCAGTATGTGTTTGTGTCTACAGTTTTCTTGAACCGATTTCATTTTCGTTGGTTGGAAATCAAGTTTACACATCAAATTGTTAGGATAGTATGTATTTTTCTAAGAGTAAATTACATGAATGGTCCCTATGGTTTGGGGTAATTTACGCGTTTGGTCCCTAACTAATTTTTTTAATTCGGAAAGTTCCTATTGTTTGTTTTTGTTACGCGTTTGGTCCATACTATTTGTTTTTGTTACGTGCTTGGTCCTTATCTTACCTAAAAAGATTATTATTTAAATAGGGAAAAATAGTGGGATAGGTAAGGTAAGGTGAGTGGAATGAAGTCCGGAGTGTGTTTATGTAAATAAATTAAAAAATCAATGGCAAAATAGTCTTTTTAGGTAAGATAGGGACCAAACGTGTAACAAAAACAAACTGTAGGGACCTTTCGAGTTAAAAAATAAATTAGGGACCAAACGTGCAAATTACCTTAAACCATAGGGACCATTCGTGTAATTTACTCTTTTTCTAATTCATTATCCTTATTGCTTTTCTCAAGTTCTTGATTAAGGTTTTTTCTCTTCCATTTTTCTTGTTAATCAATGTCGGTCGATCTTTGACAAGAAACACCCAATGGTGGTGAACATGTAAATTGAACCCATGGAGTTGTAATAACGTTGCAAATTTTTATTTTTATTTTTATTTTTTATTTTTATTTTTTTTTTTATTTACAGTATTAGCATCCCACTTCCAGTTATTTTAAAATAAAAAACAATAATAGTACATTTTTATTTATACACACATCAAAACATACAAAATGAACAACATAAACTACATAACATGTTCCTATTTAAATAAAGTAATAAACTTTTTAAAATAAAAGTTTAATTATCTAAAAAAGATCTTTATAATAACATAATAACCACTTTTTGAAAGTATGATGCTATTTCATACATTTTACAATATTGTACTTTTCCCTCTAAAGGTTACTGAAAAAACAGAAAAACAAAAGTATGTTGCTATTCCTTGCTAGTTTTAGGAAACTAAAAAAAGAAAAAAAAAATAGAATATATTTTTCATGTTGATGAAAAGCTTGTATCTATTTACATATTCTTTCCTTTTTATATGTATATAGATGGGACAACAAATTTTGCACATGGGCATCCAAGCTTTGCAGTGTTTGTGAGAGTGTTCTTCAAATGAAAACATGCAGCAGCTGTTGCGGTATGTATAAAACTCGATTGTCTTCATCTAACTGGATTTCTTAGTTTATATAATTATTTTTCTTGTATGTTCCGATCAAAGTATAGGTTTTTTTAAGTTACAGTTAAAAATATAAAGAGCTTTTGTAATATGATATAATCGAAATATAATTCCACAAACACATAGTCCAAGTAACTCAAACAGACACACACACTCAGTACGACACACATACACACATGAACAATATTTTTTTATCATTTTTAAAAAAGCATAGGTTAAATGTAATAAATAGCAATGTATGTGGCTATTCTTTGCATTATTTCAAAACAAGGTAAAATATAATATAACAATTTGTCCTTTGACAGAAATGATTAAAACGATATTCGGGAAGGAACAAAAAATTATTTTATTCTTCTTTGAAAGTGAATTGCTATAATTTGCTATAATAGACGTTTTTTTTGTTTGTTATGTGTGACATCCCCAATTTCACGACCAGAAAAGACCGATTTGTTTATGCTTTGTTTTATAAATCAGAGTGATTATTTAAAGAAAACGGTTGCGGAATTTGTTCCCAAAACAAAATATGATAAGAGTTTATCAAAGCATTTCTTTAAAGAAATGTATTTTCATTATATAACAAAATCTCAGGATGTCATGTTCCGATACAGAACAAAAGCATAAACAATATAAAATAGACCTTACAACAGTTATTTATAGCTACTGATCTATAATCTAAAATCTCTCGTCAAGTCCACCAACTTATACCCTTGTGCTATTACCTGTAATGCAAAGAAAACTGAGTGGGTCAGGCTTGGGAGCCTGGTGAGCATATAGGGTTTTCAACCCACAATAATATAATTATTATATTTATATCATCAAACAATCAACCCAATAACCCATCCCCATTATCTTCTTTATTTCTTAAGGTTTTACCCTAATGATAAACTATCATTCATTCATTCATTCCTAAGGATTTACCTAAGGAATTGGCACGAAGTCCATTGCTGCCAGAGTTTATCTATCAGGTACTAAGTCCATAGTTACCAACGTTTATCTCTCAGGTACTAAATCCATAGCTATCAGGCGCTAACTCCATAGTCAGCAAGGTTCACTTAACAGTAGGCGCTAACTCCATAGTCACCAAGGTTTATACAATAGGCGCTAACTCCATAGTCACCAAGGTTTATCTAACAGTAGGCGCTAACTCCATAGTCGCAAAGGTTTATACAATAGGCGCTAACTCCATAGTCGCCAAGGTTTATACAATAGGCGCTAACTCCATAGTCGTCAAGGTTTATACAATAGGCGCTAACTCCATAGTCGTCAAGGTTTACACAATAGGCGCTAACTCCATAGTCGCCAAGGTTTATACAATAGGCACTAACTCCATAGTCACCAACTATCCCATCTACCCATGTTCTCCCTAACATTTTCGTAGATACAATTACTTACACAGTTTAAATCATTTAACACTTGTATAAAACATCAATTCTATGCCCATCTCAAATAGACAAACAATATATAAACACATAGCACGTATTTCATAGCAAATACTTCGTATTTATATGTTAGAAGAAAGTGATCACATACTCACCTAAAACATATACTTAATACATTCAAATAATACTTGTATTAAAATCGTGTTATGAAATGGACTATACACTCACTTGATCAGAAGATGATCGGACAGCACTACGGCTTGTAGAAGTAGTGTTTCTTCGGTGAAACCGGGATCACTTCACACACCGGGTTTCTCGCGGGCAAAGCATCGGCTCGGAAACTCTTTTTCTTCTCGGGATCTTCGGGCTTCGGGACTTGCTTCGGGTCTCGGGGTTGATATCGAGGCTTCGGGGGTATTTTTTTGCACGTAAATCGATGCAATACAGGTGAGAGATGAGAGAATGAGCAACCAAACTCGACTGGCCCTTCAAATCTATTTATAGGGCAAAATCTGCCCTTTCCACGTCGTGACACCTTTTTCCACGTCGTGGGCTTGGTCGTCACTACATGCGTCATCGCAAGTTGCATCTGGGAGACTCCCAGAGGTGTCAAAAGACTGGCCACGTCGTGGCACTGCTTGCCACGTCGTCGTATCTGACAGTTTTGGGGTTTCGCGCCCCAAACTTCAGAAATTCATAACTTTCGCATACGAACTCCGTTTTCGACGTTCTTTATATCAACGCGAAGGTGAGATTATGCTCTACAACTCTCTTTTAGGATTCATTGGCTAATTTTGACTTTATTTTTAATATATTATAATTATATTACTTATATATTATTTTTAGTAGGCCGGGACAGGAAAACTCCGTTATAAACTCATAACTCCTTCTTCCGACGTCCATTTTCGTCCGCCTTTCCGTCGTTGCACTACTATCGATGAGATCTTCAATTCTCATTTAGATTGTTTTGGGTAAATATCGCTCTAACGTAAATTCACTATTTACGCTGCGTTGTGTCGTGCCGGTTCTGTCGCAAAACTTCGATAGATCATAACTTCTTCGTTATAACTCGGATTTCGGCGTTCTTTATATGTATGGAATCCTTGTAACATATACTATAACTTAGTTAAGATTAATACTTTTAAATAATCTTCCATAAAAAAGTCATTTTTGATGCTTATCGTCTCTAAATTGGCTAGTCCGGATCTATGGGCGTTACAATTATCTCCCCCTTAGGATGATTACGTCTTGGAATCATCAACGAAACATGATTTGTATACTGACTCCATACGTTATCTCTCCATCCTAAGTAATACCGTGATGCTCAGTCCTTCATCTACTCTTCTTACTATGATGGACTTTCAATCGTAACCTTCAAGTTACAAAATAAATCCTTATTGTGAACTCTTTCTTCTTCTTAGGATAAATACATTCCTTTATCTATTGTAACAGACCGATGGGTCATGTTCCAATGACCTCTCATCGTATGATGCAACGCTTAGACTCAAGTCTCTTAGAGTCAAATTCCAGAATGGATTATACCTTCCTTCATATTCTAATGTGATATAATCACATTTTAGCATGTAGCATTTCTAGCTACTAACTTCTTTAACAACGAGCGCGATGCTATCGATCGCATTGATTTCAATCTTCTGACTTAAGTTCAATGCTACATCGAACTCGGTTCTCTGAACCACGTAACAAACTCATCGTAGTTGGATTCAATTTGATATGACCACTAGGGTCAGAATATCAATCATCTTTTTAGTCATTACCGAAACAATGGTAACGACATACTTGAATAAAAACGAACTCAATTACAAGCTTCTTGGTAACCTTGTGATTTTCCCTGATCCAAATGTAAGTCCTGTGCTTTCAGTAGTATAGATCTCTACTACTATTCATACCTACTCATACTCGTCCCAAGTATTGTTTCGCAGTCCCCAAGTCCTAAAATCACCAAACAATTTAACACATACAAATGTGTCCAATTAATCATAAAAATTTTCCTAGACTCTACTAGGACTTCATCCATGTGTATCTTCTATCATCAATCATACTTCAACTCGATTGGTGATGGAAATTCTAGATTATGGGACAACTTAAAGAATTATACCAATCGTTCCATCATCCTGCCAATCGAAGGTGTACTTCAGACGTACTGTACTCCTCTAAACGTTCCGTTATTTTATCAAACATAAACTAAAGGCAAGACACCACTCTTACGATATCTTCCGATAGGTGTCATTCACTATCATAAGCCTTTCATTTCCTCCATTTACTCAATTCTCTACGAGTCTTCACCATAACATTTTGTACATCCAAGCAGACGTTCGGTGCACCGGGCGATAATTTAAGATAAGAAAGCTTTATTTACGATAGACGTATAAATCTCCTTATCACTCCGAAACGTTTACAGGCTAGTTCTAATATCGTATCAAACGCTTACAATCCTAAACACATAAGGTCTTTAGATCCGGTCAGCAACAGACCATAGATCTGAACAAATAATAACATATATGGAAAACATATAACATTTAGCACATAAAAGCATTTTAGGCATCATTCCTAAAATATACTAGTGCTTGTGTCTTAAAATATGGTAGATACTCATCTCACAATCATCGCTTAGCATTCTAAGTTTAAGTCTAGAAATCCTACAAATTCCTAGTTCGCTTAAACTAATGCTCTGATACCAACTGTGACATCCCCAATTTCACGGCCAGAAAAGACCGATTTGTTTATGCTTTGTTTTATAAATCAGAGTGATCATTTAAAGAAAACGGTTGCGGAATTTGTTCCCAAAACAAAATATGATAAGAGTTTATCAAATCATTTCTTTAAAGAAATGTATTTTCATTATATAACAAAATCTCGGGATGTCATGTTCCGATACAGAACAAAAGCATAAACAATATAAAATAGACCTTACAACAGTTATTTATAACTACTGATCTATAATCCAAAATCTCTCGTCAAGTCCACCAACTTATACCCGTGTGCCATTACCTGTAATGCAAAGAAAACTGAGTGGGTCAGGCTTGGGAGCCTGGTGAGCATATAGGGTTATCAACCCACAATAATATAATTATTATATTTATATCATCAAAAAATCAACCCAATAATCCATCCCAGTTATCTTCTTTATTTCTTAAGGTTTTACCCTAATGATAAACTATCCTTCATTCATTCATTCCTAAGGATTTACCTAAGGAATTGGCACGAAGTCCATTGCCGCCAGAGTTTATCTATCAGGTACTAAGTCCATAGTTACCAATGTTTATCTCTTAGGTACTAAATCCATAGCTATCAGGCGCTAACTCCATAGTCACCAAGGTTCACTTAACAATAGGCGCTAACTCCATAGTCACCAAGGTTTATACAATAGGCACTAAATCCATAGTCACCAAGGTTTATACAATAGGCACTAACTCCATAGTCACCAAGGTTTATCTAACAGTAGGTGCTAACTCCATAGTCACCAAGGTTTATACAATAGGCGCTAACTCCATAGTCACCAAGGTTTATACAATAGGCGCTAACTCCATAGTCGCCAAGGTATATACAATAGGTGCTAACTCCATAGTCGCCAAGGTTTATACAATAGGCGCTAACTCCATAGTCCCCAAGGTTTATACAATAGGCGCTAACTCCATAGTAGCCAAGGTTTATACAATAGACGATAACTCCATAGTCGCCAAGGTTTATATAATAGGCGCTAACTCCATAGTTACCAACTATCCCATCTACCCATGTTCTACCCAACATTTTCGTAGATACAATTACTTACACAGTTTAAATCATTTAACACCTATATAAAACATCAATTCTATGCCCATCTCAAACTGACAAACAATATATAAACACATAACACGTATTTCATAGCAAATACTTCGTATTTATGTGTTAGAAGAAAGTTATCACATACTCACCCAAAACATATACTTAATACATTCAAACAATACTTGTATTAAAATCGTGTTATGAAATGGACTATACACTCACTTGATCAGAAGATGATTGGACAACACTACGACTTGTAGAAGTAGTATTTCGTCGGTGAAACCGGGATCACTTCACACACCGGGTTTCTCGCGGGCAAAGCTTCGGCACTGCTTGCCACGTCGTGGGGACTCCCAGAGGTTTCATCTGGGGGACTCCCAGAGGTTTCAGAAGACTGGCCACGTCGTGGCACTACTTGCCACGTCGTGGTATCTGACAGTTTTGGGGTTTCGCGCCCCGAACTTCAGAAATTCATAACTTTCGCATACGAACTCTGTTTTCGACGTTCTTTATATCGACACGAAGGTGAGATTATGCTCTACAACTCTCGTTTAGGCTTCATTGGCTAATTTTAACTTTGTTTTTAATATATTATAATTATATTATTTATATATTATTTTTAGTAGGTCGGGACAGGAAAACTCCGTTATAAACTCATAACCCTTCGTCTGACGTCCGTTTTCGTCCGTCTTTCCGTCGTTGCACTACTATCGATGAGATCTTCAATTATCATTTAGATTGTTTTGGGTAAATATCGCTCTAACGTAGGCCTGGCAATGGAGCGGGTTTTGACCCTGATCTGATCCAAACCCTTAACTATTATATGGGTTTGGAGCATAGTTTTTGATCCGTTTACCCATTAACGACCCGTACCCGCTAACCCTTTTATTAAAAGGGTCGGGTATGGATCATCACCGATCCGCTCCATTTATAACCCGCCCCATATAAACTTTGGAAATATAAATTTATATTTTATATTACCTAAAGTTTACATTAAATTCCAATCAGAAGTCCAAAGAGAAAAGGCCAAAGACTAAATTGTTTTTACATAGGACTCGAGGACTCAACTTCTAGACTTCCAGTCTTCTCCCAAGAGTCATGATTTCATTTCATTTATATTTCATCATGTAATCACCAATTTCATTTATACATCAATAAGGTAATTTATCAACCAGAAGAAAGTTTGTAATTTTTATTCTCTATCAATGCAATCGACGATCAAAAACCAATTGGAAGTAACTAAAATAATGATTTTAATTCCAATAGAAAGTTCTCGAGTACATAATGTGGTTTCTAAATCAAAACTTAGTTTTATTTAATAAATGTGATTTTATGATTTAAGTAAAATGTGTTTGATTATTTAAAAAACTTACGGGTTATGGGGCGGGTTTGGATATCTGCTGATTCGGTGGATAAGGGTATGAGTTTGATTATTTAAAACCCTGCGGGTTACGGAGCGGGTTTGGATTGGATTTTGAAATTTGTTAAAAGGGTTTGGATCAAGGTCGATTCGCTCCAAACCCGTCCCATTGTCAGGTCTACTCTAACGTAAATTCACTATTTACGTCGCGCTGTGTCGTGCCGATTCTGTCACAAACTTCGACAGATCATAACTTCTTCGTTATAACTTAGATTTTGGCGTTCTTTATATGTACGGAATCCTTGTAACATATACTATAACTTAGTTAAGATTAATCCTTTTAAATAATCTTCCATCAAAAAGTCATATTTGATGCTTATCGTTTCTAAATTGACTAGCCCGGATCTACAGGCGTTACATTATGTATGTGTGTCTTACTGTGCGATTACATTGTTATAACTGATGTAATAGCAT
The DNA here is from genome assembly GCF_051521515.1 of Lactuca serriola. Classification (NCBI taxonomy): domain Eukaryota; kingdom Viridiplantae; phylum Streptophyta; class Magnoliopsida; order Asterales; family Asteraceae; genus Lactuca; species Lactuca serriola. The sequence continues at coordinate 82,582,101 of NC_136415.1, forward strand.
TACAAAAATCATCAAGCTTATGTGTGTGTTTGTTAATTTGCATTTACTGTAGCTTTTTGCTTAGATACATGAAAACCAAAAAAATAATAAATGGTAATTTTAAATAGACATTTTAGCTGGAAAAAAAATGTGATGAACTCATTCAATGGTTATAGATTCTTGTTGACCCCATCAGTTCTCACCAAAAAATAGTTAATTCAGAATACCATATAGATACATACATAACATAATAGAAACACAATTAAAGTCATATCCAAGTAAGAAAAGATAGAATCACCGATAGACACATAGATACATACATATCATAATAGAAACGAAATTAATGGTCTTACCTCTGCTTTCTGCTTAACATGATGCAGGAACCAGAAGTTTTATGCAGAAGGTATGGTGATCGGATTGAGCAGAAACGGATGTAAGAAATCTTCTTACGTAGATTTTATAATAGAGGAAGGAAGTAGATATAGGAAACAAATCGGTGTGCAATTATTTAAATTTGAAAGATCATGATAGTTGATCATATTATCTCGATACAAATGCCATATTTAATGCTTTTCATTTTAAAATATTAAATATAGGTCAAAGATTTGAACAGATTTTGAAATTATTTACATGTATCTTGGTTTATTTATAGTAACGATATGTATGCATATTTTGAAATCCTTAAATTTAAGTAGCACAGTCAAACATTAACTGTGAAACTGCTGAAAAAAGGGGCAGTATATATTATCGATCTCAAGGGCAATCCCAGGAAAGAAGGAAGGCAATATTTTTTCGAATAGAAGGGTAAAGTTGGAATTTCACTTACAAGTTTTGAGCGGGAAAAATCAAGTGGGGCGCTAAGGAAATGTCACATGACGTTTTTAGTATTGTTTTATTATAAGAGAGGACTTTAAATGAAATATAGTAATTATAATAATTTCTGTAAAATAAATATATAATGCGTTTAGTAAGTTAATGTTTTCAAATTTATTTTGACACCCAATAAGTGATAACCGTAAAATATATGATATCATTGAATTGATGTCATGGATACATTAAATAATTGAGTGTATAATAAAATATTTTTATTACATTTTATGTAACGTAATTAGTATGTTTATTTAAACATTTTATCCTATGAGATATCTGAAAAATATTGTAATAATTCATGTGGGAAATATTATAAATAACGTTCAAGAGAATATCATTATTATACAACATAAGAAATTGTATGATTAGTGGGGTATTTGCATATGGTAGGAGGCGCATGCATCTCTTTACTCTTCTTATTTAAAAATAACTTCTTTTCTTGTTTAAAACGGCTGGTTTATATATCCACTAGACATATAAAAAGTATATTATATGAAATGGATAATGCAAATAAAGGCCACAATTTTCTGTCAAAAACGTCGGTTTTATCTTTCGACGGATATTTGATTCATTTATGCCGCAAACTTGTCACTTTTTTATCGGTTATGTGAGAACAAGAACGATCTGATGCGCAGGGATAAGGTTTGAAAACTCATACTTTGAATAAATGCTTAAGATCAATGTCAGCTTGCTAATAAATGTTCTAGTCAAGCCTATATAGACCAGTCAAGTCTGAGTTAATGCTTTTAACAAGTGATCAATCCATAAACGAAGAATGAGAATAAAGATCATAGTAAAGTTAAGGGAAAACTACAAAAAAGTCCCTACATATTGGCATCATAATCGATTTAGCCCTTATATATATTTTTTTATTCAATTAAGTCTCAAATACCGGTAATTGTATGCAATTTAACCCTTTGACCCGGTCAACATGTCATCCAACTTTCAAAAATTATATTTTCGGCCCAGATTTCAAATTTTATTACAAATTTGGTCCAAAATTTACACTTTTGGCCCAGATTTAAATTTTTTTTTTTACAAATTTGGTCAAAAATTTACCCTTTTGCCCAAATTTTAGAATTTTATTATGAATTCATTCGAACTTTAGTTTTTTTTACAACTTTTTTTCTCAGAAGTTTGTTTCTAATATGTTTTTTTCTTTAAAACTCATATTTAAACAAAAAAAAACATATTTTCACATTTTTAAAATCTTATTTTTCCTATATAAAAAAAATTAATTTTTTTTGTATATGAAATATCTAATTATAAAAATAGGTTTGGATTATTTGTGTGATTTCTCTTAAAAAATCAACTAAGAAATTAAAAGTAACTCTAAATTATACTATTAAATTATAGTTTGTAAAAAACTAGTTATATTAGTTACCCTAAATTAAAAGTAACCCTAAATTATAATATTAATATAGAAATTTTAATATGTGTTCTATTTAGTGTGTATTCTTTTTTCTATGAGATTTTAATATAGTTGTTTATATGTATTTTTCAATCTGTTGCATTTTCGTAAATTAAATCATACTTTCGATCACATATATACGACACAAAGTATGTAAAGTTGTTCTAATCTCATATATGACAATCCATATGGATTTCAGTAGGAGTTATAATTATCAACGTTTGTAATATTTTTTTACATTTGTTAAATGCCCTTTTCTGCCAAAAACCTCCTTATCGACAAATGACAATTGCTCCATTCTAGATAGTTATTTTTTTGTTGTTACAACAAACAAAATTGACACATGAATCCGATTTTATAAATAAGTTTAAATAAAGAAATCCAAAGTGATGATGAACTATACATATGAATATGTATTCAGCGAGAAACAAAAAATATGAAGTTTTCAGTATGTAGCATCTTCTATTATTTAAACTTTTCCTATAAATGTGATTAAAGAACAAAAATAAATAATATTAAAATGAGTGTAACTAGTTTTTGACAAACTATAACGGTTAGTTTTAATTTTTTTTAATTGATTTTTTAAGAGAAATCACACAATAATCCAACCCTATTTTTATAATTAGATATTTCATATACAAAAAAGTTTTTATATAGAAAAAAAAAATAAGATTTTTATGTGAAAATATGTTATTTTTTTTGTATAAATATGAGTTTTAAAGAAAAAACATATTAGAAACAAACTTTTGTGAAAAAAAGTTGTAAAAAAACTAAAGTTGGGATGAATTCATAATAAAATTCTAAAATTTGGGCAAAAAAGGTAAATTTTGGACCAAATTTGTAAAAAAAAAATTAAAATCTGGGCCAACAATGTAAATTTTGGATCAAATTTGTAATAAATTTTGAAATTTGGGCCGGAAATATAATTTTTGAAAGTTTGATGACTTGTTCACCGGGTCAAAGGGTTAAATTAAATACGATTACCGGTATTTGGGACTTAATTGAATAAAAAAAATATAAGGGCTAAATCAATTATAAGGCCAATATATAGGGACTTTATTGTAGTTTTCCCTAAACTTAATAAATGAAGAACAAGAAGAATGTTTGAAAGAATAATTAGAAAGATGAAGTAACTTGAATGTACTAAGAGTTTTGAATAATCCGTCTCACTTGATTTGATATTGAATGCTCCTATTAATAGGAGTACAAGAAACATACTACTAACCAATTACATACATATGACTAGATAAGAGAGTAACATCTGACACTCTGAATATCCGAGTTGACTAAAGAAAAAGTCCTTTGACAGGTTAAATCAAACTAAAGACAAATTACATTAAATACAACAAGACAAAATATTGATTTCGGAACAGCAAACATTCCGGACTTAAGCAGCCATTCTGGAATGCCTTCACTCTATCTTCACTTCACCATTAAGCCATTCTGGAACACAATTCGCTTCGGAACTATCTTGACTTCAGAAATGACAAATGAGTTTCGGATTGCTAGATGTTCACTTTCAAGTTCCAACAATCTCCCCCTAAGTGAACTTAGCAATCAAGTCAGCTTTAGATAACTTCTTCCTTTATGAGAGTATAGGCTCTAAACAACCATTCTCGGACATCAATGTACCAAGACAACTGACTCAAAAACTTTACTTTGACATGCTCTGGAGCTTCAAACTTGGTTGCACGACTTATGAACTTCTTAAGTGCTTTTGTATGAACCAGGTGTTTGTCAAGGACTCGGAAAAAGTCCTTCTTGTTTGTCTTCTTATTCTTGTAAACAAACCTTAGAACCAGATCATCAATTGGGCCTTCGGCTAACAGTTCAGCTTCCGGAAGCACATACTCTATCTTGACCACAAAGTCTTCGGTTCCGAACAGATGAGCCAACTCATAATGACGTCGACTGAATTTCGCGACATAGTCTTTGAGGAAGCTCAGGGTTGCATGGTAAGCACCCATACTAATATCATCTCTTTGAAGTCCTCGGAAGTGAGCAGCTAACATCAGAATGTCGTTCGGATTCATCGCCGGAAAGTCAGCATCAGTGATGGTTTGATAGGATGGCTTGTTTCGGATAATATGGTATCGGAAGAGTGGACACTTAAGTTCAAACTTTGTGAGGACTTTTATTCCGTACCCAGAAATCTTGGTGATCTTCTTCCTCGTCCATAATTCCTTAAGAGGAAGTGCATTCTTGTCATAGAATGTTTTGAGCCTTTCACGCTCTGTCTGAATGGTGACCTCCGGATTGTCGTTGGGATGGAGAGGAGCAAACTTAATGTAAAATTTGTTGAAGGATGAGAGAGGAAGATTGAGTTGTTCGAAATCATCAGAAGGAATATCGTAGTACATAAAAGGTACTAACTCGACATCCTTAAGAATGCCTTCACGGAATAGAGGAGAATTGTCACGCATCGGATCAGGGTTGTCTTTGAGTGCTTGAATCCGGATGCTGTCCTCTAGAGCCTTGTTAATTTCTTCCTAAGACCATCCAAGTTTTTGCTTTGGTGGAGGTCCAGAATCCGTGATAGGCTTCTTGCCTTTGTCTTGGCTTTTATTTAGCACTGAGATCACATGCAACATGTTCTCATCCACAGTGATCTTGGGAGGGGAGGATGGAATTGGTTCTTCTGGAATGTCATCCGGGGTCCGGAGAGAAGAACCTTAATCAATCGGAGTGATTTTTGGCTCCGGAATGGAAGGTGTCATGGAAGGAGTGGCTCGAAAGGCTTGAGCAGTGAGGAAACTGTTGACCAAATTCGTTTCTCTTCCTCAGTTAATTGCTTAGGAAAAAGCTTCTGAGGAGCTCCAATAGCCAGAACTCCCTTGGTGACATATGTTTCTTCATCACTATCTTCATCATCACCAGAGTTGTTTCCTAGAAGTCCGGAAACAACTTGGACTTCATCATCGGAATTAAAAATCTTCATCTAAGAGTTGAAAAACTGAGGCAGGCTTCCATGGTTGACTCGGACCTTCTCGACTAGGACCTTCTCCCCCTCTAGCATTGGTGGCTTTCAGAAACGGTGCAAGTGATAAGGAATCCTTCAGCTCATCAAACTTTTCATACACCTTTTGAAGACCGGTAGAAAGTTGACGAGTGAGCGCATCATAAGCTTCTGAAGTTGGCGCTTAGGAGGAAAGATGATCGAATAGATGTCCAAGGATAGCAAGCATCTCATCAAACTTGCGATTCAGAACATCAACAAGGTTCCAGGTGGAGCGAAGCAGTTTGATGAGTACTTGCTGGATGATTAGATTCATTTCATCGTTCTTCTTGATTTCCTTCTCCAGCCTTTGAATCTGTTTCTCATGGTGAACAGGGGTCTGCTTGATAAGATCGTTGGTAGCAGCAACCAAGTCGTCATGGACTTTGGGCATTCTGGTAATGGTTTCAAGATAGTGCTCAACAGAAGCATCATACTTCACTTCAACTTCTACGATCGAATGCTTGAGCCGGATTGAGATCAGTTGATCTGGTTGAGCTTCTTTTTTAGCCACTGAGGGTCTGGACTGAGTAGCTAGGGACTGGAGTATGGCATCAAGCTTGGAGTTCAGTCCAGACACCTTCTCATCAATTTTGGTGTTAAGCTCGGCCACAGAAGTTTCAAGAGATGTAACCTTCTTCATAATGTTCGAAACATTGGATTCGGTATCCAATAGAGCAAACAGATCTATGTGGTTTCCGACTGAGGATCCGTTGTTTGATCTGTAAGGGTGAGGAGTGTGTTTCGGAGATTCTAGAGTGATTGGAGTGACAGAAGGACCAGGTTTGTTAGTGGCATCATCATGAAGTTTTTGTGTAGATTTGGAGTCATGCTGAGTAGAGGAGGAGGATCCGAAGTCAAATGCTGGCATTGATGAGGATGGCTTGAGATGAAGTTGAGCTGAGGAAAACACGTTAGTATCAGCAACATGTGCAACATCTGTTGTCAGAAGTACCTCTTCGAAAATTTCATCGTCCGAAGCTGAAGGATTTGGAGCATGAGGAGGAGACTTTGGAGTTTGGATGTGAACTCGAGATCTACTAATTCATCCGTAGGAGAGACAAAGTGCAAGTTGCTTTGCATGGCTCTCTTCTTCATGGCGATAAGAGTGGATTCTACTTGCGATCTGGTGAGCTCCGTATGCCGAGAGTGTGCCTTATTCACATAATCTTCCCAAAAAGGATCGTTAACTCCTGGTCGTCCTGTACCCTTTCCAGGTATTAGACCATTTGCGGCACCAGAGGTTAGAGGGAAAACTCCAACCTCGGAATGCTTGGGGTCCGGAACAGGGGTTCCAAAGTGTGTGCGTGTAGAAACAAGTGGGATATCAAATTTGACGCGTCAGTGTGTTCGGGGAGGGGGGGGGGCAAGGAACTTTGTTCAACACTAGCATCACCTTTTTGGGAAGGTGATGGTGCATTATGTGTGGACTCCCCGTGAGTGTGTGCATGTGTTTTTGAATCATCGAGGGGTACCTCGGATGAGTGGATGGGAGGGGTGTTCGGAAGGCCAGAATTAGCCTGAATGTCATGAGTTCCTTCCTGTTGAGATGATGAACTGACTTTGGATTTCTTTTTGGCCTTGGGCTTCGAAGGTGAAGTCTTCCTTTTGGAAGACTTTTTGGATTTCTTAGGTCCGGATACGGAAGGATTGGACTCTTCCGGTGTGGGCTCAATGGGGACTTAGGTAGACTGTGTTGGGTTGAACACGGTCGAAGTTTCCAAATGTTTTTGTAAGTGAATGGATCCGGAAGGAATGAGGGCAAACATATGGTCCGAAAGTCTTCTGACAGGACCAAAAGAAGGTTGGTCCAGAATTCAAAAGACTTAACAATTTTGAAAGAGACGCATACCTCCGGAGGAATCATATTAACATGAATAGGTTCAGAGAGTTCCTTGAAGAGTTGTTGAATCGTCAGAGCCCAGAACCTAGGACTTGAAATTTCATTTTCTTTTCTCTTTATGGCAAACTTGCAGAAGTCTTGACATAGCACCTCTGGAAGATCAACTACATTGCTTCGTCCAGAGTAGATGTTGTATACAACATACATCCAATCTTTGCTGAGTATATCAATTACTCCGTTCTTGCCAGATAACCCACGAATGATGAAGTGCATCAATATAGTCCACAAGCCGAAGACCGTCGACTTCTTGAAATCTTGGCCTTGTAGTCTTGAGTGTATCCAATGTGGTTCAAGAACTGTTGGAATTCTTATGCAGTTAGTTCTTAAACTTTGAAATCCTTGGGTTTGGTTTCACTCTGATTGCCTTGAGGAATGTGGATTTGTAGATTGGTACTATTCTATCCCCAATGATTTTTGTTTCCAGAACATCGTCTTCGAGTTTAATTCTGGTGAAGGCTCTATGAAGATGATGATGTGGGAGAGGTGTTTCAGGGACTTTGGTGAGAGGGGTGGAGATGGGATGGTTTGCCATAAAGTCGATCATGACTCTAATCGACTCATCGTAATCCATAGGGTTTAGTGAGAACGCTTGAGTTGTGTCGAGGTAAAAGGGGCGTTAGAGAGGTTTATATAGGTAAGAGAAACAAGTCGGGTTAAGAAGGTAATGATGAGGATCCAAAGCTAAAACGGGTTTCATTTAATGAGCAACTGACTTTGGAGGGTGAGTTGACCTGGGAAGGAAAAGGTAGGGTTGTTTGTAGCTTGAAATGGAAAACCCAAACGACGATTTGATGGTTGTTTTTAGGATACGTGCAATCGTGGCATGAATTTCAAGGAAGATAAGGATCCTTTTATGTTACCGTTATGAAGAAAACGTTTCATCTTATTGATTCTTGGTTTCCGAAAGATTGATTCCGATGGTTTGAAATCCGGAGAGAAAAAGGTTGAGTTCCGGATAGAAAATTTTAAAAAGATGTTCCAGAATGAGATCAGTCCAAAGTGAAGCTTGAAATTTCAAAGTCAAAAGGTTTGTGATTCCGGAACAAAAATTGTTTGCGATTCCGGAGTCAAAAATTCTGAAATAGTGATTTTCAGTTTCGGAGTGAAAGATTGAAAGAATTTCCGGAAAATGATTTGTAAGACATTCCGAAACAAGATTTGAGAAAACTTCCGGATTGAATTTTGAAAATTCTGAAGTATAGAATGCAATACCTTTTGGGAGTAGAATTCTGGGATGCCATTATGAAGTATATTTCGGGATGCAAAAAGTGATTAGGATGACTATGTGGACTTAGAACAACAAATGATCAGGATGAGCTATACAACTTAAGATTCAAGTAAATGTAAGAATTAAAGAAAAGTAAAATGATCCTTTGTATTTTGAGAGAGAACAGTTCCGAAAAGAAAAATACTTTTGAGATCGGAACCAAATCACTATCAAATACTTTTATCAAAGAGAACAAGTCTCGTGAAAGAACTGAGGATCTGGCATCATCATAACCATGTTGTTTAGAAAACTATTGAACTTGGTTTCGTCTAATGCCTTATTAAAGACATCAGCAATCTAATATTTAGATGGAACAGGAATGAGTTCAATGTTACCATTTAAAACATGATCTTTTATGAACTGGTACCGTATGTCCATGTGCTTCGTCATGGAGTGTTGAATTGGATTGTGTGAATGGCAATGGCACTTTGAGAATCACAATAGATAGGAATGCGTTGAAAACGATAACCATTATCCAAGATTTGAGACTTCATCCATAGAACCTGAGCGGTACAGCTGACAGCAGCAATGTATTCTACTTCGGCTGTAGAAAGTGCAATGCAGTTCTGTTACTTGGATGACCAACTGACCAAACAACCACCTAAAATTTGACAGCCACCTGATGTGCTTTTTCTATCAAGTTGAAGACCACCATATTTTGAATCTGAATATGCTTAAAATAGAATGCTCTCGTTTGCTGGGTACCATATTCCGAGACTCTTTGTACCTTTGAGGTATCGGAATATTTGTTTCACAGCCAAGAGATGAGACGTCTTTGGGTTGACTTGAAATCTGTACACAAACATGTTGCAAACATAATGTCTGGACGACTTGCTGTAAGATAGAGCATAGATCAAATCATTCCTCTTACTTTTTTTCATCAACTGCTACACCGGAAGGGTCGGCAAAGATCTTGTGTCTGAAGCCCATTGGTACCTTCGCTGAGGCACATGTGTCCATTGAGTACTTTTTGAGGAGTTCTGAAATTTATTTCTCTTGGTGAATGAAAATTCCTATGTTAGCCTGTTTTACTTGAAGACCAAGAAAGAAGCTTAACTACCGATTCGTGCCCATTTGGAATCGATTGATCATTAGTTTAGCAAAGTCAGCAACCATAGATGAATCCGTAGATCCAAAAATGATGTCATCCACATAGATTTCAACCAGCATGAGATGTTTTCCATTCGATCTTTGGAACAGTGTAGGATCTATAATTCCTATTTGGAAACCAGAGCGCTTGAGAAATTCAGTGAGGTTCTCGTACCATGTGCGAGGAGCTTGCTTTAGACCGTAGACAGCTTTCCAGAGTTTGTAACAGTAGTTCGGAAAAGAGAGATTAACAAAACCGGGGGGGTTGTTGAAGATATACTTCATTTTCAAGTTCACCATTAAGAAAAGCACTCTTAACATCCATTTGGTAAACTTTGAAGCCTTTGTGAGCAGCATAAGCAAGAAAGATTTTGATGGCTTCAAGACGTGCAACAGGAGCAAAGGTCTCATCGTAGTCGAGGCCTTCGATCTGAGTAAATCCTTTAGTCACCAATCTTGCTTTATTTCAAATAATAACTCCTACGTCATCTAACTTGTTGCGAAACACCCATCTAGTACCAACAATGGGGTGATCTGAAGGAGGAGGCATGAGAGTCCATACTTCATTTCTATCGAATTCTGCCAATTTTTCCTACATGGATGTAATCCGGTCAACATGCTCTAATGCTTCCTTGATGGATTTGGGTTCAACCATATATAAATGCTGAGCAATGACATTCGTTTTGAACACTTGCAGCAGATCGAGTTTGAACACCAACATTAGGGTTTCCAATAACTTGGATGGTAGGATTGAGTTGCTCCCCCTGAATGGTTTCAACTTGTGGAAGATGCTCCCCCTAAACTTCTGAACCGGAGAGGTTGACATTATCATCAGAAGGGAACTCAAAGAAATTTTCGTTTTCATCAATGTTGATAGGATTGGATTCATCAAAGTTAGCAGCTGCATCTAGGAATCCATCTACATTTGATTCAAGTGAGGGTTGATCATTCTCCCCCTCAACCTGAGAAGGTTGAAACGGTTCAGAATCAAATGGAGAGAGACTTGGGATTGGAGAGGAGACAATTTTAAGAAACAAGAGCTTTCGAAGGAGAGAGTTGCCTTGTTCGAGATTCCGAATCAAGGGCAGTTTCTGAGTCCAAAGGGAGTATCAAAGTTGAATTCAAGAATTGTTTTCGGGTTCAGACATCCTAGCGGTGGAGCATCGGACTCCATAATGTGAGTTGTAACATGATTTGGGCCAAAATTCCGAACGAAGTTGTCATCGAATGTAACATCAAATCTTTCTTCCAGAACACGAGTTCTCCGATTAAGAACTCTGTAAGCCTTTGATTTAGAGAAGTAGCCAAGGAAGATGGCTTCATCAGCTTTAGGTTGGAACTTGGTAAGCTGATCACGGTTATTCTTGATGAAGCATCTGCATCCGAAAACATGAAGAAATGAGATTGTTGGCTTCCGACCATTCATAGCTTTGTAAGGTGTCATGTTGAGGCGTCGATTGATGATATTCCAATTTTGAGTGAAGCATGCAGTTGATACGGCTTCATCCCAGAGATAGAGTGGTAGATTTGTGAAATTTAGCATTGATCGAGCAGCTTCAACAAGAGTTCTATTGTGGCTTTCAGATACACCGTTCTGTTGTGGAGTGTAGGGAGTTAAGAAGTTGTGGTCAATTCCTTTCTCGGTGATGAATTTTTCAATGGTGGAATTAGTGAATTCCGAGCCATTGTCACAGCGGATTCTCCTAACCGAGAGTTTGATGAGAACTTCTATTCCTTTGATAAAATTGATGAGCTCTTAGGTTGTTTCTAATTTCAGCCTTAGGAAGAAGACCCAAGTGAACCTTGTAAAGTCATCAACAATCACAAGAATGTATTTCTTATGATGAAGACTTTCTATAGTGGATGGTCCACAAAGATCAATATGTAGAAGCTCCAACGGTTCTGAGATTGATTTTTCAATGATAACAGGATGACCCTTCTTTGATTGCTTTCCACACTCACAAGCCACACATAAATTATCAATTTCAAATTTAAGAAGAGGTAAACCTCTCACCATTTCACCGGATACGAGATAATTCATGTAACGAAAGTTTAGATGAGCGAGCCTTCGGTGCCATAACCAAATGACGTCAGGAACGGCTTTGGAGAGAAGACAGAGTTGCGGCTTTCCAATAATCATGTTGATGTCGAGTCGGTACATGTTCTTGTTGCGATTTGACTTGATTAAACACTCTTTTCGGTCTTCAGTCATTACATATATGTCCTTTTAAAATTCAACACGTTGGTTTGAATCAGTAAGCTGAGAAACACTTATCAAATTATGTTTCAGATCAGCTACATAAGCCACATTTTAGATAGAGAAGTTTCCATTGGTGAGAATTCCATAACCACGAATTTGAGAGTTGAAGTTGTCGCCATACGTCACATAACCAGTGTTTGGAGAAAGCTTGAGATCTCGCAGAAAGTCTTTTTGCCCCGTCATGTGCATGAAGCAAGCACTATCAATATACCATATTGCTTCTTGCTCCGAAGCACAAAGTGCCTGCAATATTAGTGAGTGGTGGAGTTTTTAGGCTCCGAGTTAGGTTTAGGGACATAGGCACGGGCTTTGGTCTTTAATTGTGACTTTGGAACAAATTTGTGTTTCGTAATGGTGCTTTTTGAGTTTTTTTGGAAACAGACAGAAGGTTAATGTCTTTTCATCTATCCAGTAGTCATATTCAATGACTTGAGAGTTGTGAACAGTTTTCTTCGGATTATTTACTTCCAGAGCGTTGGAAACAATTGCAACCTCCGGAACTGTTGTTTCATCTATGTGAGATTTTACTTTCCAGACAAGATTTTGCTTTGAAGGTTTTGAAAATTTTGTTTTCTTATCAATTTTTGATTTGCTTGATGACACGTTGGTTTTCGAAAGATTGGGTTTAAAAATTGTGCCATTAGATTTAGCAATGAAAACAGATGAAACACTCTGAGGAGACGTATTTTGGACAGTCATGGCATTCACACAAGATTTAGGTTGAGTAGTACTGACTACTTTGTTGGGTTCTACAGGACTGAAAGAATCAGAAGGTCTCTTGAGGATCTTAGTTGGTGTGAAGGAGTTCTGACTGTGGATTGATGAATGAGAATTCCGAGATACACTCTTTTTGGAGTTCTCAAGGAATCTTGAATTTTGTCTAATCATAACTTCATTCTTATGGGCATTTGGAGCTTCCACTTTTGGATCTACTATATTATTCCTATTCAGTATTGTCTTTCTTTTGGATTGAGATGTGGATTTTCAAGCCTGTCCTACTAACGGATTGTTGAAGTCATGCTTAATGGGAACCAAATTTGTTTTTGAAATAACCTGTGGTTCAGAATCACATGAGATTGTCTCATCGACTTCATTGTCTAAGGATGCCCAAACACACTCTAATGGTTCAAACGAGGTTGATTCAAAAAAAAATTCTTCAACAACACAGTTGTTCGGAGGGTTGAGGTTCATATTTTGAACACAAACTTTTGAGTGCTAGAGGTCCGATTCAGGTCCAGGTTTATCAGAGGCGGAAATTGCGTGGAATCGGGACTCTTAACAACTATGGGTTGAAACTCAGGAATCAAGGACGCAAAGTTGTCTGTGGTCTCATGAAGGGCTGACAAGGGAGAAACAGGGGTGTCCGAATATTTTATGTTCGGAACCTCTCCCATGAATGTCAGGTTTTGCTATTCCATCAAGGGACGAGCAATTGGTTTTGGAAACTCGCTTCCAAGACCTGGAGCTTTTGACCATGGATGACGAAAGTTATGAGTCATTTGTAGATTTGATTCAATTATGTCAATAGAATTATGCAAATCATCTATCTTAGCATTAAGACGTTTGTTATAAAAAATCATGACATTTCTTTCAGAATAAGTGATTTCACATTTGTCTTTTAAAATGATACATTCGTCTTTTGACATTACAAGCTCATGCTCTAAAGACTCGATTTTCAACTTTTTATCCTCAAAATGTAACCTAAGATGATTTAATCCACACTCCTTCTCGCTGACTTTTATGGCAGAATCATAGGCTTTATAGATGGTGCTCATATCTGTTTGGATCTCGGTTAGATAAGGTTCACAGAGTGACAAATCAAAATTATTATCAGTAATCATAGATTTTACCTGTTGAACGATGCTTCGACCAGGTGGATCATTGGTTGCCATGTAGCAGTAGTGTGGTTTAGCAACGTCATCTACGTCTTCTGGCCCAGATGACCAATAGCCATCATCACATTCAACGGTTTGTCTTGCCATCAAGCACATGTTCTGTGATAACCCCAAACTTCTACCTGGTACATCTAGTCGGTTGATCTAAGTTAAACGCATTTATGTTAACTCCTAACACTGATTAAGGGTTCATTTAAAGCATTCTAAGCTTGAGTACAACCAAGGTCGAGATTAGGAATGAGTCAACAAATCGTATAGTGAAGAAATCGGGCCATACACCCCTTTTGGAAGAGTGTGTAGCCGTACACACCCCTCATGGCCACACACCTACCTCTGTATAAAGGGTAGACCCATCTCCCTTCATTCCTTTCACTCCTTGGCAGCACACTACTCCTTTCCTCTTAAGATTCTTCAACCGCAAACCCCTTCAAGGCCTCAAAAACATGAGTTTTCGATCACCTAGATTATCATACATGAAGGACCTATTGATCTAAACCTTGAATCATCCTATTCTTCACTCTTTGAAGGAGTACGGCCGCACACCTTCATAAGGTTGGTCGCACACTCCTAAAAGACCCTCCAAAGTGAGAGTTGGACTTCCATATTTGAGTTGGACATGAACCTAGATTTGCTACACCTTAGAATTGGATTTTTGGACATCTTCATGTGGCGTGTACGACCGAACACATGTGTACGGCCGCACACACCCTTGTGAGGCAGCACACTCCTTGTGTGCGGCAGCACACTCCCGTGTGCGACCACACACACATCTTAGGACCTTAAACCCATTTCTAAGACCCTAAACTTGTACTATAGCTAAGTATGGACCTAGAACACTTCACGGATGCAAGTATGGACCTTGGAAGCACCTCGAAGGCACCTTCCATCATGAGTGTACGGCCGTACACCCATGGTCGTACACACCTATAAGGTGGCCACACACCTCCCTCATGCAATCCTTTAAGGTTCTAGCACTTAGTGTAGGTAGTCCCAAGTTCTTAGAGTGGTTCTCTATCACATTTAGTAGAGAAAGATCTTCATTTGAGTCCTTTATGTGTCATTACGTGTTAATTAGGAACCAATCATGTTCAAGGCTTCACTTGAACATCCGGCATCCCGTATCGATCTTCATTCAAATCCCCCGAGGTGAGTTCACACCCCTACATTTTCCATGTTTTTAATGTTTTCAGGGGGGGATACAAGCCAAACTCAAGATTTTTATTAAGTTTTAAACTTATTATTACAGCCCAATGATTTCCACATTTAATAACATACTCGTATATTTTATCCCCATTGTAATATGTTGAGCATAAGGGAAACTGTTATTTTGGAAATATAACTACATAGCTTTCAGAAAGGTTTTACAAAGCATTTTCCATATCAACTCTAATAAACTATAATCGGTATAGTTTGGGATAACCCTCTAGGCAGTTCTTACCAAATCAGATCTCATGAACGAATATATATATATATATATATATATGACAAATTTAGTTTATGTTATACGTTTTCTCAGAAGTATAAAGTACATTTATTCAAGGATAATTACTATTTTATACTGTTTCCCGCTAGTGAACTAGATTATACCAAATTGTGAGGCACTACTTCAAATACTGTACCCTTAGGTGTACAGGGATAAATCCTGTTAGTATAACTAGAGTCTCCTGGAGGGAGAGCGTGAGATTTGTGAATAGATCTATTCAGGACTGACAATCCCACACCAAACTGCTAGCCACAGTTAGGCAGACATGCCTGTGGTGAACAAATGTCATTTAGCTTAACGCCTGAAGAACGTTATAAAGGTCTCTCGGTCATATCAAGTATGGTTATATGAATCGCAAATAAGTATAAACTAACTTTGGTTTACGGATTCTACTCTTCATTGTTTTATTTTGAGTAATAAAACTATTTTCATAAATACATTGATATTAATCAGGGATTTCTAAACTTGCAGTTCTATCTCTAGGACGGATAACCTGTTTTTAGGGAAAATATAGGATTTTCCCGGGATAACTCGGCTATTCATAAACGTATTTGTTTTTGCATGTAACTAACGGATATTCATATTCATTCCATGACTCCTTGGATTGTACATACCTTGTATGAATCGGGAAGTCATGGAAGGAATGGGTTTTCAAACACGCTTTTCATAAGAAAATATAGGATTTTCTTAAGGAACACTTTTCAAATGGATCAAAGAAACGTTTTCCACTGAAACTAATTGCTTATGAAATCATCTGCTTTATGTTGATATTCTTTCAAAATTGCTTGTATTCTCAGGGAATTAGTAGACAGGTACTTCCAGGATTTTGGAGAAGTCGGAGCGTTAGAGTAACGTCTTTCCATTTTACTTTTGATCAGAACAAAACTTTGTATTAAGACAATGTAAACCTTTTTCATATATTTATTCAATGTTTGGTTGTATTTACTTTGCTTGCTATGATACAGCTATTGTGATATTGCGCATGACGTTAACCACCCCCGAACGTTTCCGCCGTTCCGGTTTGGGGGTGTGACAGATTGGTATCAGAGCCCTTGTTTATAGCGAACCAAGTATATCGAACCTTACATGGTATACAAATATAAACATTAAGGGGCCTAAGTGCTCTAAACTAAAAGTATACTTTCAAAAATATAAGTATTTTTATAAAAAGTATACAAGTATACGTAAGTACCCGAACGAGTGTCAAAAGTAGAACAAAACAAAAGTATTTGGATGTTGGACATCGCGGTTAAACATTGGCAGTTATGTAGTCATGTCTAGGGTCAATATAGCCTGATCAACTATATTCATTCGATACATGACCAACATGTGCTTGGGAGTGACTGTGGTGACGCAGCAAGCCTAAAACTTACCTAGATACTTGAAAAGTTCTAGAATCAAACATAAGGTTTAAAATACTATAGGAGTATTTTAGGATGCTATAACGACCGAACCGGAAACTTCCCATGAATCCATCCCTCGAGAATCAATCATGAAACTATAATACATTGGAAGTATTATTAGATTTGATGCCTAATAGCCGGATTCCATCTCCCTGGAGACCCATACTTACCCAACCAAGGAGATGATGGATGGCTCGAACCAGCGCCAGAAGAGAGCCATGATATTCCTTTGGATGACTTACCGAACCATTTCCTAAAAAGACTGACTCAGAACCTGAAGTCGAGAACCTACCACAAGTAGCCCCGGTACCAAATCCTAAACCACGACCTGAGTTTGAAGGCCCAACGCCTATGTGGGTCGGAAGCCTGGATAGGTGGAGTCACGAAACAGGCCAACCCCGCCCGTACAATGGGGATCACTGCTTCTACAATGTGAACGAGGGAGGCTCCGTAGACAGAGCCCTTCTAATCATAGTTCGTCGAGTGGCCCGCAACGTTGAACTAAACCCGCGACCATTCAGCGAACTATGGAGCTTGAGGCAGACTCGGATGCCAACACAAACCGCATTCGCAATCTTGAAGTTGCTCACGGGAGAACTATGAGGGACAATGAAACTCTGCAACACGAGCTAGCTACCACTCGAGCTGAGGTCATAGAGCTCTGAGCACGCCAGACAGTATACGAGGGCCGCATGCTTGACATGGAGCGCCTGCTAGCTAACTTAAGGATCCGTTCGAGCAGTGCCCATCGCCGATAGGAGAATACTCTACTCAACCTTCCTTTTTGGCCTAAGGAATAACTTTCATATTTATGTTCTAAGTAGCTCTTTTCCGTAAACATCTCTGTCTTTCATGTTGCCAAGATTCTTTCCCTGTTAGAATGACTTAGACCTATTTTTAGGTCAAGGGGGTCCGAAATATGTGTAATCTCAGTTTCAGTTATGATGGCAACAATCATATTTCAGTTAAAGATTATTATTGTCAAAAGTATACCTTATATCGGTAGCATGCAAATTAAGCGACTTTATCAAAGTCCTATCACTATCTTGTCCTCAAAACATGTATCCTAGGATGTACTTAGACCATCAGTCCTTTTCCCAATTGATTTCATACCAGTCTCCATGAAAAGCATCGATGTCATAATTGGAACGGGATGCTTAAGCCCCAAATCGTGCTGATATAATTTGCTTCGAGAAAGCGATTCGTCTCAATTTTTCCCCTCTGACGAAGTCCTCACTGGTTATAGTGATAAAATTTACTCAAACCTTCGTATCATTTCTTGCACCAAGGCCCAGAAGTATCTACGAAAGGGATGCCATGCATTCCTGCCTCATGTGGTTGATGAGGCGCAAAAAGTTAAAGACCTCGAGAGCATCCCCGAAGTCTTCCACATTCATGATGTCTTCCCCAAAGACATTCCAGGGATTTCTTCTGAGTGCCAAGTTGAATCTCGTATCGACTTGACCCTCGGAACTACCCTTATAGCTAAATCTCCTTAGCGCCTAGAGTCAACGAAAAAGTGAGAGTTATCCAGCAAGCGCAATGAGCTGAACAACAAGAAGTTCATAAGTTTATTGTATGAAAACTTTATTGCGATCAAATCTTTATCTATTCTTGCTAGGACCACATCATAGAGATGTGAGTCGAATCAATGGGAGTCAGATAGCAAGACAGGAAATCTTAATACATAGATAAACATGTAGGATATATGTAGAGGCAACCATTTTTGCTCACAGGCTTCTTTTCTTAACATGTAGCAGAATCATGCCTCCGAAGAAACGTAACCAACCCACAGGTAAGAGACCAATCCTCCAGATGGACTCAGCTACGTTCCAAGCTACGGTCACAACAGCGGTGGAATCCGCCTTAGCTGTTCTTAACCACAACAACATAAATGTGGGTGGAAGTGTTAATGGCAATCCAAATCTTGGGTTAACCAATCTCAACAACAAGTGCCTACTAGAAAGGACACACCTGATCTCCAACCTAACATCTTAAAATGAAAGTTCAAAGGGAGTTGCTCGACCCAAAGACCTACTGAGAGGCAACGAATTGGGACAGTCAGTACCCCAGTCAGCCCTGTTGTTCCAACACCAGCCACACCCTACTTGGGAAATCTCATGCACTATAGCAAATGCAACTACCATCATCATGGAGTCTGCCGAGTGATGCATTGCACTAGATGCAATAGGAAGGGGCACACCTCCCGCTGTTGTAGGACCCTAGTCAAGTTCGACACTACAACTACCAATATGGGGACGAGCCCAACCTGTTACCTCTGTGGAAGTGTAGGGAATTTCAAAAGAGACTGCTCAATAGAGAAGAACAATGAGGAAACAGGAGGAGTCTGACCTTAGAAAATGAGGAAGCATCAAAGGACCCTGCCACATTTTGGTACGTTTTCGAAAACCCCCATAATTTTTCATAATTGCAATTACTTTCTCATCTGGATTAAATCACGAAATCCTTATAAAGTTTAAAGCCGTAATGAGAAAATTATGATAGTTTAGTGAAAACACTAAGGTCAGTTATAGATATACATGACTTGTATACACCAAGCGATTATAGGAAGATCTAGTAAGAATCATTTCAAAAAGAGTTCATGATTTCAAAGTATCAAAACCCTCGTGCTTGCGGTACCCTACAATTTTGAATCGAACACAACAAACACCAGAGACATTCACCCAGGGGCATCAATGTCCTAACAAAACGATCCTTCCAAACTAACTTAGCGTGCGACTCTATGACTTCGTCTTGTTTAGTCGGCCTGAGTCTATGATGTACCAAAACCTGCTGTCTTTAATTGTGTGATCGCAAAACTCTCGTCGCTCGTAACAGCCAACTAGGTGCGAACTTCAAAAAATTCATCTCTCTTCGAAACTCGAAAGTATTCATACGAAAAGTATTATCCACAAAGAGATGGACAAAGTAAGAGAACAATCCGAACAATTGTAAATACTTTGTAGGATGCTCATCTACCTTTAGTGGAACTTTCTTACAACAACAGAGACCATTCCAACATCTAGGCTGCGCCGTACGAAGCCTCCATGGCCGTAAGTATAGATCCCCTTTGTGTTGGGCTGAGGTGGGCAACATGCAACTAGTCAAGAGTCAAGTCCACGACAGTACTATCACTAGTCCTGAAATCACCCTGGAAAGGACTGATATGCTTTGGAAAGCATAGTAAGCTAAATTCAAGATACGTTGAATCGTCTGAGATCCTTGCTAGGATCGGTCCCGTAGCGTACAAACTCCAGCCCTCAACAGTGTTCATCCCACCTCCCACGTGTCAAACCTAAATAAGTGTCTGTCCGATAAGACACTTGTGCTTCCCCTCGACAATATCAAATTCAATGAGAGTCTACACTTCGTGTAGGAATCATTTAAATTCATGGACTAGGAAGTGCAGGGCACGAAACGAACGTCGTATCCGGTTGGTGAAGGTTCCCCGGGATACCAAATGAGAACTTGAATTTACTAGGGAGCACGAGAACCCAAGAAAATAGAAGTACCTCCATCTCTTCTAGGTCCACGAGTTGTATCATTATTCTTGAATTTCGGGACGAAATTCCCTTTAACGGGGGGATGATGTGACAACCCGAAACTTCTACCTGGTACATTTAGTCGGTTGATCTAAGTTAAACACGTTTATGTTAACTCCTAACACGGATTAAGGTTTCATTTAAAGCGTTCTAAGCTTGAGTACAACCAAGGTCGAGATTAGGAATGAGTCAACAAATCGTATAGTGACGAAATCGGGCCATACACCCCTTTTGGAAGAGTGTGTAGCCGTACACACCCCTCATGGCCACACACCCACCTCTATATAAAGGGTAGACCCCTCTCCCTTCATTCCTTTCACTCCTTGGCAGCACACTACTCCTTTGCTCTCAAGATTCTTCAACCGCAAACCCTCTCAAGGCCTTAAAAACGTGAGTTTTCCATCACCTAGCTTATCATACATGAAGGACCTATTGATCTAAGCCTTGAATCATCATGTTCTTCACTCTTTGAAGGAGTACGGTTGCACACCTTCATAAGGTTGACCGCACACTCCTAAAAGACCCTCCAAAGTGAGAGTTGGACTTCCATATTCGAGTTGGACATGAACCTAGATTTTCTACACCTTAGAATTGGCTTTTTGGACATCTTCATGTGGGGTGTACCACCGCACAAACCTATGTACGGCCACACACACCCTTGTGCGGCAGCACACTCCTTGTGTGCGGCAGCACACTCCCGTGTGCGACCACACATGCATCTTAGGACCTCAAACCCATTTCTAAGACCCTAAACTTGTACTACAGCTAAGTATGGACCTAGAACACATCATGGATGCAAGTATGGACCTTGAAAGCACCTCGAAGGAACCTTCCATCATGAGTGTACGGTCGCACACCCATAGCCATACACACCTATAAGGTGGCCATACACCTCCCTCATGCAATCCTTTAAGGTTTTAGCACTTAGTGTAGGTAGTCCTATGTTCTTAGAGTGGTTCTCTATCACATTTAGTAGACAAATACCTTCATTTGACTCCTTTATGGGTCATTACATGTTAATTAGGAACCAATCGTGTTCAAGGCTTCACTTGAACATCCGGCATCCCGTATCGATCTTCATTCAAATCGCCTGAGGTGAGTTCATACCTCTACATTTTCCATGTTTTTAATGTTTTCACCGGGGGGGGGGGGGGGGGGGAATACAAGCCAAACTCAAGATTTTTATTAAGTTTTAAACTTATTATTACAGCCCAACGATTTCCACGTTTAATAACATACTCATATATTTTATCCCCGTTGTAATATGTTGAGCATAAGGGAAACTGTTATTTTGGAAATCTAACTACATAGCTTTTAGAAAGGTTTTACAAAGCATTTTCTATATCAACTCTAATAAACTTAATGGGTATAGTTTGGGATAACCCTCTAGGCAGTTCTTACCAAATCAGATCTCATGAACGTATATATATATATATATATATATATATATATATATATATATATATACATATACATATACATATACATATACATATATATATATATATATACATATACATATACATATATATATAAACTAAGACAAATTTAGTTTATGTTATACGTTTTCTCAGAAGTATAAAGTACGTTTATTCAAGGATAATTACTATTTTATACTGTTTCCCGCTAGTGAACTAGATTATACCAAATTGTGAGGCACTACTTCAAATATTGTACCCTTAGGTGTACAGGGATAAATCCTGTTAGTATAACTAGAGTCTCCTGGAGGGAGAGCGTGAGATTTGTGAATAGATCTATTCGGGACTGACAATCCCACACCAAACTGCTAGCTACAGTTAGGCAGGCATGCCTGTGGTGAACAAATGTCATTTAGCTTAACGCCTGAAGAACGTTATAAAGGTCTCTCGGTCATATCAAGTATGGTTATATGAATCCCAAATAAGTATAAACTAACTTTGGATTACGGATTCTACTCTTCATTGTTTTATTTTGAGTAATAAAACTATTTTCATAAATACACTGATATTAATCAGGGATTTCTAAACTTGCAGTTCTACCTCTAGGACGGATAACCTGTTTTTAGGGAAAATATAGGATTTTCCCGGGATAACTCGGCTGTTCATAAACATATTTGTTTTTGCATGTAACTAACGGATATTCATATTCATTCCATGACTCCTTGGATTGTACATACCTTGTATGAATCGGGAAGTCATGGAAGGAATGGGTTTTCAAACACGCTTTTCAGAAGAAAATATAGGATTTTCTTGAGGAACACTTTTCAAATGGATCAAAGAAACGTTTTCCACTGAAACTAATTGCTTATGAACTCATCTGCTTTATGCTGATATTCTTTCAAAACTGCTTGTATTCTCAGGGAATTAGTAGACAGGTACTTCCAGGATTTTGGAGAAGTCGGTGCGTTAGAGTCACGTCTTTCCATTTTACTTTTGATCAGAACAAAACTTTGTATTAAGACAATGTAAACCTTTTTCATATATGTATTCAATGCTTGGTTGTGTTTACTATGCTTGCTACGATACAACTGTTGTGATACTACGCATGACGTCAACCACCCCCGAACGTTTCCGCTGTTCCGGGTTGGGGGTGTGACATGTTCTTTCCAATCACCAAGTCATCATCATCTCCAGATGACCAATATCCTTCTACATACCTTGATACAGTTGTTACAAAGACTTTCTCACTTTCTGCCTTCTCTTGAGCTCTTCGGACGTGATATGCAGAGTCCTTGATTTTTGGCTTTTGCGGAGTGATGCGTGCAAATAGCTATACCTAATTTTATATTTATAACCTAACTAACTTAACTAACTAAATTGCACTTAGGTAGTGTACCTAGTCAAATTATAGAATAGTCGGGTAAGTCGGGTGTCGATCACAGGGAACAGTTTTGACTAATTAATTTATCTACTACTAAATTAACCTAATTATTAACAAAGAATTATAATTTATCTAATTTTGCATGTTTAGATGAACTTAAATCTTTAACACAAATTCAATCAATTACTAAAAATACTCCTATTTAGTTCGAATCCACTTCTTCTTTCTGGTTAGCTAACAATTCTGGATTGTCAAAGTTGGTTATCTAATTTATATTATATTAGTAATTTAGGTCTAAATTTACCAATAATTAACTTCTTCATGTAAAACGATGCATGATCACACAATCAAACACAAAATTGGTTATGATTATGAATAAGTTATGTAAGATTTATTAGGCAAACATAATTATGGTCATAATATATGCTCTCTAACACAGATATATTTAATTATTTCAATTACTTTCCTAAGATTTGGTCGATCCTAGTTCTAGCAATTTAATGTTCACTAAATCACTAGGTGTCAAGTTCATGTAAGTTAATTATCACTAGGCTACACAGAACATGTATTCAAGTAACTAAAGAATCAAATATTAGCATGCTAGACAAGATTAAGGTACCAAAAGTTGAACTAATTATAAACTCTCTTCTCCTTTTGTGTTGAAACCCTATTCCAGACCTTCTTCTCCTCTGAAAATCGTCTCCTGGAACCCTCCAAGTAGCCAAAAGTCCCTCAAGTCGTAATGGACAAGGGTTGATATAATTTCTGATTTTTCCAATCTCACATTGTGAATGCGGGATTAATGTATTCGACAAGGAATATTATTTCATCTGATGCATATCTTCTAAAATACTCCACTCACGTCGCGAGTCTTCAATTACTCACGGCGTGAGAACATTTTTTGCTGAGTTTTTATTCTTCTTTCCTTCGAGCCACCAAAGTTCCATGTTTTGTCAACTTTAGTCCCTCTCTTCGAAAACGCTTCTATTTGGCTGCAAAATATAATTTAAGCTTATAAGTACCAATATTCTATGCAAATAACCAAATTATTAGTAAAAATGTAAATAAATATTGCCTAAAAATATGTACAAATATGGCAATATCAAAATACCCCACACTTGTGCTTTGCTTGCCCTCAAGAAAATCTAATTTTTATTCAAACCTTCATCAACATCGCATAGAACGATCCAACTCAAACTCAGCCATTATGCCAGGACC
Organism: Lactuca serriola; assembly: GCF_051521515.1. Classification (NCBI taxonomy): domain Eukaryota; kingdom Viridiplantae; phylum Streptophyta; class Magnoliopsida; order Asterales; family Asteraceae; genus Lactuca; species Lactuca serriola. Next base: position 82,606,215 of record NC_136415.1, read on the forward strand.
TCAACGCATGCATTTGTGTCTAAAAATTTTCCTAAGTAACCCCCTCAATTCTAAATACTCACAATCCTCATAAACACGCGCCCACTTCTTTTGAACAATGCTCATTTTATATATCCCTCCGAATCCATCCGCAGAAAACTTCCTAACCTCAAGGTGTGACAACCCGATATTTCAATTCAATGTAATGACCTAAGTCAAGTATTGTAATCTATTTTTGAATAAAACGATAGATATCGTGTCAAGATTCTTAGAAATATAAAGAACACTCAAATCCGAGTTATAACGAATAAGTTATGACCAATCAAAGATCCGCGTCAAAACCGGTAAAAAATTGTTAAGTGTAAAAAGTGAAATTTCAATAAAATACCTTTTAGCCTTAGGAATCTAAACGGAAGTCATAGATTAGGTTAAACCAAGAACGTACATAAAAAGAACGTCCAAATCTGACTTCGTATGAGGAAGTTATGATTTTTCTAAGTTTCGGAATAACAGTAGAGAGCTAAAAACTCGAAATAACGATCGAGCGATATTTAGCCGACACAACCTAAACGAGAATTGAAGATCTCGAAAATAGTAATACAACGCTAAAAAGACAGACGAAAACGGACATTAGATGAAAAAGTTATGTATTTTTAACGGTCTTTTCCTGTCCTGGCCTATTAAAAATATATAATTAAAAATAAATTCAAAAATTGCCAATGAAGTCTAAATGAAAGTTGTATATTGTATTCTCACCTACGTGTAGATATAAAGAACGTAAAAACGGAGCTCGTATGTGAAAGTTACGCATTTTAGAAGATTGGGGCACATAAACCGAGGGGAGTACGCTATGGCATACGAGGGTACGCCCAGCATACTCAGTGCGCGGCCTCGGATCGACCACGTCTCCCTACTACCTCTAGCCCGTCCCATCTGAAATCCGGTATGCGAAGAAGGCGTCATGCATGACGTACGCCCAGCGTACGCGAGTATGCCGAGTGTACGAGGGTCAGTTCCACCCCTATATAAAGGATGCGAGGCTTCCGAACTTTTTGCCAATTTACAACATCTCTCCCATATTTTCTCACTCTCGAGCCTCCCAAAACTATCCCGACGCCCTGGTTATGTATCCAAGCTTCGAAGAAGGTCCGAAGGTCCGAAACTCCCGAGAAATTTTCCACTTTCCGGTCGAAGTGCTGCCCGAGAAAAGTCTCCTTTTCTTCAAATCATCACACTTACCAGGTGAGTTCATACCCTTATATTTTTCACGTTTTTACTATATTTTAGGGAAAAAATACAAGTGAAACGCAAGAAAAAATTATGTTAAAATGCAAATCATTACATATAGTTTCTAATGTTTTATCTACATTTTGTGTATAAATGTTAAATAAGTAAAATAACGTTATTACGAATGTTATACTTTACATGCAAAGTTGGTAATACACCAAGGTTTATCATTCAAATGAAACACACTAAAAACTATAACAAGTATAGTTTACGAGATATTCATGATATTTTACACTCTATGAACACTATAAAAATGAAATACTTACATTTAGACTTGCTCATGGAGCGGGTTTTGACCCTGATCCGATCCAAACCCGCAAGAATTATATGGGTTTGGAGCGTAGTTTTTGATTCGTTTACCCGTTAACAATCCATACTCACTAACCCTTTTATTAAATGGGTTGGGTATGGATCATCACCGATCTGCTCCATTTATAACCGGCCCCATATAAATTTTAGAATTATATATTTATATTTTATACTTCTTAACATTTAATTTTAATTCCCATCAAAAGTCCAAAGGCCAAAGGCCAAAGAAAAAAAAACGTTTTTACATAGGAATTGATAAGTCGATTTCTAAACTTATAGACTTCTATCAAGAATCATAATGTCATTCAATTTATATTCACCAATAAATCGTCATATCCATTTCTAATTCAATAAATTATTTTTAATATGAAAAAAGTTGACAATTGCTATTTGCTATCACTAAAACTGACAGTCATAAATCAATTCAAAGTTGTTGCAATAGTGATTTTTAATTCCGACTTAAATTCCTCGGGTATGTAATGTCCTTTTCTAAATCAATTTTTTTATTTAAAAAATATTATTTTAAGTATTAATATTTTTTTTATTTAAGAAATTTTATTTTAGGAATTAATTAAAATGTGTTTGATTATTTAAAAAACCTTTGGGTTACGGGGCGGGTTTGGATATACGTTGATTCGGTGGATATGGATATGAGTCTGATTATTTAAAACCCTACGGGTTACAGAGCGGGTTTGGATCGGATTTTTAAATTTGTTTAAAGGGTTTGGATCAAGGTCGATTCGCTCCAAACCTGCTCCATTGCCAGGTCTACTTATATTTACAAGAAAAATGGACTTTTCATACGTAAATCTATTTGATACTAACTTTTGTGAGACATTTAACTTCACATACTTTCAAGTACGCATTTCAAGTCCTGTGTTATAAACCATAATCTCCGGTAGGGAGAGCGTGATACTTTTGTATAGATCTATACGGGACTGACAATCCCGCACCCAAACTGTTAGCTACAGTTGGACCGGCAGGTTTGCGATGATGACAAACGTCATATCATTCCAACGCATGAAGAACATTGTGACAGGCAGCCTGGGTTAATAGTACGGTTATAAAACTCACATGAAGTATTATAACATTTGATTTATGGGGCTATCAAATGCCTTAGTGGTTATATATACATATATAAATCTACTCACACTATTTTAGGTATGGAAAATACTTGTGCATTCCAATTTTTGGGAACTTTTAAAACTACTATTCATTTATGAAAAATATTGGATTTTCTAGATACCAACTCAGTTACTTTATACAAAAATCCATACAATTCTTATACAAAAACGCTTATGAACTTGCCAACTTAATTGTTGACACTTTTTCAAAACTACTTGTATTTCTCAGGGATTCAGTAATACAGGTAAACAACAGCTTTTGGGGAAAGGACGCTAAGGAGTCAGTTTCAAACTTATTATATCATCATAGTGTAATTTCTTTTGAAACATGTATTATAATTAACAATGTAACTTTTTAAATTATATTTATGATGGTTGTGTTTGCTTTCTTTACTATTTACTCAACTGTTATAATACTACACGAAGTTATCCGCCCGCAAACGATTCTGTCGTTCTGGTTTGGGGGTGTGACAGATTGGTATCAGAGCATTGTTTATAGTGAACTAAGTATATCGAACCACATAAGATATACAAACTATAAATGTAAAGGGACTAAAACTCTCTGACGAAACGTTTTCGTACCAACCACACTTCATTAAATTAAAATGTTAGTTTCATAAATGTAAAAATACATGCATGCAACAGTTTAATGTCATAGTTAGAACTATACAAAAGTATTAAGACAAGTTGGACACTATGACTAAGCCTCGGAATATGTAATCAGATCTAGGATGAATATATCTTGATCAACTATATTTATCCGAGATATGACCAATGTATGTCGGGGAATAGTCGTAGTGAGCAACAAGTCAAAAACTTACCAAAGTAACAGTAGAATCGAACTTACAAATTTAAATACTATAGGAGTATTTATGACACTATAAAAACTATAATAAGCGAGTAAACCTCGACATTTCGTTAGAACTAGGATCATCAATCAAATAAAAATTAAACTTATAAAAAAACTAAAAACCTTCACTGACAGGTCTATAATTGCAAAGTGCATACTTTAAGGTTATACGTGATTGAGGTTGCATAGACTTAGGATTTATGATTTTGCTTTAAGCTCTTTTCCTTGTTTGGATGTGGGCTTAGAGTGAAACTACTTATCCAACGGTCCATTCAATCTCAATTTTATGTAATTCATATACACTGGTAATTATAGGAGGACTCAGTGTAGGTCTTATCATAAAATTTTCTCTTTACACTCTAGTTTTATATATAATTCTCTTATCTCTATTCTCGATCAGACGAAATGGCAGGATTTCATATCCCCGGGGATCCCTACTACCCAAACTGGGGCAATGGAGGTTGGATTGAGGAGGATCCTGAAGAGGATCCCGAAGAGGTTCCCGAAGAAGATCCGTAAGAGGATCCCGAAGAAGAGGAAGAGGAAGAAGAAGAGGAAGCAGATGATGAGGGCACTGACTCAGAACCCGAGGTCTACAATCCTCCCCAAGTAGTACCAAATCTCCGACAAAACTTTCAAGGCCCGACACCCCTCTGGGTTGTAGATCTGAAACGATGGAGCAGGGAACAAGGACAAAGTCCACCCTACGGCATGCGACAAGGTTTTTATAACCTCGGTAATGGAGGTTCTACTGACAGAGCACTCCCTGTCATGGTTCGTCGCATCGTTAACCAAGGCGAGCAAACAAGGGTAAACACCAACCAAGTCATGGACGTTGGTGCCACTGCTCAAATCATGGCGGTACGTCTTCGTCGTCTGGACAAAGAACATGATCGAACAATAGAGCACACCTTTTCCCTTCAGAGCGACATTACCGCTGCTAGAGCCGAAGTGAGGGAGTTCTGGAAAAACCAAGCCGCAATGGAGAGGCGCGTCATCGAGGATGAATGTCAAGTAGCTCGAGCTCAGACTTCCACGACAACATACCATGGTCTGCAGCCTACCACTTACTCGGAGTAGAGCGCGTACTTCTTGCGCTATATATAGACTTATCGAGTTAGAATTGGTGCTACTCTTTCCTTTATGTATGTAAACCCGACGAATTGTGAGTACACGATTCGAGGGTCTGAATGCGGTCAAATTTTCCCACTGTCATTGATGTACTCTAGACCTGTGTTAAGGTCAAATTTTCCCGATCGATGTATCGAATATTAATATCAATGAGATTGACACGCATTTATTATTTCATTGGGTATTTCATTAAGTTCTTAAAATACTAAGGAAATCATGTACTTATTATTGTAAGATTCCATTTCGCAATTAACTTACAAATTTGGTAATGTTCGGAACGTAAAGCATATAATAATAAGACTTTCTATAATCATTTCTGAAGACTTATCAAGAATTATTCTTTTAACTTATGGCAGAATCATGCCGCCAAGAAGGAATCCCTGACACATCAATACTACAGGAACACCACCACCACCTCCTCCCCCACCACCCCCATCAATGGACAAAGTTGTTTTTCAGGCTGCCATAACAGCTGCTGTTACAGCAGCGATGGCACAAATAAGTAACAACGGTTTGGGAGGAGGAATAAATAGCTCTACTAATGGCCAACATTAGGGTCGTTTCGGGGAATGCACTTACAAGGACTTCACCATCAGCAAACTCATATCCTTTAATGGGACTGGAAGATTTATGGCTCTATCCCAATGGATAGAGAAAACGGAAGCAGTATTTGAGATCTGCTCATGCCAAGATGGGAGCAAAGTAAAATTTGCTACCTGTACTTTCTCCGAACGAGCCCTAACGTGGTGGAATGGCCACGTCAAGTCACTAACTCTCGTAGTGGCTAACTCCATGATGGGATAACCTTAAACAAATCCTCATGCAAGAGTACTGCCCGAGAGGCGAAATACAAAAGCTCAAGCAAGAGCTTTGGGGCCTTACTATGGTAGGCTCGGACACCACGAACTATACCAATAGGTTCAGTGACTTAGCAAGACTTTTCCCGGGAATGGTTGCTCTAGAGAGCAAGAAGATCGAGAGATATATCTGGGGACTGTCACTCCAGATTCAAGGAAGTGTACTAGCTTCCAAGCCAGGTACTTTCGATAGTGCCAAACAACTGGCAAAATCCCTCGTTGACTATGGTGTCTGCCAAGGATTCATGACTATTGTTCCGAAGCAACCCATAGAGAGCAAAAACAACAACAATAATACCAACAACAGCAACAACAAGAAGTTTTGGAACAAAAGGAAGGGTGAATCTTCACACGAACCTTCCAAGAAATAACAGATAGTGGCAGTCCATGCCGCTACTACTCCCACCATTGTTCCTGTTACCCCTACACTAGCAAAGCAATATGCTGGAAACCTACCAAAGTGCGGAAAATGCAATTTCCATCACAATGGAAATTGTCGAGATGCACTGTAATAACTACAACAAGAAAACGCACACTGCCCGTTTCTGTAAGGCACCGGCGTGGCCAATCACCCAAGTTCCTAGAGTCGGTGTGGGTCAGGCTTGTTATGGGTGTGGTGAAGTGGGCACTACAAGAGAGATTTCCCTAAGTCACGAAATGTTGGCGGCGTAGGAAGAGTGCTGGAAATAGGGAAGAACGAAGCAATAGTTGATCCCACGGTAGTTACGGGTATGTTTCTCCTCAATAGCGCTTATGCATGCATACTCTTTGAGTGTGGTATGGAGCGGAGTTTCGTGAGCCATGAGTACAAACACTTACTTAAACAAAACCCCCAATCACTTAATAAGATATTATAGTAGAAATGGCAAACGGTAAAACAGAAGGCACACACGATATGTACATAGGTTGGATGCTAGATTTAAATGAACACTCATTCCAAATTAATCTAATGTCGATCGCTATAAGAAGCTTTGGTGTCATCATCGGTATGGATTGGTTAAGCCTTCACCATGCCGATATACTTTTTCACGAAAGGGTCGTTCGCCTTAATCTTCCAAATGGCAAAACTCTTATCATTTTTGGGGATAAACCCGATAGCAATTTACAAATCATCTCTTGCGTCAAAGCCCAAAAATACATGCACAAAGAATACCATGCTTTCCTAGCCCACGTGGTAGATAAGGAAAAAGAAATGAAAGATATCAAAGACATTCTAGAAGTCTGTGATTTCCTAGACGTCTTCCCTTAAGATCTTCCAGCAGTTCCACCAGAACGTCAAGTCGAGTTCATAATCGACTTGATTCCTGGAGCTACCTCAGTAGAAAAATTGATGTACCGTCTAGCCCCGGCAGAGATGCAGGAATTATCTAACAAACTAAACGAGCTACCCAATAAAGGATTCATTAGGCCGAGCTTCTCACATTGCGGAGCACCAGTCCTATTCGTAAAGAAGAAGAATGGATCCTTTCGCATGTGCATCGACTACCGAGAACTAAACAAGCTCACAATCAAGAACCGATATCGCCTAATGCGCATAAACGATCTGTTCAACCAACTCCAAGGAGTAAGCTACTTCTCAAAGGTCGATTTAAGATCCGAGTATCATCAGCTGCGAGTCCTGGAAGGAGATGTTCCCAAGACGACCTTCCGAACTCGTTATGGTCACTACGAGTTTGTAGTGATGCCATTTGGATTAACAAATGCACCAGTGGTGTTCATGGATTTAATGAACCGAGTATGTCGTTCTTTCCGAGAAAAATTTGTGATCGTGTTCATAGATGATATACTCATCTATTCGAAGAGTAAAGAAGAACATAGTCAACACCTCCGGCAGGTCTTGGAAACATTAAGGGCAGAGAAGTTATACGCAAAATTCTCAAAGTGCGAATTATGGATTCGGAAAGTAGATTTCCTTGGTCATGTGGTCAGCAAAGAAGGGATACACGTGGACCCTTCCAAAATCATGGCAATCGAGAATTGGCCAATTTCAAGAACTCCAACGGAAATCCGACAATTTTTGGGCGTTGTTGGCTATTACTGAAGATTCATACAAAACTTCTCAAAGATTGCCAAACCACTTACCGCCCTGACTTAGAAGTGTGTAACCTACAACTGGGGAGAAAAGCAAGACGTTGCGTTCAAAACACTGAAACAAGCCCTATGCAGCGCACCTATATTATCCCTGCCAGAACGAACAGAAGACTTTATGGTCTACTGCGACGCATCAAACCAAGGTCTCGGATGTGTTCTAATGCAACGAGGAAAGGTCAACGCATACACCTCAAGACAACTCAAGACGCACGAACTCAACTACACTACCCATGACCTGGAACTGTGAGCAGTCGTTTTCGCCCTAAAGATCTAGAGGCACTATCTCTACGACACGAAATGCACAATCTTCACCAATCATAAGAGCCTTCAACACATTCTCAACCAAAAAGAACTCAACATGACACAAAGACGATGGGTTGAACTACTGAGCAATTATGACTGCGAGATTCGTTATCATCCAGGAAAAGCTAATGTAGTAGCGGATGCTCTCAGTCGAAAGGAATACTCGGGCCGCCGAGTGAAGTCCTTAACCAAGGCGATCCATTCACACCTGTCCACACAAATCAAGGAAGCTCAAATGGAAGCCTTGAAAACAAAAAACGTGGCTGGTGAAGCCTTAAGAGGATGGATAAAAATCTTGAAGCCAAGGATGACGGAGTTCGTTACTTCATGAATCTAATCTAGACACTGAAGTTTGGTGGATTCAGAGACGTTGTCATGAATGAGGCTCATAAGACTCGATACTCCGTGCATCCTGGTTCAGACAAGATGTATCTGGACCTCAAGAAATTATATTGGTGGCGGAACATGAAAGCCAAAATTGTTGCCTATGTAGGCAAGTGTTTGACTTGCGCCAAAGTCAAAGTAGAGTACCAAAAGCCCTCGGGATTGTTACAACAACCTAAAATACCCGAGTGGAAGTGGGATCGGATAACCATGGATTTCATAACCAAGTTACCCAAAACAGCGGGCGGACTTGACACCATTTGGGTGATCGTCGATAGATTAACCAAATCCGTGCACTTCCTACCAATAAAGGAAACTGACAAGATGGAGAAACTAAATCGAACATACATCAAAGAGATTGTGCGACTGCATGTTGTACCAATATCCATTTTCTCCAATAGAGATAGTAGATTCACCTCACAGTTATGGCTGTCACTACAAAAATCTCTAGGGACGAGACTAGACATGACTACCGCTTACCATCCACAAATCGACGATCAGAGTGAGAGGACCATTCAAAATTTGGAAGATATGCTAAGAGCTTGTGTGATCGATTTTAGTAAGGCATGGGATACCCATTTACCACTAGTCGAGTTCTCGTACAACAATAGCTATCACACTAGCATCAAGGTTGCTTCATTCGAAGCCCTCTACGGCTGCAAGTGCAGATCACCTCTGTGTTGGGCTGAAGTGGGTGACACGCAACTAGCTAGAGGTCAAATACCGGACAGCGCTCTCACAGGCCCGAAAATCATAAGATAAACGACCGAGAGGATTGTTCAAATCCGGGAACGACTAAAAGTTTCAAGAGACAGACAAAAGAGTTATGCGGACAAAAGACAGAAGCCCTTGGAGTTTCAGGTTGGGGACCGGGTACTATTGAAGGTCTCACCTTGGAAGGGGTTAATACATTTTTAGGAAAACATGGGAAACTAAATCCAAGGTATATCAGACCATTCGAGATCCTTGCTAGGATCGGCCCGGTAGCTTACAAGCTTCGATTACCGCAGGAACTCAATAACGTACATCCTACCTTTCATGTCTCAAACTTAAAAAAGTGCTTGTCTGATAAGACCCTCATCGTCCCTCTAGATGAAGTCGTAATCCACGAGAGTCTCAACTTCGTAGAAGAACCCATAAAAATCATGGATAGGGAAATTAAAAGAACTAAACAAAGTTGCATACCCATTGTGAAGGTCTGCTAGAATGCAAAGTGAGGGCCTGAATACACCTGGGAGCGCGAAGATCAGATGAAACAAAAATACCCGCGTCTTTTCCCTAGTCCATAAATACTTATCATAGAATAAACTTTGGGACGAAATTCTCTCTAACGGGGGATGATGTAGCAACCCGATATTTCAAGTCAATGTAATGACCTAAGTCAATTATTGTAATCTATTTTTGAATAAATAAATAAAAATAGCACTAGAAATAAAATGTTCAAAAGTCTCAATTGGGATACATAAAATGGTAGATATCATGTCAAGGTTCTCAAAAATATAAAGAACACTCAAATCCGAGTTATAACGAAGAAGTTATGATCAATCAAAGATTCACGTCAAAACCGGTAAAAACATTGTTAAGTGTAAAAAGTGAAATTTCAATAAAATACCTTTTAGCCTTAGGAATATAAACGAAAGTCATAGATTAGGTTAAACCATGAACGTACATAAAAAGAACGTCCAAATCTGACTTCGTATGAGGAAGTTAGGATTTTTCTAAGTTTCGGAATAGCAGTAGAGAGCTAAAAACTCGAAATAAAGATCGAGCAATATTTAGCCGACACAACCTAAACGAGAATTGAAGATCTCGACGATATTAATACAACGCTAAAAAGACAGGCGAAAAAGGACATCAGATGATGAAGTTATGAATTTTTTACGGTCTTTTCCTGTCCCGGCCTATTAAAAATATATAATTAAAAATAAATTCAAAAATTGTCAATGAATTCTAAATGAAAGTTGTAGATTGTGTTCTCACCTACGTGTGGATATAAAGAATGTAAAAAACGGAGCTCGTATGCGAAAATTACGCATTTTAGAAGATTGGGGCACACAAACCGAGGGGAGTACGCTATGGCGTACGAGGGTACGCCCAACTTACACAGTGCGCGGCCTCAAATCGACCACGTCTCCCTACTACCTCTAGCCCTTCCCATCTGAAGTCCGTTATTCGATGAAGGCGTCATGCATGACATACGCCCAGCGTTCACGAGTACGCCCATCGTACGAGGGTCAGTTCCACCCCTATATAAAGTATGCGAGGCTTCCAAACTTTTTTCCAATTTACAACATCTCTCCCATATTTTCTCACTCTCGAGCCTCCCTAAACTATCCCGACACCCCGGTTACGTATCTAAGCTCTTACGAAGGTCCGAAGGTTTGAAACTCCCGAGAAATTTTCCACTTTCTGGTCGAAGTGCTGCCCGAGAAAAGTCTCGTTTTCTTCAAATCATCACACTTACCAAGTGAGTTCATACCCCTATATTTTCACGATTTTACTATATTTTAGGGGAAAAATACAAGTGAAACGCAAGAAAAAATTATGTTAAAATGCAAATCATTACATATAGTTTCTAATGTTTTATCTACATTTTGTGTATAAATGTTAAATAAGTAAAATAACGTTATTACAAATGTTATACTTTACATGCAAAGTTGGTAATACACCAAGGTTTATCATTCAAATGAAACGCACTTTTGAAAAACTATAATATGTGTAGTTTACGAGATATTCATGATATTTTACACTCTATGAACACTATAAAAAGGAAATACTTACATTTACAAGAAAAATGGACTTTTCATACGTAAATCTATTTGATACTAACTTTTGTGTGACATTTAACTTCACATACTTTCAAGTACGCATTTCAAGTCCCATGTTATAAACCATAATCTCCGGTAAGGAGAGCGTGATAGTTTTTTATAGATCTATACGGGACTGACAATCCCGCACCTAAATTGTTAGCTACAGTTGAACCGGTAGGTCTGGGGTGACAAACGTCATATCATTCCAACGCCTGAAGAACGTTGTGACAGGAAATCTGGGTCAATAGTACGGTTATAAAACTCACATGAAGTATTAAAACATTTGATTTACGGGGCTATCAAACGCCTTAGTGGTTATATATACATATATAAATCTACTTACACTATTTTAGGTATAGATAATACTTATGCATTCCGGTTTTTGGGAACTTTTAAAACTACTATTCATTTATGGAAAATATTGGATTTTCTAGATACAAACTCAGTTACTTTATACATAAAGGCATAAAATTCTTATACAAAAACACTTATGAACTCGTCAACTTAATTGTTGATACTTTTTCAAAACGACTTGTATTTCTCAGGGATTCAGTAATACAGGTAAACAACAGCTTTTTGGGAAGGGACGCTAAGGCATCAATTTCAAACTTATTATATCATCATAATGTAATTTCTTTTGAAACATGTATTACAATTAACAATGTAACTTTTTAAATTATATTTATGATGGTTGTGTTTGCTTTCTTTACTATTTACTCAACTGTTATGATACTACATGAAGTCATCCGCCCTCGAACGATTCCGTCGTCCTGGTTTGGGGGTGTGATAACTAAATCACTAAGTGTGAAGTTCATGTAAGTTAATTATCACTAAGCTACATAGAACATGTATTCAAGTAACTAAAGAATCAAATATTAGCATGCTAGGAATTAACAATCAAACACAAGCTTAATACCAACTAATCAAATCCATAATAAGTTAGCTAAACCATAAGTCAAAGTTTCATCTAGTTAAACTGGAGTAACTAAAGTCGGCTACTCATACTCAAAATTAAACTAAAACAAATCAAAGTAATAGACACGATTTAGGTACCAAAAGTTGAACTAATTATGAACTCTCTTCTCCTTTTGTGTTGAAACCCTATTCTAGACCTTCTTCTCCTCTGAAAATCGTCTCCTGGAACCCTCTAAGTAGCCAGAAGTCCCTCAAGTCGTAATGGACAAGGGTTTATATAATTTCCGATTTTTCAATCTCAAGTCGTGAGCCAATAAGCCTCACATCATGAATGCGAGATTAACATATTCGACAAGGACTCTTCTTTCATCCGGTGCATATCTTCTAAAATACTCCACTCACGTCGTGAGTATTCAATTACTCACGTCGTGAGTCTTCAATTACTCACGTCGTGAGTACGTTTTTTGCTGAGTTTTTATTCTTCTTTCCCTTAAGCCTCCAAAGTTCCATGTTTTTCAACTTTAGTCCCTCTCTTCGAAAACACTTCTATTTGGCTGCAAAATATAATTTAAACTTATAAGTACCAATATTCTATGCAAATAACCAAATTATTAGTAAAAATGTAAATAAATATCGCCTAAAAATATGTATAAATATGGCAATATCACGGAGCTTCAGCCAAGCAATCTTTTGCAAAATGATTTGCATGTCCACACTTATGACACACAATTTTTGGCTTGTCAGATTTTGGATTCTGTTGTGATTCCGAAGTAGTGTTTGGTTTTGAGATGTTTGGATTGTATGAGGGAGGATTTTCCGAAGTTGGCTGAGGTTCCAGAGCTGAATATGGTTGAGGATTGTTTTGGTGAGGAGCATGAAAACGGTTTTGGTATGGTTTGTAAGAGGGATTGAAAGGACGTTTGTATTTCACGGAGAGTAGAGCAAACTCCTATTGGAAACGGAGTTCAGAGTCCATGGCTTCGAAATCATCAACATGATAGTTTTGTGTGGGTAAGACAGGTAAGGAAGATTGAACTGATGGAACAATGGGTTTGAAAGGATCTGAGGTGGAAGGGTTCGGAATGGTTGGTTCATAGGAACTGAAAAGAGCAAGAGGACCTCTGGCGAGTTCCCTAATGGTCTGAGGAACATTGGATTTGTGTCCTTGAAGTTCATCAGAAAGTTGATAGAGCTTTAACTTTTTCAAGGAACCATTACTTTGGATACAAGATTTCACATTTCCCCATCCTTTACCGAGGCTGTTAATGAACTTGAGATTGTACTCCAAGGGAGTTCGGACAATCCCATGCGTAGTCATGTTGTTAGCAAGATTCGGTATCGGTTAAAGGATGAGGCTACTGATTCACCAGGAGTGTTAGTGAAGGTGTCAAAATCATTGACAACCGAAGTGAGACACTTGTCTTTCATATTTTCCGAACCTGCAATCAGATCTTGGAGAGTGTCCCAAATCTCTTTAGCTGATTTGCACAACTTAATGTGTTTGAAGAGTGAATGAGGAACAACAAACACCATTCCCGTGAAGGAAACTTGATCAACATGTAGCTTCTCAATATCATCAGCTGTCAGAGGAGCTGGACGAGTCTCATCTTGACCCATAAGCTGAGCAGCAGCATCTCTTACAACTGTTCTTATAGGAACATGAGGGTCTTCTTTGATAGATCTCCAAATAGCTTCACCTTTCTCTTTAACTAGTAAAAATCTTTCCGTTCTAACTTTCCCGTGATCATATTCTTCCACAACTAGTAATGGGGCACGTGTAGGGCCACCCACACTATTTGCGATTTGAATTGAAATCATTTGTTGAGTATTAGCAGTAGCCATGAATTTAAAATATCTTCAAGCAAAAGTGGTATATAGAAGAACTTTTATCCTTAACACAAAAATGGTTGAAACACCACTGTAATTTCAAACCAACTATAATTTGATCTTATGGATTCAAAGGACAACCACTCAAGCTCTGATACCAATTGTGAGAACAAGAACGATCTGATGCGCAGGGACAAGGTTTGAAAACTCAAAACTTGAGTGGATGCTTAAGATCAATATCTGCTTGCTAATAAATGTTCTAGTCAAGCCTGGATAGACAGTCAAGTATGAGTTAATGCTTTCAACAAGTGATCAATCCATAAATGAAGAATGAGAATAAAGATCAAAGTAAAGTTAATAAATGAAGAACAAGAAGAATGTTTGAAAGAATAATCATAAAGATGAAGTAACTTAAATGTACTAAGAGTTTTGAATAATCCGTCTCACTTGATTTGATATTGAATGCTCCTATAAATAGGAGTACAAGAAACATAGTACTAACCAATTACATACATAGGACTGGATAAAAGAGTAATATTTGACACTCTGAATATCCGAGTTGACTGAAGAAAAATTCATATGACAGGTTAAATCAAACTAAAGACAAATTACATTAAATACAACAAGACAAAATATTGATTTCGGAACAGCAAACATTTCGGACTTAAACAGCCTTTCCGGAATGCCTTCACTCTATCTTCACTTCACTATTAAGAATGCAAGTCCGGACATAAAGGAATTCTAGAACACACTTCACTTTGGAACTATCTTGACTTCGAAATGACAAATGGGTTTCGGATTGCTAAAGGTTCACTTTCCGGTTCCAACAGGTTATGTCATTTTTATCCGTAATAGCGGGTTTTCAGGTTACCATAAATATTATTTGCGAAAAAACCCTTAAGTTTACAAATATTTTGAAAAAAAAAGCCCTGAAGTTTATAAATCTTATTAATGGTCTTGAATATGGTATTAAGGATTCTCGAATTCGTATTGATGAACACAAACTGATATCGCTTCCTATAAAGACTGAATGACAAAAAAAAACCTTTATGTATAAGGTTAATATATTTCAATAGAAAATTGTCTTGGACCATTTTCCTACCAAAACAAACTTATATAATTGTGGTACTGACATTTTTTGTTCTTTATAGCTAATTTATAACAACTCAATAGAGAGATATTCGACATGTGCTTATCAAGTGTTAAGTGATGTCCCAAATTCTTCTCAAGATAAGTCGTTGGTGTGATATAGACTTGTCTAATCTTATTCTTATCAATAATTTAAGTAGTATTTTGGATTCGTTGTATATACTTATGGCTAGTAAAACAGTTTTGGAGGTGATTATAGTCATTATATGGTACCATTATTTCCAAGTAGTTATTTTTTAAAGGAAAATAAAAATATTTTATATGTTTAAAAGATTTTTGTTTCAGAAATAATAATATATCATATTTTTTATAAAAATAAACACAGTTGTATAAGTTATTATTTCTAAAGCGCAAACATAAACATTTGAAACATATAAAATATAAATATATTTGTCTAAGTTATTATACAAATATATTTAATTTTATAAAAAATATGCTACATTATTATTTATGAAATCAATTTTTTTATATATATAAAATATTTTTGTATTCCTTTTAAAGAAAATGAACTGAATGTAATTAATGCTATATTATTAATATTAAAATTATTTTAGCATAGTTAATTATTAGCTAACAAACATTTTTTAATTTTTCTTTGAAAAGTTTAAGTATTAATCAAAGGATATATTCAAAATTTGATAAAACGAAATAATTTTAAAAATTTAAATAACAAAAATTTATATCGAACCAATATAAAATATATCGTACTTAAAAATAAAAATATATTTCGTTTTAGTTTCAATATATAAGTCGGGTAAAGTTTATATTAGTTTGATATAAACTTGTGATATTTAAATTTAATGTATTTTGTTTTATCAAATTTTTAATACATATTTATATTTTATATGTTTATAATCTTAATGGTTTTTTTTTACAAAATATTATAAACTTAAAGGTTTTTTCTTAAATAATATTTCGTGGTTACCGAGAAACCTGCTATTACAGTAAAAATGGCAAAACCGACTAAAAAAAATTACAAGTTTGCAGTATAAACAAACCAAAAATCTGTTGGAAGGTAAAACTCACATTTTCGACCAAATTTAAGGTTTTTTATGACTTTATCCCATATGAAATATTTAATTTAAATACTTTTTTCTAAGAATTAGTAAAAAGATTAAGGAATTCCTAAAATTAATCACCAACTAGTATTTATGCCACAACTAGTATTTATGCCACAACGTGTGCTGCGGCGGATAATACATTTGCAATTAATAAAAGTGAAAACTATAAAAAAACACTTATGCAAAATAAAAAACATAACTCTAATGTGTAGGGTAATTCCTTTGCAATCCGTGTATCAGTGTGATTTACAAATGTCAATAGTGAACACATAAAGTTCTATGACAATTATACCATATTAAATAGACAATAAAAGTATCAAAATCAAGTTTTGATCCAGACAGTTTTGTATGGAGGAGGCGGCCAATAATACGTTTTGAAAGTTTTTGTTATAGAAACTAATAAAAACGAAAATAATAAAAAAGTTATGTAAGATACAAAAAATGTAAATTTAAAACTTAATATGTACTAAAATCATAATTTATAAAATACCAATAATTTATTTTAAATTTATGAAGGTTGAAAAATATTATATAAAAACTTTATGAGGAAAAAATGTAAATATCAAAAGTTGCTATGACACGAAGTAAAATCATTATTTTCAAAATGAAGTTTATATTTCATTTTGTGTTATATGATGAAAGAATTGTAATAGGATTTCATTTAGTCATTTTTTTATTTGGAAATAGAAAACCAAATAAACAGTAAATGTGTGATGGAAAACCATTTTGGTAATTAATATATACTAGGGTTTGGACTGTCCATTTCATGTTGCAGAAACCTAGTATATTGAAAAACTTGTTTGCATAAACCTAGTATATTGAAAAACTTGTTTGCATTTTTTTTAAAACGAACACTATAAAAAAGAAATCATGTAAGCGCTAAAACATAAGTTGATGCTCCATGTAACTCCTTTGTAATTCGTATATATAATATGATTTACAAATATTAACAGTTCGCATAAAGCACGACGATGATTAAACCATATCAAGTGGACCCCGAAAGTATCAAAATAAAGTTTCAATCTAAACAATTATGTATAGAGGACGCAGAAAAAAAAAATAGAGCTCGAAAGTAAATTTTAAGAAAATTAATAAAAAAGAAATTCATAAACAGAAATTATGTATAGAACGAAAATGTAACTTTAATTTGTGAGGTAACTCCGATACGATTCATTTATAAAATACGAGGTAAGAATATCCACAATCCATATATATTACTGTTGAATCAAAAAAATAATCCTCTTAAACTTAGTCTACCGCAACCTTCCAAGATCCGCGGTCAACTTTTTTTAGCAACCCCATCCGAAGTCATTATCATCCGCAGTTCACTATCTAGCTTTCTTAGTTTAGCTCTTTATCTAGTTTTCTTAGAAAACTCTCTTTTGTCCAGTATGTCTTGCATGGCTACGCTTAGATAGTTGAACAAATGTAATATTTGAGTCTCTATAAATAGAGCTCAATCTTTCTTATTCTATATATCAGATAACACTACGCATCTTGAATCTCATATCTTGTGTTATTACTCTCATCTCCTTCTTACTCTCAAAGTTCACTAGAATATAACTGAATATTATCTCTCTTCGGAGCAAGTCATTCTTGACTTAATCACTAAATTTGATCTCACTTACTAACTTGGTTTGAATGGATTCATTGTTAAGAATCAACTTATGTGTATACTTTATATAATACATGCTGTCATTTATATTTCCTTATCTTTCCGCACCTAACTCACTAATTATCTAATGCTAACTTATTATTATTGTTGAGCTTTTAGATCCTTTGAGATAAACTATTCCACAACTATACTTGTTCTAATGTTTGTTCAAGTGTGTCTCAAGTTTTTCTCTCAACAATTACGATAAAGATTATATCATATCAAATAGATTATAAAAATATAAAAATAAAGTTTTTGATCAAAAATTATATAAATAAAGGAAACATATGAAAATGACACTTGGAAAATGAAAACTATAAAAATGAATCTTTATAAGAGATCGAAAAATTAACTTTAAAAGATAATAAGGGGCCAAAATCACAACTTATAAAATACTAATAATTTAATTTTAAAATAATAAAGGATAAAAACCTTTAAATTAAAACTACTTGAAGGTAAAAGCTATAAATATGAAAATTTTAGATGATGAGAGAGAAAACTTCTATTTCCATTTATATGCTTCTTTTACTCTTATACCATATGATAACCAAAATAGTAAATCCATTTGCATTTGGTCAAACAAAATGTAACATCCTACGAATCAGAGTAAAATTTTCATTTTTCCAAAATAACTCCAAGACAATAAATGATTACAAAAATATTTTTTTAAAAGTATAGTTCATAAATTAGGGTATCCTAAATCCATTAACACAAAATCCGAAAGTTGTGCACAATCACACCATTGTCTTGCCACGATCATCTGAAGTACCTGAAACAATAAACTAAACTCTAAGCCAAAGCTTAGTGAGTTCCCCAAAGGTACCACGACACAAACATACAACCAAACTGATATTGGGTCCACAACCTCCTTGTTGGATTACCCCTAACCCATAACCTTTCGGTTGGAATTCCCCGACTCACAACCTTTTGGTTGGATTGCCTAATATATACTGGGTCGACGACCTCCTTGTTGGATTAGCCATGGGATATAACATTTCAGTTGGAATACCCGACCCACAACCTTTCTGTTGGAATGCCCCAGTCTATTGATTGATAGCACAAAGCAGTACAGTATTAACCCCCACCATATCATGTTAACATATACATAACAAATAACAATAATACATCAATTGAAAATCATATAACTAGTCATCAGACAACACGCAGATCAACAGATTACTATAACATAACAACATCCTATATATCAGGACACATATCTAATAGTTCACTACAACATAACAACATCCTATATACCAGGATACACATTGTAGTGGGCCAGCATTCGTGCCTTCAACCCTCAAGTACAGTGAGGAAAACTCATCTCTCAGTTTGAACAGATATCTGAATATGTCATTCCTCCAAATATCAGCTCTACCAGTCACCTATGCATCAAATAGTGACAAATCTTAATTGTAATTAAAAGTACCCCAAATACCCTTAGGTCAAACTTGGTCAAAGTCAAAAATTCAAAAAGTAAACCGAGTCAATTCAGCTGAGTACGCCCAACATACTCAGCTTGTATACTTAGCGTACTCAGGCCTGGACCAGAAATGGGGTGTTGACCTCGTACGCGTTGTGTACCATAACGTACGTCCAATGTACACAACTGCTTCCTTTCCCTTCTATTAAGACCTTAATCGCTTAAGCTCTTTCGTCCAAGTTCCAAATCTAGTCCTCAAATGATGTCCTTAACCATAAAGTTTCCAATTTTATGGTCTTGCTGTTGGGTTTAGAGTGTTGCGTCATATGGGCTTAATGTTGATATTTTGATTACCCGGTTTGGGCTTGTCTAACCGTGGTTTAAGCTTAGGGTTAGACTATATATTATGCATGCATGTATAGCTTTAAAAAGATAATTCTCATTAATAGCTTTTGAGTTGTAAACCTAAACACACATCT
This sequence comes from Lactuca serriola, assembly GCF_051521515.1. Taxonomy (NCBI): domain Eukaryota; kingdom Viridiplantae; phylum Streptophyta; class Magnoliopsida; order Asterales; family Asteraceae; genus Lactuca; species Lactuca serriola. The sequence goes on from NC_136415.1 coordinate 82,625,845, forward strand.
ATAGTCGAAGTTGTTCATCGAGCTCTTCTGAGGTGTGAGATATTAATCATTCGACATCATTTGATCCATGTTTGTGTTCTTTGATTAATTCATTCTTGTTTATCTGTTTTCAATCTGTCGATCTAATAGCGCAATAGTCTCATCAATTGGTATCAGAGCAGGAGACTGTGTAATATATATGCATCTCTTCTATTTGAAGAATCCATTAGGTTTTTCGCTTTTATCGAATAAATAGAAGCCATCTTCTTCCTGTCAACGGTGTATTTGGTGTTCGATAAAACCCTAGTCTTAACTTTAAAAGTCTTATTCAAGCAAATTAAAAGAAGAAGTTTTTCATCATGTCTCACGACAATTCTCAAGTCAATACAATCAACATCTCCAAAAGTATAGGATCCACTACGAGAGTTCCCATTCTCTATACTCAAGATTATGAAGTATGGGCGCATCACATTGAAGACTACGTTGTTGGATCTGAAGACAATGGCTATCTAATCTAGGAAGCAGTAACATTGGGTCTGTTTGTTCACTCTAGAATGAACAGAACGATCAAAACTCAAAAAGAGTATAACCAACTCTTGGTGGACGTAGAGAAGATCCCTCAAGACGAAAACGACAAGGTACTATGCAACCTTAAAGCCATGAGAATGATCAGATTCGCTTTGCAAACCGATACTTTCTGTTTAGTAAGTTCATAGACTACAGCTAAAGAAATATGGGATTGGGTGAAAGAATTATATTCAACTGATGAGGATCTAGAGCACTCCATCCAAACCCTATTGCTCTCTGAGGTCGGTGCTTTCGCACAAAAACCTGAAGAGAAACTCATTCAGACATTCGATCGTTTCAGCCATCTACTTAGCAAGATGATGAAGTATGGTATTGAAAGGAAATTGATCAAACAAAAGGTTACATTCATGAACGGCTTAAGACCCGAATGGATGGCAGTAGTCTCGACTATAAAGGCACATGAGCAATTTAATTCCTACTCATTGGCGAAATTGATAGGTATACTTAAATCTCATGAAAGTGTGGTGTCTAAGGAAGCAAAAGTAGTTTCGGGTGTGGGTTCGCTGGCCCTTGTTTCTAAAAGCAAGAGTATGGCAGACGAAGAGGAAGAATCTGATATGTTAGAGTGCGATCTAACTAATGAAGAATATGCAATGATGGTTACGAACCCAAAGAAATTTGCTCGTAAGAAGTTCCCTGTCAACAAGAACCGAAACTGGCTGGGAAGCTATAACTCTGAAAAGACGAAAGAGGAGAGCAAAAACACTACTCAAAAGGATGATGAGAAGAAGGAGAGCAAGCTTGTGGGAGATTCAGGATATGAATGCAACTACTATCACGACAAGAACCACTTTGCCAAGGATTGCATGCTGAGAAAGATGTCTGAGAAAAATAATGATGAAGATGACGAAGCCTACCACATGAGAAATTTGGAGGAGATAAAGAAGAAGAAAACATCTAATGTTTCTATGAATGCTTTAATTGTGCAAGAACATATTATTAATGATGAGTTTGGTGGAGTAAAAGTCTGGTCTACAGACTCTGAAGACGAAGAGGTACGTAGACCCTCGCATGGAAGAGCTTATGTGGCGAGAGAAGGAGTTATTGAGTCAGCTGGTAGATGCTTAATGGTGACAACCGAAAGTAAGCATGAGGAAGCGAAACTTAAGGAAGACAAATGTTTCGCTGCCAAGCCTGTGAGTGAAAGGATCAGCGATTGTGATCAGTTGATAAAAAAGGTACAGTCTATCCTAGAATCACTTAAAATACTAGTAACAAATTACGAAAAAGAATTAAAATTCAAGTTTTCTAACTTAAGTGGCAGACTTATGCAAACACGCTTAGCAAATTCTAAGCTAACTGACCAACTGAGCAGGGAGTCTTCCAAGAGTGAAGAGAGAATGATATGGATACAACAGAAGAAGTCAGAGTTAGTTAGGGCTAGGGATGAACTTTTTTATTTGCAATGAGACAATTTGAAGTTTTTGAAACAAAGAAATATTTTGTGTTTGATTACTAAACGCTTATATACTAATATCACTCAGTTGCATTTAGATTGTGAGATAGGTAAAAGGATTCACAAAATGATTTTGACTTTCCTTGAATTTAAGGAGGACGAAGTCATCGCTGAGTGTGAATCTATAATGTCCTCAGATGAGCTTTCAATGACCTACAAATATGGACTGGACAAAATTGAGGCTTTTATTAAGTCCAAAGAACATAAATGTATGTTAAAGAATTTACTGGACGAAAATGATAAATTAAAAATCAAAACCGAGACCTTACAGAAGTTTGACTCATCCAATGCCAAATTAAGTATAGAGAATAAAATGAATTTAGAAACCACTTCTGAATTTGATGAGGAAAGTGAAATGAGCGAAATTTCAGTAGAGGACGAGATTGACTGTTCAGAATTTCTCAAGAGCGAATCAGAAACAGCAAAATCGCTTGTATCTGAAAATTCTGTTGAGTTCGCTCGCATTTCCAAAGATAAGTCCAAAGTCCTCAAAGAAATGGCGGTAGTTTATCGTAAGGTGCAAACAGTGCCAAACCAAGTATATGTTGTTGAAGGAATAACTAAGAAACAAACAGCATAGTTGACCTCCATGGTTGATAAAGATAACACTGAAGGTTGTGACAACTACTTCTGGTCTGCTCTAATAGACAATGCATACGAAACGGTTAGCCTGTCGGAGCAAACCTCATGGAGAGTCAAAGGTAGATACGTGGCTGAACCCATCAACAAGCCCTCAAGCTTTGATAAACCCAGTTCAAGTGGTACAAAAGAAATATCAAATGAACCACTAAAAGCTTCCAGCGAATTATCAACAACAACCAAATCTCATATGAAGAAAAAGGAACATAAGGCCAACATTCACTTGAATCAAGAACAACTTGCTGAGCAGAAACGCCAGAGGAACAAAAGATACATGAAGAACCTCAATGAGAGAAAACAGTTTTGGCAATCCCAAAACCCCACTTATGTTCGCTCTGAAAAAGCTTATAATTTGAATATGAAAAAGGAAGCAGAAGTCAATCACTGCCAGTCGTGTATTTAGGAGAACCGAACAACCTGTTTCGGTCCTAATACTAGTAATCACAAGAACCAAAAGTCAAGTTTTGGTCCCAACTCTTACTATGCCAAAAACCGAAAGTACGGTTTTGGTCCCAACACAAGTGCTTAGAACCGAAAGACAAGTTTTGGTCCTAAATCCAATCCTCCTCACTCTCAATCAAAATCAAACCTGGTGAAGGATATCAAAGGAAAAGGGAAAGCTTGTCTCTAATAATGAAGGACAAGTTAAGAAAAAGTCAGCTAACCTTAGGTCTCCAAAGAAAAACTCAACTGAAAAACCCAACAAACATTGCTAACTTGCAATATTTACGATAATTAATTATGCTCCCACTAGCATAATAATTATTATCTTACCAGCATAACACTTATGCTCCCACTAGCTCTGAAACATACTCAGAAATTAGCTGGACTTCTAGAAATCGATGCTTCATTGATTTTCATTACCAAAGTTCAGACTTCTGATACAAGATGCTTCGATAAAACTTCATCTAAGCTTCTCAAAATCATACACCTTTCCTTAGATAGCTCACATGTGTGTCTAAACAATTAAGAAGATGGATGTTGTAATCATAATGTTTAGACCTTTTGCCATTCTCACAATTCAAACCATGAAGAGGGATGTCGTAATCATGATCGAATTTGAGAATGCAAACATCACAATTTTTGTCTCCTTAAAATCTTCTTAGTGAAAGTGTTTCCTTACCATCATTTTCATGAATCGAAGAGAAACTTTATGACACATAGATTTTATGGTGTATGTGTTCCTATCCATGTGAATTTGTCAAACCCATAATCACAAGACAAGGTTAGTGACAAATTCAAACTCATATGGACTGAACTTGTTCAATATTAATTTCTTGCCACCTGGCAGCACAAGCGCCTACCATTGCTTCCAAGTTGTTATGCACACAATTGAGAACTCATAGAACTCACATACATAGTTAATTTTACCAGAATAGGCACAAAAACAAGAATTATGTCAGCATGATGGGTTACAAACCTCAAGTCGTGTGCAAGTGATAAACTACAAGTTTTACTCTTGATTAGTTCTTGAAACTCTTTTAGGATCTTTGAGACTCCCATTGACCTCTTGACATATACATTTCTTTTTGTGAAATACCATTACTTGACAACAAATATTCAAGAGTTAGTGCGGATTCATATCAAGATAAACACTTCACACAATTGGCCTTAGTTGGTCTTTGTTTTATCCAAACATCACAACTTACCAATTTCAAATGTATAAGAGTAGAAAACCTTTTACTCTACATTTGACAAGTGTTATAAACCTTCTTTAATATATATCACTCAAGTTACAATCTTAGAGTATGACTCTAAGAATTGTTTTGGAACGAAGTATGACTCATCTTCTTGATTTAACCACTTCAACAGTTCATGACTCCTCTTCTTAGCCATAAGAATACACTAAGATGTCCTTAGAGGATCAATTGTGATATGGTTTCAAAATCATTAAGATGATCATAAATCATGATACTAAGTACTCTCCCATATTTTTAGATTTGAGAAACTTTTATCTTTCTGCCTAATTTGATTCTTCTCATTCGTTCTGCCATACATTGAAACTTTTCCAATGTTTCAGAATTATACTTAAACTTGTAAGTATAACCATATTTACTAAACATTAGTAAATCATGACGAATAGTCTTATCGATCTTTGTAGTGGACTTGACCAGTGCACAAGAATGTGTACTCGATCCTTTAGTCCTTCACTTGACTCACATATACATGTGAACAAGGAATTCGTCTTAATTTTCCAAAGATGAAAAATCTCATTCATCATATAATACAACTTTCATGCTTCCAAGTTTCTGTCCAATTGAAACTTGGGTGATGAGAATATTTCCTTATTTGATAAATTTAGACAGTGCCACAAAAGAAAGAATCAAATTCATATTTCCAATATTGCTAGAAACATACAAACATCAATTTTTCATAAATGTCATTGCAAGGAGATATAAAACAAAATAAAATTTTATTTATTTATAAAATGCGGAAAAACTTTTCCTTACAATGCAATTACAAGTGAAAACTATGCTATTACATATTTCCTAGCAATCTATCATAACTCCCAAGAAGTAGCTCAAAAATCCGATCTTGGAACCATGCAATTGAAATCCATCTTTGCGATCAGATTCAACATACTCTTCCTTTAAGCTTCCTTTCCTTTGCTTGATCCTACCAAACATCAAAATGCAACCTAGTCACATCATGTATTAAGAATCAACAATTAGAAACTTAGCAGAGTTAGATAGTGTACTTACTTGAAGCAGAGTCAAACATTTTGTCTCTACTTTCTTTCAGATCTTTCAGGTAGTCAGGGCAGCTTCGCTTCTAATTTCCCTTCTCTTGATAGTAAAAACATACAGACTCTTTGGGAATGGTACACAGGACTGTCACAGACTTAGCCTTTCTCTCTACCATTTGGTCAACCGGGTTGACCATGGCCAATCTCGTTCGATTGGGAAGAGAAAACTTTTCTGGACTTCCAATGTTACCATTGTCAATGTCCATGGAAGTTTGAGAAGTAGATCTTCCACCAAAATTTACTTTTCCAGTCCGCCAAAACGTTGTTGATTCAGCAGCAACAAGCAAATTCATGTCGTGGTCTGTCACATAGTAGTCCTTAATGAACTCACTATATGACTCAAGAAGTGATTGAAGAACCAAGTCAACAACCAACTTCCTTGAGACTTCGACACCCAACACTCTCAGCCTGTCGATATGTGACTTCATCTCCAAGACGTGAGTACACACAGGCCTTCCATCTTCATGTTTCATTGCAAGTAGGGTTGAGTGACCTTGAATTTTTCAAGTCTTCGAGCTTGTGGCTCAGGGAGAATAATTGGAGGAGGTGGAGGTACAGAAGTATGATTTCCATGATCCAACCGCGGGACATCATCTTCATTTGGAAAGCTTGTTCCAAGGGATTAAGGAAGACCATAGTTGTCTGAACCAGACATCTACAATGGGAGAAATTCAAGTTAGTTGATTTAAGTCCTTAATATAACACCCAATATGAAATATTAAGGCTAGGACCCAACACAATATTTTATAACTTGGAAGAGGGATGTCGTAATCCAAGCTATAAAATATTTCAAGGTAGGTAAATGACGATTTACCAATTTCCACCATGAGAAACGAAATTGTTCATTAAGTTTTAATTGGATTGAAACTCTGAGATCCTTTAAGATTCGTTGAACTATTCAATGGCATGTTTAAATCTCGATTGTGCCCTCTCAAGTTTGTGGCTGGGATGTCGAGGATCACAAACAAGGTGTGAATAACCATGCAAATTAACTTGGTACCCTTAACTTTATCACATAATCGATGTGCCGGTTAACCACACCCACTCCACCAATCTATGATAAACATTAAGTTACCTTTTTCCACTCTTGCTAGTCCATGTTAGTGTGTCAATTAACCACACACACTCCACCAATGACTTGGTAAGGTACAAAGTGTAATTTCATGGATTAGCACCATAATTACATTTTCCTAAAGTAACTAAGATTGGGAATTTATAAGTGTTTAGTTACTTTATATTTATCACTATACTTTTAATGAAGGGAGAATTAGAGTCCTATCCTACCCGTTCGGCTAACGACCCTCCACCAGTCAAGGAAGCGGTGGGTGAGAGTGGACACCCATTAAACTGTCATTTTATAGGCAATAACCTTATACCCCCTTATAGACCGGCTTCGTGAATGAGGCCTACTAACGGTAAGATTGACTTTTACTCTTATACATATATATATATATATATATATATATATATATATATATATATATATATATATATATATATATATATATATATAAATATTAAACCTATAATCTTCTATATGTTGTTGGACCAGGCAATAATGGCCCCTTTAAATTAGAAGTTTTACAAGTAGGGTCCATTGGACATTGATTTGGTTTAGAAGCTAACAAACCAGTGTCCTCAAGAAACTTTAAGGTATATTGCCTTTGTGAAATAAAAATGCCTTTAGAAGATCTGGCAATTTTTAAACCATAAAAATGTTGCAATTTTCCCAAGTCCTTCAACTTAAACTTGTTACTTAAACTTTGTTTGATGGCATGAATTCCTTCTAAAGAAGCACATGTTAGCACAATGTTATCCACATATACTAAAAGTGCGATGTAATTGCTACCATGACCCTTATAAAACAGAGAATAATCAGCTTTAGATTGTTGAAAACCTTGAGAAATGAGGAAAGAAGATAACTTGGCGTACCATTGTCTGGATGCATGTCTCAACCCATAAAGGGATTTATACAACTTACACACCAGTGTAGAACAGGTAGTTGGACCATTATGCTCCTGATCACAATTGTAACCCTATAGTAGATGCATATAGACTTCCCCATCCAAATCACCATTAAGGAAATCATTGTTTACATCTAATTGAAACAAAGGCCATGATCTTTGAGCAGCTAATGCTAAAAATAATTTTATAGTGACCAACTTTGCCATTGGTGAATATGTATCAATAAGATTAACTCCTTCAAGCTGAGTGGACCCTTTTGGCACTAATCGTGCTTTTAATCTTTCTACTGTGCCATCAGATTTTCTTTTAATTTTGTATACCCATTTTGATCCAAGATCTTTTCGACCAGGTGGCAAAGGAGCCACACTCCAAGTGTTGTTGACTTCCAAAGTAACTAATTCTTCTAGCATAACTTTAACCTATTCTTGTGATTTGCCTACTTCATTGTAATTTTTGGGTTCACAATCAGTAGAATAGGCAATAGAAAAGGCTTTATATGTTTGAGAAATTTTATCATATGACAAAACTTGAGATAAAGGGTATAAGGGTAATTTGACAGAACTACATGCTTGAACATTATTAGCCAAATTATGATGATAATCTTTAAGATACGATGGAATTCTCCTTGTTCTGATTGGTCTAGTTGAATGAACATTGGGAGCAGGATACTTAGGGGTAAAGGTAATTGTACTTTAGGAACATTAACATGTTGAGATGGATTTATTTATGTTTCATCTAAAACCATATCACCATAAATAGAAGGAAGAACAAACTCTTGAAAAAAAAATCAATTTGACCCTTAAATTTGGAACGCTTGAAAGGAAAAAATATCCTCTTGAAAAACAACATCCCTAGACACAAAAACTTCCTTTATTTCAACATCCATCAATGCGTAAGCCTTCATTCCTATTGGATACCCCCAAAAAAATGCAACATCTTTCCCTTGGATTAAATTTGTGTCTTGTTCTTTGATTAGTAGATGCAAAAGCTAAACATCTAAAACTCTTAAACTTTGAATAATCAGGTGGATGATGATAAAGTTTTTCAAAGGGTGAAATATTGTGAAGGAGTTTTGAAGGAATTCTGTTTATAAGAAAGGTTGCACAAATGACACAATCAAACCAAAAAGTAATGGGAATATTGGATTGAAAAAAGAGTGATCTTCCTACATTAAGAAGGTGTTGATGCTTTCTTTCAACAACTGAATTCTATTTTGTTCGTTCAACACAAGAGAATTGATGTAGTACCCCATGTTTATTGAAGAAATCAGTGAATGCTAATTCTTTGGCATTATCAGAATGAAATGTTTTGATTTTAGCATTTAATTGTGTAAGAGTCATTGTAAAGAAATGTGGAATAATCTTTTGAACATCATATTTATGTTTCATTAGATACAACCATGTAAACCTTGTGCTATTATCCACAATAGTAAGAAAGTATCTCTGTCCTTTAGAATCAGGAACATGATAAGGACCCCACACATCACAATGGATCAAATCAAAAGGGGATTCAAAAACATGATTATTTAAATCAAAATATAACCTTCTTTGTTTTGATAAAGGACATACATAACAAAAATGCATGGTTTTTGACTTATTGAAAAGTAAACTACTACTAATTAGATTTAACTTGTCATTAGCAGGGTGAAGTCTTTGATGCCACTGTTGGAAAAGAGACAGAATTGATCAAAATGGCTTCAGGGACATCTTCACGAACATAAAGTCCACTTTGAACTTTAGCTTTTCCAATCTGGTTCTTGGTCAAAATCTTTTTTACAATGGCATAATCATGGTAAAAAAACGCCTTAAGAACTCTTTTAGTAGTCAGTTGAGAAACTGAAACCAAATTAAGTTCAAATTTAGGTACATTTAACACATTTTCAAGCAAAATATGTTCATTCAGTTGAATATTTCCCATCAATTCAACTTGAATTAACAACTGATTTAGTAATCTTACTTTTATTTTCATGAAACGCCATTTACATCAATGAAAAGATTTTTATTGTTGCAGATATGGCGAGTTGCTCCAGTATCTAAAATCCAAATATTGGATTGATAATAAACAAAATTGAGTGTATAAACATATTGAATACCTAACTCCGTGGTATTAGTGATATTAACAGAATTTGCTGAAGTAAGTTGTCCTATCAGCATGGCAATCAATTGCTGACATTGTTCATTGGTGAGATTAGTAATATTCTACCCTTCTTCTTTATCGACTTGAGACTGAGAATCAGCAGCAAAAGATTAACATGATAGTTTGAACTTGAATTATTGTTATTGTAAGTCTGATTAGAACGATAACCAGAAGGAACCCCATGTAACTTGTAGCACTTTTCAATGGTGTGACCAGTTTTCTTATAGTGTGCACAAATTGGAGAAGTACGATTCTTTGTAGAATTGTTACGATTCTTCTTATTACAATTGACATTGTTACTTTGAACATTGAATGCAATAGGAGAAATAGAAGATGATAGAATACTTATCTCATGTTGTCGTTCTTGTTGAATAAATAGAGAAAAGATTTTGTTGACGCCAAGAATTCGATCCATGAGAAGAATCAGTCCTCGAACTAGAGCATATTTGTCGTTCAAACCTCACAAGAAACGACATTGCATATTCGACTTCCTTTGCTCCACCACATATACATAATCCACAAGTACAATGTACATCAAAATTTGATAGCTCTTCCCAAAGAACCTTAAGTTTTATGAAATAAGTGCTCACATAATCATCACCTTGCACAATATTCACGAGGTCTTGTTTGATTTGAAAGATGTGAGGTCTACTTTGCTAAAAACGTTCCTTTAATTCTTTCCAAATCGCAGAATCAGTGGCTAAGTAAATCACAAAGGCTGAAATTTCTTTCAAAATTAAATTTAAAATCCAAGAGATGACGATATTATGATTGTGAATCCACGTCTTTCGTCGAGTAGCATCAATAATTGGAGGTTGAGGAAGATCTCTGGTAACGAATTCAAGCTTGTTTTTTTACGGGCAATAGTCATAGATCTGGACCAGGATGCTTAATTATCTCCGGTGAGTACTTGAGTTACCAAAATAGCACCGAGATTATCTAAATGATGCAAGTAATATGTATCGTCAACCAAAATTTGTTGATTCTCACCATTGTTTGGTCTCGGATTATTAACATCCGTCATTGATAACGCAAATGACGAAGAAGAGGAAGATCAAAAATATGAAATGATTTCGAAACAAATGAAATCACCAAACAAGAAAAGAAAAGATGATTTCGAAACAATGAAATCACTAAAGCTGGAAAAATCGAAATCAAGAATGAATGGTGCGGGAGAACATGTTACGCTCTGATACCATATTATCGGAGAAAGAAAAATCAATTCTATTTCTTCATTGATTTTAGAAATCACAGTACAAAGTATATATATATATAATGACTATACTACGCTAAGCTAACTAACATGCACCTAACAAACATAAGAGCCTCGATTAATTAACTGCCACACTAACTAACCATAATTAATTAAGAGTAACTATCACAATGCTAATAATATTGGACCAAGTAGCATGCATGTTATGTATGTCATGCAGCTCATGCCATCATGGATTCATGGTACAAGCATTTATTTCCATTTCTAATAATAACATGATGAGTTTTATGAACTCTTATTTATCTTGCCATAACTATGTTATATATATGTAATTGTCACGTGCAGGGCCGGTCCAAACTGATTTGAGGCCCGAGGCAAAATAAAAAACGAGGCCCTCGTAACGATTTTTTTTGTTAATGAAATACGGCATCTCGGAAATTTTTATTAAATTAAAAGGTTAATACAATAACACTCTTTATGCAATAATACTTACTTTAGTGACGTGCAGTTCGTTTCAAGATCTACGATTAGTACAAATTAATAAATAAAGTTTCCAATTGCAAAGTCTGTAGAAGATATACATATTTATGTACACTAAGTTACAAATTTTCAGTAAAAAAGAAATTTTAAATCATATTTAATTGGACTCTAAAACTCAAATTAACAAAAGTACTTAGTTGAATAAAACCTAGAAATCAAACTAATAGCCAAAACTAATATATATATATATATATATATATATATATATATATATATATATATATATATATATATATATATATATATATATAAATTTATGAAAGATTTTAAGATTAAAGTGACATTTTTTTTCCTCCAACACCCTTCGTTTTTATGCTTTAGTTCACAAACAACCCTTTCATTTTAGTTTGAATTTTTCATAACCCTCACCTTTTATTACATATTATTAGTATTTGGTATTTTGACAGAAATGGTCCCTCATCATTATTATTATTATTGTTAGACAAAATTACACGATTGGTCCCTGTGGTTTACCAGATTTAACATTTTCTTTTTGGTTTTAAATTAATGTTTTACTTATTAAAAAATACCCACCCAATACCATAAACCCACCCACCATCTACCATCACCACCACCACCACCACCGCCAAAATTACATAAATGGTCCATATGGTTTACCCATGGTGACAAATTCAGTCCCTACTACATGAAAAGACAAATTATCCTCACATTAACGGACAAAAAGCAACCAACATGCTACTTTACTTTACAAACTAATACCTTCCAACCCCGGCAACGCCGGGGAATCTTTTCTTGTTTTAATTAATAGCAATAATACTAATATTAAAGGGAGGGAAAAAATACAGAGATGATAATTGTTTGCCCCTTAACCAAATTACAAGTACGAAACAAACAGAATACATTACAAGTAAAATATATAAAAAAACAAAGTAAAAAACAATGGCCAAATCAAGGTTTAAACTCGACGTGTAATATAGTCAATGTAGCGTTTCATCCAAATCAACTACATATGCTTTTATTTAATTTGTTCGGCGCTATTTACTTTATATTAGCTAAAAAATATATACATATATATGCTAATCATTATTTGAAGGGCCCCAAGATTTGACGAGGCATTGGACGGTCGCTCAACATGCCCACCCCTGGTCACATGCTAGAAAGTAAGGCCAAAAAATCATTTGACAGGGGTTTAAGATATCGAAAGTCTGAAACTATATGTGTTGGTCAAATAGGAAAAGAAAAACCGTGAAGGACTGAAATTACAAAACAAAATTCTTTTTGGACCTAAAAAACAAAATATGCAAACCTCATGGTCCCAATTTGTAATTTATTCTATAATTAGTAAGGTCGACGTAATCAAATTATCAAATTTTGGAATGCCCAACCAAACATACGGTGGTTCCCGGGAAATTCCAAAGGTGGCCGCAATTCTGCCGTCACCATAATCCTTTATGTTCCCTCGGCATCCCACCTTAATTGCCCTTCGCCGCCGTCCAACCACTGTCATTCATCATCCTCACCCAATAAATAATAGTATATCTAACCGATTCACTTCCTCAATTTGCTGCAATCAAACACCCAAACAATGGCTCTCTCCATCTTCTTCGCTTTTCTTTTCATCTCTCCTTCATTTTCAGCTTTTGTTGCTCCAATAACAAAACGTCATGTCCAGACGACTCCGTTTTACATACTAAAGCTTCACCTCAAAACCCCTCTGCAACCCACCGATTTGCTGCTTCACGTCGGCGCCACCTTCAACGCCGTAGACTGTACCCGTAACTACACATCCACCACTTTTCACCCCGTTCCTTGCAACTCCTCTCTTTGCCACTCCCTCCAATCCAACTGCGATATCAACACCGGGAAGACAGTGGTTCCTGGTGGTTGTGTCATTCTACCTCACAACTCGTTCGCCCATGTTGACTCGCTCGCTTTACCGACCACCGACGGGCGGAACCCGGGTCAACTCGGCGTGTTCCATGACTTCGTTTTCACTTGCTCCGACGAGTCGTCACGGTTACTGCAAGGTCATGCTAAAAAAGAGGTTACCGGTTTAGCAGGTTTCGGGTTTTCCAAGTTTTCACTCCCAGCTCAGGTTAGCACCGCCGGAGCCTCGTCGGTGTTTGCACTGTGCCTTTCCGGCTCGCCGTCGGCTCCCGGCGTCGCGTTCTTCGACCTGATCAAACCTTACTATTTCTTGCCGGGAATTGACGTCTCCGAGCATCTAAACTACACACCAATCTTCTCATACCCTGTCGCAATCACCACCAGAAAAACCAACACCAAACGCTACGAAGATCCTTATTTCATCGGAGTTAAGTCAATCAACGTCAACGGTAAACCGATAGTAATCAACCAGAAACTTCTTTCATTCGATAAAAACGGCAACGGTGGGACAAAGATCAGCACAACGAATCCATACACCGTGTTAGAGAGATCAATCTTCACTGCTTTCATCGAGGCATTCACGAACGAATCATCTATAGTGAAGTTGAAATCAACCAATCCTATCAAGCCATTCAAGATATGTTACGAAGCAGACGATGTCTTAGAGACCCATTTGGGGCCAAACGTACCTGCAATTGACCTGGTGATGCAGAATGATGTAATTTGGACGGTTTGGGGGAAGAACTCGATGGTGAGGATTGTAGAGGAGGGTGTGGACGTATGGTGTTTAGCCATTGTTGATGGAGGTGTTAGACCGACTTCGTCAATGGTGATCGGAGGGCATCAATTGGAGGACAATTTGCTGCAATTTGATTTAGGGGCAAAAAGATTAGGGTTTAGTTCTTCACTTTTGCAGCACAAGACAATGTGTGCTAATTTCAATTTCACTACCATCTAACTCTTTTTAATTATTAGTCTAATGACCATTTTATTTTAATTTTATAAATAAAAAAATCTTTTAAGATTTCAAAAACAAAAATTTGGTTTAGAACCTATTTTAGTATTTTGAGTTGGGATAGATTTGTATCAATTTCCTCGTGTAGCTTATCGAATATTATAGTGGAAAAATTGATGGGTTTTAGCCATAAGAACTTTCCTATGTGCGCATGCAAAACCCTAATGCTCGGATCTAGGCTTTCTAATAAACATGCTTTGAATCCAAGACTTCTAATAACTAATTAGGCTAAATAACAACATTGAAATAGATCTAGAACCATACCTTTGAGTTCCTTGTTGATCTTGAGGTCTTGGAGCTTCTAAAGTCACAAATGTCACTCCTCTGATGGCTTACAAACACCAATAGCAAGGAGGATGATTTAGGAGAGAGGAGAGGGGAGGAATTCGACTAGAGGTTCCTTACTTTAGGCTTATTCACGAATTCCATCAGCCATGGGGTCTATTTATACTTGTAGACTCCTTAAGGATTACAGATAAGTCCCTATCAGATAATCTTCTCTTAAGGCTATCCAAATCCATTCCTAGATAAGCATATGGACGATTTTAGCTATCCCAAAGCTCTTATAATCCGTCCAAACCATATCCTAATGGATTTACAGTCTAAAGTTTAACTATCAAACAATTGACAGTTTATACCCCTTTATTTAATTAATCTCTTTAAGTCACCAAATTAATTCTAATTAATTCTATGACTTATATTAATCAAATAACAATATATTATTCATTATATTATTCCCATAATATATTAATAATATTTACTCTCTCTTATTAAATCATCCTATCAAGTTGCTATGGTGAAGGCAACCCAAAAGGACCATGCACAACCGGATATAGTTACAGCCTTAGACACTAATCCAACAGTCTCCCACTTGGATAAGTCTAGTAACTATATACACAAGTACAATTCCTCAACAAACTTTTTCCAATACAGAATGATGACTTGGTTGAAGAAGATCATAATGCAATACGACCTATCTACCCAAGACATGATCATACTCAGGAATGGAATGAGATGAAGCCTCAATTAGGTATGAAATACTCTACTACTGTTAAACTTAAATACTCTCTTAGTTGTTATGCTGTAGCAAATGGTTATGAGTTGTGGGATGAAAAGAATGACAAGAGTAAGTTGCTAGTTAGGTGTTGTAAAGGAAAGAATCCAACATGCCCTTTTAGATTGTATGTTTCCTGGATGAAAGAGAAACACACTTTTCAGATTAAGTCTCTTATAACAAAGCACAAGTGTTTTAGGGCATTCAAACTTGGGTCAATTTTAACATATAAGTGGATAAGGAAACAATTTGTGAATGATGTTTTGGAGAGTCCTAAACTGGGTTTGAGGAAAATGAAAGCCCTAGTATCTAAGAGATACAACATTAATGTGAGTGTTGGGCAGTGTAGGAATGCAAAAAAGTTAGCATTGTCTGAAGTTGAGGGAAGTTTGAAAGAACATTATTCCAAATTGTGGGATTATGCAGCTGAAATCAGAAGGGCTAATCCAGGTTCACATGTTGAGGTGTTCTTGGAGCAACAACCTGATAATACTGTGGTGTTTGATAGGTTTTATGTTAGCTTTAAAGTTGTTGTGGATGGGTGGTTAGATGGATGCAGAAAGGTAATTGGGGTTGATGGTTGCTTTCTTAAGGGTGTTTGTAGAGGGGAGCTCCTATCAGCAATGGGTAGAAACATATGACAAACATGTGACCTTAGAGTAAGTAGGTTTTGGTGTAGTGGGGTAATTCATGTGATATATATTTTGTAGTGTAGGGTAATCTTTTGAACTTAATTACTATATTACCCCTACTAGTTGTTTACTTTTGATGTACTTATCGAATATTTTGAACTAAATTACTGTATTACCCCTACTGGTGGGCTTATCTTTTGTAATTATTAAATGGATTGATGCCTTTTGTCAACCACTTTTATTTGTCTTTACATCCAATTGTTTATAAAAGAATATTTCTTGTAATTTGTCTTGGTTTTACCTCCATTTGACTGACTTAATTACATCAACATCCATACATAATAGCAATAAACTTTACCATTACATAAACATAAAGTACATCAACATCCATTACATAAACATAAAGTACATCAACATCCATTACATAAACAAGAATTACACAACAAGTCTATTACATCAACATCCCCTAAAACCTCCAGAAGCATATCTTCAACCCCAAAACATAACCTTAACAATGACCAGCAGAATCAGTACACAAACCATAATCTTCAACTGTTTCGCTTCTTTTCTAACAGATGTCACATCCTCTAAAACTTGTATAAGATAATCTGCAACATCTGAAAGAGGTTCTTCTGCAATGGGCTTTGATGTGTGTAAAATGCACTTGTTTTATTCCCTACTTTTATTAATATATTTAGCACACAAAGGCAGTGAACCTGTCTTTTAGTGGTATAGTTTAGTAAGTAAGGTGTCGAACTCAGGGAACGGAAAATTAAACTAACAACTAATTTTAACTAAAACAACTAATGAAAGTAAAAGGTTTTTCTTCTAGTTTTGCAAGTCTAGAAACTTAGGCAACACTTAATTAACTAAATGACTAAAACAAACAACTTATTCACCAAATTTGATAAATATGTTTCTATTTAGGTTCAACCAATTCACTCCTATGGTTATTTGTATTTATGATAGATTAATTGTTATTGGCTACCAATTAAAGTGGTTAGGTTAATGTTCATTACTCCTAGCCCTTAGACAATTAACTAATTTAAGCGGTGATCAAATGTTTAAACTAATTAATTCCCTAGATTAATGATTTGGATTAAATAAGATTTGTAGTGGTGAATCAATTTAGTAAATCAATTAACCTCTTGTTGATGGTTTCTCAAACAAGCTCACACATTAATCTAATTATTGTCTTATTAATCTTAGTTTCATAATCATTATTCCTAAGCATATGAATTGGTGTTCACATAGACATATGATGTTAACAACTAAGAGATGTTCATGCAGCTTAATTGTCTTCCAATTAACAGAAAATAATCATGATTAATGCATAAGGGTCTTTAACAAACTTAATTTAATAGATCACCAATAAACAATTAATCAAAACTAAGAATTAAACCATAGGAGTTCCTTGGTATTCCCCAAACAGAAACAAAAACGAAATTAGTTCATAGTTGCAGTAAAATCACACACAAAAACAAGTTTAACTAGATTAGACATCATCAAATCCTAAAGTTAAGTGGAATGATTAACCTAGTTGCTTCAATTCTTCGAAAGGTTGGAGATTAGAATTCCTCAGCGTCTTCCAGTGCTCTCAATCGCAGAAGGATCTTCCAAAATCGCCAAAAGTGTGTTCCCCTCGGATAAAGGTTCGATTTTTATAGATATCTCAAAACAGGGGGTACTCGGCGAGTAGCAGACCCAACTCGCCGAGTAGACTCGTTGTTATCCGTCTTAGATCAGGAGTCGTGGCTATCTTCTGGAATATTCAGCTGGACTCGCCGAGTAGGCGCGTGTACTCGCCGAGTAGATGGACTTTTGTTCCTCAATCTTCATTCTTTGGTCTTTAATTGCTTTCCCTTGCTCCCTTTCACTCCCAAGCATATCTTTTTGTAACAACAGTAAAATTCAGATCAAAATTTAAACTTTTATAAAACCCTAATTAAGTATACTAAGTGGTAGATATTGTAACAAGGTTTTCATACATATAAAGAACACTAAAATCCGAGTTATAACGAAGAAGTTATGACCATTCTAAGTCTTCCGACAAAAACCGGCAATACGAATTTACGTAAAAACGCAAAGTTTCAATAAAACACTTTTTGACCTTAGGTGTCTAAATGAAAGTCATAGATACCATTAAACCGTGTTCGTACATAAAAAGAGCGCCCAATTTCGACTTCGTATGCTTAAGTTATGATTTTTCCAAGTTCGGCATAGCAGCAGTCAGCTAAAAACTCGAATCGGAGATCGAGCGACTTTTGGCCGGAATGACCTAAACGAGAATCGAAGGTCTCGACAATGGTATTTCAGCGGTAAAAAGTCTGGCGAAAACCGACGTCAGATAAAGAAGTTATGAATTTTTAAAGAAATTCCTTAATCACGATATTTTATAAATAAATAATAAAAATAATTTCATAATTTGCCAATGGAGTCTAAATGAAAGTTATAGAGCATAGTCTCACCTACGCGTGGATATAAAGAACGTTGAAAACGGAGTTCGTATGAAGGAGATATGAATTTTAGAAGTTTATTTAAAATAAATATAAATTTAAATATAAACTCCCGGTATTATCAGAAGAACGAGTCAGCGGTCCGATCCTTCGTATGCCCCGCATACCCTCGTACGCCCAGCGTACTCGGATGCTAGGCTCCGGTTCATCCACGTCGCCCCTACTCCTCTATGCCCTCCCATCCGAAGTACGTAAGCGATGACGCCCCAGTACGCCCCACGTACCCCCGTACGCCCAGTGTATCGAGGCGGTTCAGCACCCCTATAAAAGGAATGCGAGGGTTCCGGGGAAACTTGCTCATTTCTCTCACGATCTTGCCTCGTTTTCCATGCCTGCACTACTCGAAGCCTTGATCATTTTGCTCAAGTCCCGAATGTCGATATTACTCCCGAGATTCCCGAGAATCCCGAGAAAAATCCGTTTCCCGAGACGAAACTCTGCCCGGTTTTCCATCTCGCTATCTTCAAACTTTCAAGTGAGTTCATACCCCTGCAAACACACTTTAAATACGTTTTTAAATACTTTTTATACTCTTTTAGGGGGAGAATACAAGTAAACACACGACTAAAATCGTGTGAAACATCGATCTTTTGATATACTTTTCATACTGTTGTTTTAACTATCTTATGAAGTTATTATCATGCAAAACACCTCACAACACAGCTTTACCCTCTTGGGATACAATATGTTTTATAAATAGAAATAATGTTTTATTTATACGTTTACATACAAATACATCATATCAAGGGTATCATTCTTTACTAAATCATTTTATGCATTTAAAGAACTTATGATTTATGCTTTGTCAAACATTGTGAAAAAGGATAAACTTTGCATACAAAACTACTACTTTAATACAGACTTAGTTGAGAATCCGTGAGACGTGTACATCTTCAAATCATACCTTTTTGCTAAAAGGTACCGCTTCAAGTCCTGTCTATAACCAGAGTCTCCCGTTCGGAGAACGTGTCAAATGTGTATAGATCTATACAGGAAGTCATGATCCCATGCCCTGACTGTTAGCTACAGTCCGTCCTTTGGGGTGACAGTTTGTCATAACGCTACGACGCTTGAAGAACGTCGCTACAGGCATATTATGTTTAGTATGGTTATAAAACTCACCGGATATACAATTATTATGGTATTATGCTTTTATGAACGAGTAGCTATTAAAACTATTCTTCATCTAACAAGTGCGATCTTCGTATAGCTTTATTATATAAAACTATGACACAACTTTTAAGCACGTCGGTTGCTTGCGATTTTCGGTCTTAGAGACTGCCAGTTATGTTAGGAAAATAAGGGTTTTTCCTGTATATAAACCAAACAACTAATAGGAAAATAAGGGATTTTCCTGGTGCAATTATTTACAACTTATAACACGAACATTCATATGCATTTCATACTTTTATAAGAAAATAAGGGTTTTCCTTGGAAAACACAACAATTCATATCTCAACTATTAGGGAAAATACGGGATTTTCTGGATCTAATACATTCATTTTCAACACAACGAATCATAACTCTTTACATTTGAAATACTGCGTTTTCTGGAAAACATACACGAACTTTCGAATGGCGTACATTTTCTCAAAACACTACTCATGAACTCACCAACTTAATTGTTGACACTTTTTCTTTGAAATAACTTGTATTCTCAGGGAACCGCTAAGCAAATTTGGAAATCAACTTTTGGGGATTAACGTGCTGACGTTAATTACTTCTTTTGAAGGATGTTTATGTATTTATCTTTCGAACATGTAAAGAATACAATTATGTAAACATTTTGGAAACTTTAATATATATTGTGGTGCGTACTTTCCTTTCTATGAACTGTTATGATACTGAATATGACGTCCTCCGCCCCCGAACGTGTGACATCCCCAAAATCTCGGCCAGAAAAGACCGTTTTTCATTTATGCTAAAAAAATATTTTCAGAGTAAATCCTTTTGATTTGAAAGAGTTGCGGAATTTGTTCCCAAAAACAAAACATGATAAAACAATGTTTACCAAAGCATAAAAGAAATGTATTTTTCATTATATAATCAAAACTCGGGGTGTCATGTTCCGATACAGACCAATAAGCATAAACGATAACATTACAAGTCATTCAACAAATATATACATATACAGACTTGTAAACAAAACAACTGATGGTTCATCCATCTCATGCCCTCGCGCCACTTCCTGTAATACAAATAAAACTGAGTGGGTCAGGCTTGGGAGCTTGGTGAGCATATAGGGTTTTCAACCCACAATAAATAATCATATTTAATTTTCACCAACCAACAATAACCCAATTACCCATTCCCGTTATTCTCACTTTATGTCCCTAAAACAACTAACACAAGGGACCTAGTCTAAGAATATTTCATCGGGGCGACAACACATGCTTCGGGGGTACCTCAGCAATATAAGTCAAATAAGGCAACCATGAGGGGGATGGAGTACAGCAAATGAACACCCGAGTTCATTAACACCTACAGGTGGCGAGCCTGCTAGTGTTTCCACAAGACTGTCTAGAATAGCCAGTGGTCGTCATCTAAACTCCGCTAGATGACTAAATCAAACAACAACGAGGCCTCTCATCTGTTTATTACACACCAACTATCTACCCATGTTCTACCCAACATATTAGTAGATAAAAATATACATTTTTATACATAGTTTAAAAACCTGCATAGCATGCTTTAATCAACACATATTCCACATAACAGATGAGGCACATACACACATAACACATATCTCATAGAGAATAAATCATATCTATGAGATAGAAGAGAGTGAATATACATTCACACATATAACCGCAATATACCATACACATAGCACGTATTTTATAGAAAATACTTAATATTTATGTGTTAGAAGAAGGTAACCACACACTCACACTTATAAACAACAATATACTTAGTACACTCGAACCAAACTTGTATTATTATCGTGTTTATGAAAGATAGTATACACTCACTTGATCAGAAGATGATCGGACAGCACTACGACTTGCAGAAGTAGTAATCCTCAGCAGATCTGGAAGATCTTCACAAAAATCGAACTTCTCGCGGGCAGAGCTTCGGCTCGGGAACCGCACTTCTCGGGATCTTTGGGATCTCGGGACTCGCCTTGGGGCTCGAGTATGATACCGGGGCTTCGGGGTATTTTTGGCACGCAAAACGATGCAAAACGGGAGAGAGAAGAAAGGAAATTGGCAAAAGACTCGGCTGCCTTCGGTTCCTATTTATAGGAGGCTGGAGCCTCGGAGTACGCGGGGCGTACTGCAGTACGCAGCGCGTACTACTTCCGAAATTGTCACTGCATGCGTCATCCGAAATGTCGACACTCTTCGGAGTACGCGGGGCGTACGTCAGATCGGACTGGTGACTCGTCTTCGGATAATGCCGGATTAAAAGATTAAAAATAAATAAAATTTATTTAATAAACTTCGGAAATTCATATCTTCTTCATACGAACTCCGTTTTCGATGTTCTTTATATCCACGCGAAGGTGAGACTACGCTCTACAACTTTCGTTTAGACTCCGTCGGCTAATTTCGACTTTATTTTTATTATTTATTTTTAATAGGCCGCGACAGAAAAACTTCGTTATAAATTCATAACTTTTTCGTTTGACGTCCGTTCTCGCCTAACTTTTTATCGCTTCGATACCAACAACGAGACCTTCGATCCTCGTTTAGATTGCTTCGGCTAAAAACCGCTCGATCTCAAATCGAGTATTTCGAGCTGCACACCGCTAAGCCGAAACTTCGATAAATCATAACTTCTTCATACGAAGTCAGATTTGGGCGTTCTATATATATTCGGAAACCTCGTTCCAACTACTACAACATTATTCAAAGATATTAAGTTTATTTTACACTTAAATTTTGACGCTTATTTTTATTCTTAATTAATCAAACCACATAATTAAGCAATTAAGCACAAAACACATAATACTCAAATAATACAATCTTTATTATTTCAAAACAGGTTACAAAGGTTAACCTAGACTATTACATTGCTAAAAATGGCAAGCCCGGAAACACAGACGTTACAGAACGTTTCCGCCGTTCTGGTTTGGGGGTGTGACACTTTTGGACTGAAAACAAAATTTAAACAATATTAAGTACCTTTTGTCCATATTATTCACATAATTAGTTAAAAATGAATAAAAATGTATACTAAATAATTAACTAATTATGCACATATCAAAATACCCCACACTTGACTTTTGCTTGCCCCCAAGCAAAACTAAATTTTAAACATATTAAAATCACATATGACAACTCCAATCTAACCCAACCATTATGCCAAGACCGCAACGCATGCATTTGTGTCTAAAAAATTTTCCTAAGGACCTCCCATACTCCAAATACTCACAATCCTCATAAACACTTGCCCACTCATCCCGAACTATGCTCATTTTATGCAACCCTCCGAATCCATCCGTAGAAAACCTCTTACCCTCAAGGTGTTTTTAATTGAGCAACCCAAGCATACATAATCTAGAATTACAACTTTTTTATACCACTATGGAGCTCTTTTGAATTCATTTCTTCTTTGGTAATTTGATCTTTGATCTCTTTGAATTCACCACCTTGTTGTTTGATTTTTGGTATCTTCAACTTTTTGAATCTTTGGAATTTTGATCTTCTAATTTCATACTTAACTTTGATGCTCCAAAAATTCCTCAACTTTTCTTGTAATTCTCTCTTTTTTTTTAACATGTAACTCACTTTTTTTTCACTCAAATCCCTACATGCTTAAGCAGGGGCGCTCAATCTCAACCTTTATTGGCTAACGATAACAATCTTCCTGGATACATTTCAGGTTTAGGCTGCTAAACATATTGCATCTCTCGGGCTGAGCAGGGTCGTGTTTTTGTCCCATGATTTCACTGGAATAAGAAAGCCACAAATGCACTAGAACGTATATAGGCTCAACTAAACATTTGGGTTTTCATGCAATTGTCAACATAATTCTAACATGGAATCTTAATTTTACTTTTACCAAAATTTTCTAAATTAAGTCCTAAGCAACATTTTTGGTATGCAACAAATTTTTTTAAAATTAGCCTAAATTAAGATTCTAAATTTTCTATTTATGTGACCAACCCCCCACCCCACACTTATTTTATGCAATGCCCTCATTGCATATTATATATGATAAAAACATAAAAAAAGAATAAAGAGGGAATTGGAACAAACTCCCCTGGGGTAGCAGTCGATAGGTTGATACTCTTCATGTAAGGTTTCCAACTTCAGCCGACTTTGGCATGTGAACAGCGCATCCATGCCTTGGGTGTCAAATCTCGTGTGGTTTACAACTCGAAAATTTAAAGGAACAAGCTTCTTTAGAATATCTCCAGAGACAATTCCTCCCAAAAAGTAGGTAAATGTAGCAGTGAAAGTGCCCAAAGCAGTTCTGGAATTCGAAAATTGGCAGCCTACTCGGCGAGTAGTATCGTGGACTCGGCGAGTAGATCTCATATCAAAACAATGTCGTGCAGTAACTCAGGTACTCGCCGAGTAGTTTTTGTGCACTCGGCGAGTAGAACTGTCAGTTTCAAAATTACTAACTGATGCTCCATTCGACTCTGGTTTGGAAATGCAAACTGACCCTCTCTTCTAATTCCTTCAATAATAGCACACTCCATTACTCTCAACTCGCACGGACTCGACCCTAAGAACAACACTCCATTTTTTCTTGAAAATCTCTTAATTCCCTTTTGTGACCCTCAACTTAGCATGCCTCCTAATCTTCTTTCTTGAAAAAAAAATTGTACAACTAAAAGTGATACTAATAATCAAACCACCCAAAACAAACATCATCCAAGTGTTTTAACATTTGTCCAAAACATAATTAAAACATCATCATAAAAACAAACATAAAAGAAAACAATTCTTCATCATTCATCCTCCATATCAGCGCCTCATGTGCCACTTCCTCCTTCTCCGGCTCTCCTCCTCATCCGCTCCTCCCAATTCATGATATATGGGTATCCGGGACCGGGCCTTGGGTTGATATTCATTTGTTGAAAAAGATATTCCAAAGATTGGTTATTGTAGTTTACCCCTTGCCCAATGTCATCTAGATAGCGGCGGTACTCTAATTGATTCCACCCATCATTATCCTCCTCCACTGGAATAACCGATGGGTCTTCTTGTACCCGTTCGCTACGTTGTCTAACCCGCCTCCCCGGCTCCTCCGGAATCGCCGGCTCATCTTCATGGGGGATAGTGAATGAATCACTATCCATTGTTTTTAGCATAGCCATGACTGCGGATAAGTCTTCAGTAGCTGCATAAGCGGCTCCCCTAGTGACATCATGCCTAGGGTTGTGGTATTCTCTAGAGTGTTTAGAGAATTCTTCAATTAATTCTTTAATCACCGGGGGTGGCTTCTTTGTGAGCGGGCCTTGCGAGTCTAGTAGTTGCCTGGTTGTGACATTGACTCCATCATAGAAGATGGATACTTCTTGCTGGCTGTTTAGGTCATGGTGTGGGCAGTTTCTTAGTAAGCTCTTGTACCTCTCCCATGCTTCATATAGCGACTCTCCAGCTTGTTGTTCAAAGTTAGCAATGGCCTTCTTCAACTTGGCTATCTTGGAAGGTGGGCAAAAGTGATCAATGAATTCTTCTTTCATCTTGGCCCAAGTGGTGACTGATCCGGGGGGAAGTGACTTAAGCCAGTCTTTTGCAGCACCTTTGAATGTCACCGGAAGCATACGAAGTAGTTGAGTCTCGCGGGGCACATTTGGAACATTGAAGTAATCAGCTACATCATTGACTTCATCCAAATGTTTGTAGGCATCTTCATGGTCTTTTCCATAAAAAGGTATTTCCTTAAGTAAAGCTAGGATATGACCCTTTAGCTCGAAGGTAGCAGTCGCGGGAATTGCGGGTTGCACAAGTCCCGGGCCAGTGTCGTCTCGCATCCTCTTCTTCCATTCTCCCATGGGGATTTCATCAATGTTAGCCATTGTGACAGCTAACTCTTCCTCGGACTCGGTTTCGTGCTCGTATGTCGGGTCCTCTTCTTCCTCGGTCTCGTACTCGATATCCTCCTTAGCCGGTTCGTCGATTACTAAGGAAGCGCTGGATGCTCCTGATTTGCTGCTCTTCTTTTTCCCAAAAACAGTCTTCAATTTGGACAAGGGTAACTTCTTTGGTGTACTTGAACTCTCCACGTCCTTTCCCTTGTTTCTTTTCAATGCGGTTTCAGGATCTTCAAATGGGGATACCAGCGGGGTGTTTGATCCTCTGGTCATGAAAGTCCTGAAATAAACAGAATAAAAGCGTAAAAAGAACAAAAAAATCGTACTAAAAATAATCAAAAATTGACTGCTGATTACGCTTGTACTCGCCGAGTATATGCGACTGCACTCGGCGAGTAACAGTGTGTTTTTGAAAAAATTATAACTAAATATTAAAAACTAAAATAGCTGCTAAGACCTAATTACTGACTACTAAACTGTAATAAAGTAACTTTATGCAAGTAAACTCACACAAAGGATCGAAAAAATTAGGTATTAGATTAATTATTTAGTACCGTTCCCCGGCAACGGCGCCAAAAACTTGATGTGTGTAAAATGCACTTGTTTTATTCCCTACTTTTATTAATATATTTAGCACACAACCTGTCTTTTAGTGGTATAGTTTAGTAAGTAAGGTGTCGAACTCAGGGAACGGAAAATTAAACTAACAACTAATTTTAACTAAAACAACTAATGAAAGTAAAAGGTTTTTCTTCTAGTTTTGCAAGTCTAGAAACTTAGGCAACACTTAATTAACTAAATGACTAAAACAAACAACTTATTCACCAAATTTGATAAATATGTTTCTATTTAGGTTCAACCAATTCACTCCTATGGTTATTTGTATTTATGATAGATTAATTGTTATTGGCTACCAATTAAAGTGGTTATGTTAATGTTCATTACTCCTAGCCCTTAGACAATTAACTAATTTAAGCGGTGATCAAATGTTTAAACTAATTAATTCCCTAGATTAATGATTTGGATTAAATAAGATTTGTAGTGGTGAATCAATTTAGTAAATCAATTAACCTCTTGTTGATGGTTTCTCAAACAAGCTCACACATTAATCTAATTATTGTCTTATTAATCTTAGTTTCATAATCATTATTCCTAAGCATATGAATTGGTGTTCACATAGACATATGATGTTAACAACTAAGAGATGTTCATGCAGCTTAATTGTCTTCCAATTAACAGAAAATAATCATGATTAATGCATAAGGGTCTTTAACAAACTTAATTTAATAGATCACCAATAAACAATTAATCAAAACTAAGAATTAAACCATAGGAGTTCCTTGGTATTCCCCAAACAGAAACAAAAACGAAATTAGTTCATAGTTGCAGTAAAATCACACACAAAAACAAGTTTAACTAGATTAGACATCATCAAATCCTAAAGTTAAGTGGAATGATTAACCTAGTTGCTTCAATTCTTCGAAAGGTTGGAGATTAGAATTCCTCAGCGTCTTCCAGTGCTCTCAATCGCAGAAGGATCTTCCAAAATCGCCAAAAGTGTGTTCCCCTCGGATAAAGGTTCGATTTTTATAGATATCTCAAAACAGGGGGTACTCGGCGAGTAGCAGACCCAACTCGCCGAGTAGACTCGTTGTTATCCGTCTTAGATCAGGAGTCGTGGCTATCTTCTGGAATATTCAGTTGGACTCGCCGAGTAGGCGCGTGTACTCGCCGAGTAGATGGACTTTTGTTCCTCAATCTTCATTCTTTGGTCTTTAATTGCTTTCCCTTGCTCCCTTTCACTCCCAAGCATATCTTTTGGACTGAAAACAAAATTTAAACAATATTAAGTACCTTTTGTCCATATTATTCACATAATTAGTTAAAAAGGAATAAAAATGTATACTAAATAATTAACTAATTATGCACATATCAGGCTTCATATTCTCAGGTTCTTCATCAATCCATTCCCAAACTTTACACTTTTTCCCTGGTTTTTGTAGTAATAAAATCAACAACATAGAAGGTAAGAAAAAGAAAATTGATGCGATTTGACAAATAAAATCAATTTAGGTATTTACCAATGAGTTAGGGCACACTCGGAATTTCTTTCCAGGGTTATCTTTGGTCTTGGAGGTATGAATTCTTGTAGGGAGTATACAATTAGGACTTCCTTATCTACTCTGTGATTGCTTGAACCTGTGGAGATTCTTGAGCCACTCGACATCTTCTTTCTTCTTCTACGACAAAAACGTGATCCCTCCTGATTTTGGATGTTAACATTCGTTTATAAGGAGTGGCTAAGCTAATTAATTGTTATGCAGTTGTTTTTAGTGCCACATGTGTTTCCACATCAGCAAAACTTATAGAATCCGGTCAAAAGGACCAAATGTGTACATATTAATAAAGTATAAGGGTTTAATTTACAAAAAAAAAAGAATAAGGACTAAATGTGTACATTTCAAAAAGTAACTTACCCTATCAAGTCATTTTCCCTATTATAATTTTAGTCGAAGTTTTTGATTTGTTTCAAAATTGTCTCTATGATTTTCAAGTTTTTCATAATCAGCCCCCTTCTGTTGAAAAGTTTGTATAAAATTTGTGAGCAGGTTATCAAACTTTACGATGATATATATTTATGCAAAACTACACACAATGATATTGAAAATTTTTACGTTGCGCATCAAGAGAAATATGGTGTTTTCGGAATGATATGGAGCATCAATTGGGCTTATACCTTTGGTTCAATCTTTGTGTGCATTCCCACAACATCAAAGTTCAAAATTTGTATGCATTTCAACATGTCTCGCAAAGTTCTTGTTTTTCTTGGTGGTGTCTCGATAAAAATTGATGAGTTCTGTTCATCTGTGGTAGATGATGACAACGAACTGTTAAAAGATAGTGGTATGGATGCCATAGTAGATTGAGTAACATTTACTTGTTCTTGCCATTATCATTGATTGTAATATCATCGTGCCTTATGTCTTCTCCATTAGGTCATGTCCATGTCAACTCTTCGCCAAACCTTACGTCTAACTGATAATGACATTCATGTTGATTGGCTTATATAACTTAAATGCTTTAAACTACTCAATGTATCCAACAAATACAGCTTTTTCGTTCATCTAGATTTCCTCCCTTTTGATAATGAGTATGTGCATAAACCAATCATCCAATATGATGCACAAGTAACTATATCCGAGAAACTCATGGTTTGATCTCACTTCAAACTTCTTAAGGAGCGACACCAGATAGAATACGCGTATGAACACAATTTAATAAATACGATGCACAAGTAACTATATCCGAGAAACTAATATTAGATAATTTTTTTCTTTTAAGCATACTTCTCGTTATTTCCATGATTGTTTTGTGTTTTTTTTCTGCCACCACACTCTGTTGGGGAGTGAATACCATTTTCTTTCAAGAAAATTTGAAAAATAGTGTGAGTTGTATTCCCACCACAGTTTGGTCTCAAAGATTCAATGACATGATTATTTTGTTTTTCGACTCTTGACTTGAATGCTTTAAACGATTCAAATATTATTGACTTTTCTTTGTAGAAATAAACCCATATATTTTGTTGGAATTCCTAAGTCAAGTAGGACACAAAGAGCTTCAAGTTGAGTAGAGCACAAGCAAGTTGGATTGGCCATACTTTAGGAAAGTTAGTTTCCTTTTCTAATTCTATAAGTTGATAGGGTATACTATATAGACATACCGAGTTCCTAGAATGTATGATTAACACAATCATGTGTCATTGAGTTTTGAGTGATTTTCTCAATAAAATTGAAGATTTATTCTGGTTGATGTTTGTGTTTTTATTGTTTTGATCTTTTTTTTTTTATCTTGAATTGATATCAGAGCTATCTCCAGGTTAAGATCCTCACTTCCTATCTTACATGTTAAGCAAGTTGGTCAACATGGGAGACGATGGAAGCTAATATGGTTCACCTTCATCGAGGGACAAAGAGGTCGGGAGAACCTCATTAGACTGCCCCATGCTAACGTCCACAAATTACATTGTGTGGGAGATGAGGATGATGGTAGTCTTGCGAATGCACAAGGCATGGAGCATGATTGATCCATGATCAGAAGAGAATGCTTGCGAAGGACGACTTGGCATTGGGATTATTATATCAAGAGATGCCGGAAGACTTGATCATGCAAATTGATGATCAAGAATCCTCCAAAGACCTTTAGGACGTAATAAAGGTGAGACATGTATGAGCAAATCGGGTGATAGAAGCCCGTTTACAGGCCTTAATATCTTAATTCTATAGGCTCAAGATGACGGAGTCTGAATCAATTGATGAATATGTCAGGAAGTTGTCCGGAGTAGCTTCGAATTTAGCAACGTTGGGAGAAACAATCGAGGAAACAAAACTTATGAATATGTTTCTTAAAATCCTACATCAAACCAAGTTCATACACATAATTGCTTCACTTAAACAAGTTCTCAATCTTAAAACCACTAGATTGAAGATGTTGTGGGACGATTAAAAGCTTATGAAGAGTGAACAAAAGAAGATGATAACAATCAGTCGAAATTACTTTTTTCAAAGAATGATCATGCAGGATCAAACTAGAAAAATCAAGACAATATGAAGGGTCAGTGGAAGGGATCAAACAACAAAGGACGAGGAAATTCGAACAAAAAGACTTCAAATTTCAAGGATGCATCGATATCTACAGCAGAAACAATGCGAAAGGAAAAGCATAAGAAAGACCGTTCCAAGGTGATTTGTTACCGGTGTGATAAACCAAGACATTTTGTCTCTCAATTTCCTGATCGAATTCAAAAGCTACAAGAGTCAAATTTTAATGAAATCAAGGATAATGATAAAACTGTGTTCTTACATGAAACCGTGTTCCTAAACAAAGAAAATGTGGTGTTGTCTCGATATTATTCACAAGAAAATGATGTGTGGTACTTAGAAAACTGGGTGTGTGATCATATGACAGGAAACCGACCATTTTTCTCTGAACTCGATGAAGGCATAATTGATAGAGTCATGTCTAGGGATAACTCTTGTGTAAGAAAAAAAGGAAAAGTTGCATTACTTTTCCAAGGAAAAAGGGGACAACAACAATTAATGACGCAAATCTACTACATATCGGATCTTAAGAACAACATCTCCGATGCGCTCTTCTTTCCTTTCCTTCGTCGCCAGTAGTCATGTTTTGAGGGGAAATCATATCCTCGATCCTTGACTGATCGAGATGGGAGAAACAAGAAGGGAAAATGACCATTAGTGGGGATGTTTGTGGTATTTCTTATCAGATCGTAAGGAGGGCAACCATCGGGGCAGAAAAACCCAGTGAAGACCAGGTAGGAGCGATCGGAGGTAGCATCACCGCTTCCTTCCTCTTCTCTGGCTGCAGTAGACCGGAAACAACCCACAACAGCAACAGTCGACGGTGGCTAACAGGTAAAAGAAAGTTCTTTTTCTCTTTTCTGTTGTGGATTGAAATCGATGGGGGTATTTGGGATGTTTGTTCTTGATTATTTTGATAGAAAATTGTTGAATGAGTAACTATTTGTGTGTTTGATGTTTTACAGTGGATCGATGGGCGTACAAAAATGGATGTTTTGGTTTGACAGGAAAAGAAAATAGATCAACACAATGATCTCATGGAGTGTTTGGTTGATTCATTTGGCAGAAAAGAGAAGGAAGAAAGAAGGGAGACCTTCTGTTCTTTTGTGTGCTGGAATACACAAAAAGTGTTCTTGTGTTCTTGACTGGAATCGATGCAGAATGAAAGGAAATATTGAGGTGTTTGGGTGTTGATGTGAATTCAGTGGGGGAAAGAAGAAGGATTGAAAGAGGGTTGTTCCCTCTTGGACGTGTTCCTGGCATCCATTGAAGGACAAACAGGAGAAACATAAATCTTTACGTGTGGTTTTATTTAATTTGAGTTTGGTTAAGTTTGAGTGTTCTCTAAGGTTGAAGAAAAAGTGCAGGAAAACTGGATGTTAACTCATTGGTGATCCATTGATAATTTTGAGAAGGAAACACACGTTTCCTTTGTGTGTAATTGACTCTTTCCTTTGTGTGTTGTAATGTAGAAACATACTTCTACACAATCAGATTTATTTGGGATTTAGTTGTATAATATTTCATAGGAAAATTCTTGAAAACAATTATATTTACATGTAGTGCGTTTATATACATATTATTGGTTGGATATATATGTATATGATATATCTAAGGAAAATCGAGTATTGCAACTGCAAGTAGATGGGAGCTAAAATTTATTTTACATGATTGATATTAGTCTTTGGAAGCCCTATAAGACTTATATATATACTTGTGTATAATAATTTTGTTACAATATTATCGATTATACTTGATATTTTTTTTTTGTTTTTGCCATGCATGATGTATACTTTATAAAAAAAATCATAACCAATTACTTCTTTAATTATTATAAAAATCTGTTTTTCTTACATATGAATATGAATATAAATACATGCATGAATTTTAGAAATATTGTTTATCAACCGGATTGGATTTATATATTTATATATAATTATTTCGGGATACATTACCAATAATTAAAATTATATTGAAGTCAATAGTTCAAGGTTACGTGATTAATAAATCTGAAAATGTTTGATTTTTTACTTTTATAAATATTTTTATTCAAAAATATTTCAAATATGAAATTAAATATTAGGTTATAGCCTGAGTCCAAAAATGCTTTCGGAATCTCTATTTGAGGTGTGCAAGTTCATCAATTGATAGAAACGTTTTTAGTAGTTTTTAAGAAATCAGTATTATACTGGTTTTGGATTATTAAAACGGTCGTATCTTTTGCATACGAACTCCGTTTTAGACGTTCTTTATATTTTCGGAATTAGGGAAACATGTACTACGAGACTAAAATGTTTATATTGCTCACAACTGCTTAACACAGATTTTCAGTTTTTCACACGCATTCTTATGGTTGCAGTTTGAGCTGTTTGATTGGTTTATCAATTTACACATTTGAAAGTAAAATACAATCTGGTATCTTATAATAGTTGAAATAACTCATTTATTTTATTTTAGATGCACGAAAACTCAATGATTCAAACTACAAAGAGATTTACTGTGAACTTGACCGTTCATAGTCTTTTACCAAAATTTTGGGATGTCACATAAACCATAATCGAAAAACCGAACAAACGCAAAAACCAATGGTGCATTTTTTTTTTTTGAAAAACCGAATTTATTGGTACGGTGCGATTTTTATCTTAAAATCGAACCACACCACAATCTTATTAACAATAAAATAAATCACTAATTTATATTATACAATTATACATATTATTGAACTTAACGGTAATTAGTAATTAGGTATTCGGTTTAATATGTGAGTTTGTCACTTTGTGTTTTTAACTTAATAATTATATGTAATGTATAAACAATATGTGGGCTACAAGTTGCAAGCTTGTAACTTCTAAACACAAATTGAATTAAAAAAAAATGAGCTTGGAAATATAAGTTGCAAATGAAGTGATCAAATAAACAACATAAAATACTCAAAATTACAGTTTCTAAATGTAAGGAAACGAAATGACAACATGTCATACAATCATAAATCTTCACATGAACACTACGGTTAAAAAAAATCGTATCGGTGAACATAAAAAACCGTACCATATGTTTGACTCGGTTTAAAACCGACACCGAACTTGTACAAATCGAAACCCAACTAAAAAACTGCAAAACCGCACCCAACTGTTTCTAGAATTCAAAAACCGCACCTTGCGTTTTGCGGTTCGGTTTGGCCCTAAAACCGTACCAAACCGCACCATGTTCACCCTTAGTGGTAGGTATCCCATAGTTAGTGGTAGAAAATGTGGTGTTGATGTGACACCCACCACTATAGTGATTATTGGTGTGTATAACGGATAACCTAAATGGAATGACATACATCGTTGATTAATGATTCCAAAGATAAGGAACTAGATTAGCTTATAATCTTGACAAATTCGAGGTAACGGTTTTTTAACACATTCATAACAAGTTCATTTGAATTGCATTTATCGATTGCAATGTATTTTATTTGGCAAAATGTTAAGCAAGTCAAACCGATTTAAACGACCACAGTCAAACTTGAACGATCAACAAAAAAAAGTTTACAGAAGTTTTAACAAAAATTCTAGTCAGAACTAATATCAGAGGGGATTCGTCACAAACCAGGATCATCAGTAAAGTTGAAGCTAGCACAATCAGTATTATGCACCAAAACCGAGGAGCTGAACCCTAATCTCTGCGACACCAAATCAAATTGCAACAAGTTATCCTCCATTTGATGCCCTCCGATCACCACAGAACTCCTCGGATTCTCACCACCGTCAACAAACCCCAAGCACCACAGATCTCCATCTTCATCTTCACCTGCAACTCTCACCATTGAATTCACTCCAAACATCCTCCAAAAGACATCTTCGCTATGCATCACAAAATCGATAGTCGGAAACGCAGGCCCTAACCGTGTGCTAGAAACTTCACTCACTGGATAACACACATCGAACGGACTCACCGGATCCGTTACAGTGAGACCGATTGTGGCCGATTCGTTTATGAATCGTTCGATGAACGCGTTGTAAATCGAGGTCTCTAATATAGTGTAAGGAGTGACGGTGCTCAATCTGGTTCCACCGAAACCGTTGTCGTTGATTGTCAAGAGCTTGTTGTCGACTTCCACCGGGTTGCCGTTGACGTTGATTGAGGTGACTCCGATGAAGTACTCGTCGGAAGGATGGCGGTAGTAGGTAATTACGGTGAATCCGATAGGGTTTAGAATGAGTGGTGTGTAAACAAGATGACTGGAAAGGTCAATTCCGGGAGAGAAATAGTACGGACCGCCGGTGTTGAAGAAAGCTGAACCGGAGGATGTACTTGACGAACTGGGAAGGCATAACGCAAACAAATAGGGTGAAGCGTAAACGCTACTAACCTGCGCCACAACGTAATTTAGCCGTTAAAAAAAGAAAGACAATGAATATTGTTGATTTAGTTAAGAGAAATGTATTAAGACACTATCCATAACTTATTAAAAAAAAAGAGAAATCAAATATCCTCCTACTTTTTCTTTCTACATATCATCCTACCCAATTAAATGGTGACATGTGTAACATTTAATGTTCATTTAATGAAATTTAAAAATATTTTAGGATACTAATATGACACATGTCATTATTTAAATAAGTAGAAGGATTTATAGGAATAAAAGTTAGGAGAATATTTAATTTCTCTAAAAAAAATAATAATAAATGTTGTTGATTGTTTTAGGTATTCTGTTTTTTTTTCTATGAAATTAATAAATAATGTTGACTTTTTTGATAGTAAGGTGTAAATGATCATTTAATATACGGTTTATTTATTATTTATTATTTATTTTTATTTTTTTTGAACGGGCAAATCTAATCTACTCCTAAGTTAACAACACCTATTCCACCTATGTCCACGACAGGACTTGAACCCTCGACCTCAAAGAGGGAGGACACCACCTGATACCGCTGGGCTATAAAACCCTTTGGTTAATATACGGTTTATTCAATATACGAAATAAACAGACTTTATGCATGCAAAATCCAGATAGACATGGCGGCAAAAAATTTAATGAAAAAAAAAAAAAGGTTGTCATTTCATTAATTTGTAATGCTCTATATAACTTTTATTTTATTTAGAGAAATTAAATATCCTCTCACCTTATACCTTATTTTATTATTAAAAGTATAAAATATATATCTTTTAAAGTATTGTTAAATATTTATCAAATATCTTGTAACAATCGTTAAAGACAGCATGTACCTATAAAATTTTATCTACAACTCATACAAGTAGTAGCATTGAAGAAATTAAAAAATTTCGACCAAAATCATAAGATGCACAAGCTTTTATTAAATATTATATCGCAGTCTCGTACGTTATATAAGTTTATAACAATTCAGTTATATATGCATTTATCGATATATGTCTGTTCACTATTTTCAACAAAATTAATTAATGCGTCAAAAGACATTAATTAAATACAGTGATTTTGATAATCTACTATTATTTCGTTTGCTTTTGTAGTCAAATAATCAAGTGTAGCACGAGAATCAATACTTTCTTGTTTTATCAGTCATACCTTATTTTCTTACTTTTCAAATTTCAACTCTCTATTTTGTCCTCAACTAAAATAAAATTAAAAAATATCCGTATTAATGTATTAAAAAACTAGGTAGGAGTCAGAGTGCAAATCCACATAAGTATAGGGACTGAAATTGCCAATTGTAGATGCTAATTGCTATATATCAATTCGAATAGATGGGACATCGGAAGGGGATAAGGAGACTAACCTGCGCCGGGAGCGAGAAATTAGACCGTCCTAAACCGGCTGAACCGGACACCCCCTCAGGTAACCCCCGAAGCAAAGAGGCATCGGAGCAAGAAAGCACGAAATTAGGGACGACACCTAGTTGACCGGTGGAACGGCCGTCGGTGGTGGTCAAAGCAAGGGAGTCGATGAGTGCCTGTGCTAAAATACTGTCTCGAATCACAGGATTCTCCGGGAATAAACCGCAAGAGTTGTTGTGGCAACCAGGACCCGACGGTCGGAAACAATTGGAGCAAGCTAGGGAGGCGAGAGAATTACAGAGACGGGTGCCGCAGTGGATGTAATGGTGGCTTCTGGATGTGTATAATCCGGGAGTGCAATCGATCCAGCTGAATTTACCACCGAGATCGAGGAGCAAATCGGTCGATTGAAGAGGTGATTTGAAGAAAATCGAGATGGTGTAGAGTTCCGTCGATTCGTCTCTATCGATAGGAGCCACAAAAGCTGTAGATGAATTAACGATATTGAAATGGTAGAAGAATAAGAAGAAGAGAACAAAGTGGAGAGAAGACATTGGATACTGAAATGAAGTTCTTCAGAATAAAAAAAACGTCAGAATTTTGAAGAAATGTGGTGTGTTCTGTAAATAATGAATGAATGATCCTATTTGTTAAAATCAAGCAGTATAGGAAATTATCATTACAATAAAGTAACAAAATGATTTTAATTAACTATATTTTGTGTCTCTGTATTGTAAGTTGTGACAAGATTTCAGGCGATTTTAATTGAACTTTCAGTTTAATGAAAAAAAGTACGAGATTAAAAAAAAAATTATAAAGCATGTTTTTATTATAATTTTTTAGGGTATGCACAATAAAAATATTGTTATTTAAAATCAGTGTAGGTCCATCAAAACGTGAGGCGCAATTTTATCGTTATGAAAAGCCTTATAATGTTAATGATAGGCGTGTCGTGTGGCAAGACGTGATATGACATACCATAACGCGTTATGGCATGTGTTCTTTTTATTTGGTATATTTTCTTTGATGTTTTTTTTTATGCTTTTTCTAAACGGACATAAAAGTATTTTGTTTTTTTGTTAATTTTTTGTTGTTAATTGTTGATATAAAAAATTCTAAAAACTAGTTATATTTGATATAAAATGTACTTGCACGTCATGGTCGTTACGCTTGAGGATTGGTCTTGCCGCCACATCACATCTCATGCCTTTTGGAACATTGTTAAAAATAAAAATGAATTCTTACTAACCAATTTTATAAACATATAATATATGATTTAAGTTTTGATCTGCAAAACATCATACATACTTATAAAGTTAGCATTTTTTTTTTGAATCTCATGCATTTGAAACCCCCATTCTTTTTTCCTTTCACCACATTCATTTGAAACTCCCATGACTTTTCAATTTCTTTATAATAATAATTATAATTTGGTAATTAGGTTAAATAAATATCAAATCTAAAGTGTAATCATATATAAACTAAATTTCAATATTAAAATAATATCTTTAATTCTACTTATAAAATTATGTTTTTTTTTTTTTTTTTTTTTAAATTTTAACATATTATACTTAATTTATTAGTTTTAATATATTGTTAGATGTAAACCATTATCATTTTAAAGGTATAATTTTTGAACAATTTGTATAAAATACTTAAATTATTATTTAAAATATAACATTATAGGCTCAACTTAAATATAAATTTTATTTAACTTAAACAACCCAAAGATTATTTTATAAATAGTTAAAAGTGATAAATTGTAGTGTCTTTCTAATAATGATTATAAGTTGGTTAATAAGGATAAATAAACATCAAACCTAAAGTGTAACCATAAATAGACTAAATTTTAATTTTAAAATAATATTTTTACTTCTATTTATCAAGTTATGTCTTTAAATTTTAACATATTATACTTAATTTATTTGATTTAAAATGTTGTTGCATGTAAACCATTATCAGTTTAAAACTACAACTTTTAAACAGTTTGAACAAAATACTTAAATTGTTAATTTAAATATAACATTACAGTGTCAACTTAAATATAAATTACAGTTCCACTAAAAAACCAAATAATATTTTGTAATTAGTTAAAAGTGATAAATTATAGTGATAAATGCAAAAACTAAATTGTAATATCAGTTTAACTAAAATATTTCCTAAATATATTTATATAATAATTAAAAAATTTCAAATAAGTAGCTTAAAATAACTTATAATAACAATAGTTAAAAATAACTCTATATAAATGATTATATTGTTACCTTTAAAATCAAAAAATAATGTTTGATGTTTTAAATAATGATAATGATAGAAATTAAAACATTAAGCAAATAAATTTTAAAAAATTAGTTAAAAATAACAACAACTATAAATAATATTAAATCATATATAATATTTAATTATATTGATATGTAACTCATGAGTAGAAGTCATTCAAACGATTGAGATTATGACGTTATAATAGATGTATATATTATCATATAATTCAAAATAATCAATATATTATATCAAATTAATATACGAATTATTATATCAAATTTAACAACAACGTTAGTGTTATATTTTAAAATATATATATTTGTAAAAACTTCAACTATATAAGTGTTTCTGCGCATTACAATGTCAACTCAAATATAAATTTCAGTTCCATTTAAAAAAATAAAGAATATTTTGTAAATAGGTAAAAGTGATAAATTGTAGTGATAAAAGAAAAAAAACTAAATTGTAATCTCAATTTAACTAAAATATTTCTTAAATATATTTTTATAATCGTTAAAAGTTTTCAAATAAGTAGCTTAAAATAACTTACAATAACAATAATTAAAAACAACTCTATATAAATGATTATATTGTTAGCTTTAAAATAAAAAAAACAATGTTTGATGTTTTAAATAATTATAATAATAGAAATTAAAACATTAAGAAAATAAATTTTAAAAAATTAACAATAAAAACAACTATAAATAACATCAAATCATATATTATATTTAATTTTATTCATGTGTAACTTGCGGGTAGAAAACATTCAAACGATTGAGATTATGAAGTTATAATAAATGTATATATTATCATATAATTCAAAATAATCAATATGTTATATCAATTTAATATATGCAAATTATTATATCAAATTTAACAACAACGTTATTGTTATATTAAAAAAAACATATATATTTGTAAAGACTTCAACTATATAGGTGTTTCTACGCAACGTGCGGACATTCACCTAGTTTTAACATATAATTTGCCTAATTGGATGTATATACGAAGTTAGAGTAAATTACATGAATGGTCCCTGTGGTTTAGGGTAATTTACGTGTTTGGTCCCTAACTTGTTTTTTTAATTCGGAAGGTCCCTACTGTTTGTTTTTGTTACGTGTTTGGTCCCTATCTTATCTAAAAAAAACTATTTTGCCTTTGATTTTTTAATTTATTTAAATAAACACACCCCCAACCCCACCCCCTCACCTTACCTTACCTACCCCACCATTTTTTTCCTATTTAAATAATAGCATTTTTATGTAAGACAGGGACTAAACGCGTAACAAAAACAAATAGTAGGGACCAAGCGCGTAACCAAAACAAATATTAGGGACTTTCCGAGTTAAAAAAAAATAAGTTAGGGACCAAACACGCAAATTATTCCAAACCATGGTACCATTCGTGGAATTTACTCACGAAGTTATTATTATACTTTTGGGTTAACAATTTTTTTTGTTAAAAGTGTTTTTAGTTTGCAAATAAATTTAAAAAATATTACAAAATGATAATTAACTCTTAGTTTTTTATATTTTCACTTTTATATAAAGTATAAAATTTGTTAGAAAGTTGAAAAAAAACAAACTATAAAAAAAATCTATAAAATCTTCCTATTCTAGTAAAAAAATATTTTTATTCTTTTTTTGTAATTTTGTCACCTTATTAGTCATTCTAATTAATGTCATTTCACTTGTTAACTTATATATTCTTCATTCCAAATTCCAAAATTTAAATTTCCAACTCTAATTACATTAATTTATTAACATTAGAATAAAAATCAAAATAAAATTAATACAGATTATAAAGTCATGTATTTATTTAAAATAATGATTATATTATTATATAGCTAAAAATATTTTTTAATTAACAATTTATTTAAAATAATTTATTAGTATTTTTGGACAAAATTGCAAAAATAGTCCCCGTGGTTTCTTATTTTATGTGGTTATGGTCCCAACGTTTGAAAAGTTGCAGATTTGGTCATTTTCAACAAGTTTTATTTTGGTTTTGGTCCCTCATCCGTTAACTATAACCGGTACTTTTTTAAAATGACAATTTTACCCTCAGAGACCATTTTCGCAATTTTGTCTTTTACCATACCATAAGGACCATTTTTGCATACATTCTTTTTTATTTTACTGAAGTGTTATATATATTAATAAATATTATTTTTAATATATAATATTATACTAATAAATATTGTTTTATTGGATTATTAATTTATTATAGTTGATTTTTTTTAATTTTCTTTTGTTAAAGTAGTTCTTTTTATTGAGTTATTATATATCAATACATATAGTTTTTAATATATAATATTTATATCATAATAAAATTTTGTTAAAGTAATTCTTTATATTGAGTTATTATATATCAATACATATACTTTTTAATATATAATATTTATATCATAATAAATATTATATTATTGGATTATTAATTTCTTTTAGTTAATATTTTTAATTCTTTTTTTAAAATTATTTTTATTGGATTATTTCTTTTATTTCTTTTAATTTATTATTTTCTTCATATACTAAATATTGTTTTATTGGATTATTAATTTATTTTAGTTATATCTTTTTTTTTTAAATTGTCGAAGTAATTATTTTTTATTGAATTATTATATATCAATACATATAGTTTTTAATATATAATATTTATATCATAATAAATATCATACTATTGGATTATTATTATCCTTTAGTTAATTTTTGTAATTTTTTTAACTATTTTTTGTTGGATTATTACTTTTAATTTATTAATTTCTTCATATACTAAATATTATTTTATCGGATTATAATAGTAGTTCTTGTTAATTTTATTGGTTCTACCCCAAAGTCATGGGATACGCAAAATCGTGGTCTCTCATCATCGAAATCATTAG
Organism: Lactuca serriola; assembly: GCF_051521515.1. Lineage (NCBI taxonomy): Eukaryota > Viridiplantae > Streptophyta > Magnoliopsida > Asterales > Asteraceae > Lactuca > Lactuca serriola. Next base: position 82,666,646 of record NC_136415.1, read on the forward strand.
GTGATCAAGGTCGTTGTCTCGGTCAAAAATAAACCTCACACACACTAGATAGCTATGATAAGTAAGGGTCGAATCTACGAGGAGGTTGTGGTCAAACTTTGTGTTAAAATAGTTAATGAAAAACTACTAGCAATTGTCACGAAATTATTTAAACTAAAAGTTGATGAAAAAGCTAAAAACTTGGTAATGCAAGAACTACTAAAACAAACTACTATCAAAGAAAAAAACAGGATACTTCCGGTTCAGTTGTTTAGATGGTTGGACTTACACGTTTTTCTTCCCTTAAATTCCAATTTAATTACCTAGACATAATTAAGGTTGATTAACTTGCAACAAATAATTTTGAGCACACAATATGTTATACCAACTAGTTGTCTTACTCCCTATGTCTAATTGGATTAGGAACAACTAGTGGTTTGGCGATAATGTGTCTTACGATTACCTATTACAATGTTGAATATATAATACTACAAATTCGGAATAATGTATGTGGGTTCAACTGATCATCTTAGTTCCTAAACTACTTGAATTCAAAATGATTAGTGAATTAACAATACACTATCTTAGTTGCAATATCACACAATAAGAAAACCCAACTCCAATTACTATAAGTAAAAATCATAACTTTAAGAATGAAACAGTAACTGAAATTGACTAGAATAAAAGAAATAATCAAAACGTGTTCATCCTAACATCCTACAACGTTCCCGGAAGTAACCTAGGTGGTTTAGCCTTCCATATGAATCAAAAAGCACACAAATTGAATAAAAACAATGGAATTCACACTAAAATTCATAAACAAACTTGAAATCATAAAAATAATAAAGTCTAATGATCCATCAATCACGAAACAAATAAACCTTGGAGAAGAAGTAATCAAATCTGAAGTTTGATGGAATTGATGATGATTCACCGGTTGAATGATCTTCATGATGGGTTTTAGCTTAAAGAACATCTTATGTGCTCATACAAACCCTAATGCTTGGATTTAGGTTTCTCTATTGTACATGCAATTTATCCAAGACTATAAACCCTAGATATAGCATATGATAATCAATATAACATATAATTAGGGTTTAGATCATACCTTGATTGTTATGTAGCAATAACAATCTCAAATCCTCCTGGTAATGACTTTAGAAAGCTTAGAGTCACAAATGTCACTCCTCTAATGGTTCACAAACACCAAGAGCAAGAGGATGAATAAGAGAAGAGAAGGAGGTTGCCCAAAACGTGTGGAAACCCTAGAAGGAAGCTTGTCCACGTTTTTAGAGCATAAGGGCTCTATATATAGTGAGGCTATTAGGGTTATCTAACAAGGAAACCCTAATTTGGATGCTTAAGCCCTAAGCAACCCATGGACTCCTTTCCTTAAAGGCCTTGGACGATTTCTAATGGGTTTCCCCATAGAATTCGTCCAACCTTATAATATAAGGCAATCCATAGCCCAATTGCAGTTATCTTATAATTACAATTCCAGTCCCTTAAGTTTAATTAATCTCTTTTAGTCACAAACTTAATTCTTATTAATTCTTGACTAATATTAATTAAACAATATGATTTCTCCTTTAATATATTATTCTCATAATATATTAATAAATCATATTTAATCCTTTCTCTTCATATTTCATCCTATCAAGTTGCTTTAGTGAAGGCAACCCAAAAGGACCATGCACCATCGGGTCAAGTACATACCAAAACAGTTATGGACTTAGACACTAATCCAACAGTCTCCCACTTGGATAAGTCTAATAACTATTATGCAGATGACTTCAGATCCTTATCTGCAATCGTAGCTTTCCAAATTCGTTGTCAACTCTGATCCTATCAGATACGCGTGTCCTTTAGATAAGGGATCATATATTCCTCCATTCTAGATATCGTATGAGACATGATTTCTAATCATTCTCTCTGTACTATTTCTCGACTTCCGATTTATGACGACTGACTAATTGAACAAATCAAATTAGCCCTAGCCCGGCCGAGCATTTAAGTTTGTCATCACTAAATCATCGAGGGGCCCAAAGATATCGCTTTTATCCTACTTTGGATAAAAGGAATGGATAAACTTTGATTCAATGCTCGCTTGCACTTACTCACCGAATCACACACAACAATATGTTTTATAACACCAAGTTACTGGTGCGTTTACATATTATCAATGTGCAACCGATTTGCAAGATACAACTCACACATCTCGGTTTCAAGAATATAAGATGTTATCGTCTCACCAATCACTCGTGATACAAATCATGGAGTGATCCAAGTGAGCGTGGGTTTAATCCAATGCTCAAATCATATTCATAAGCACTCATGAACGTTGCAACAAACATTTGCTTATGTCTAATACTCTTTAGACAATCCACACACCAATTCACGACAATCTTCATTCATACCTACTTCCAACATATGAATGACTGTGACCCGTTCGAATAATTTGACTGTTCTAAACCAATTAAATTATTCAGGAAGTCAAAACACGCAAAGTGAAACACAAGAATAATACTAATCCCATATGGCCTCAAACCTTTGAGTATAAATAAAACACCTTTTATTTATCACCGTATCGATTACTCATTATTTGTTGTTACGGGTAATCAACTTCTTACTCGAATTATTACTACACTTGTCCCATGCTCCTAGCATGCACATAATGTTTACCTATGGTTCTTATTTTGTGAAATCAAATTGAACACATTTCCAATCATACTCATTTCACAACTCCGAATCCTTTTCACAAGTGAAAGAATATCAAATTGTTTCCACTTATGGAATATGGTAGATTCTAACATTTTATGCAATGATCCTTTCGTAATATCACTGCACTAAAGTCACAATGACTATTGCCAATGAAATTACAAAGTCCTCTATCGGAGATTGTTACAAGACAATTCCTTAGATATGATGTCTCTCACTCAAAGTACATTCCTTTGAACATCATTTTGCATAAAAGTTTCTAATCTAGACATAGATTTTCAATATTCAATTCCCAATATGGAAAACTTTCCATACTTACCATATGACAACTCATTCTCAATAGAATCTTATCTATTCATAATAATGTCGATATGGTCCATCCAATACTATACTTCCAACTACTCACAAGCAACCAATCCTAGGCGAACTTTGGATTGTCTTTTGATAGTTGTTTAATTATCTTAGTCAAAACCGATTCTTGTCCTTTTTCCCTCTAAATGCGCTAGACATTTGGAAAATTTTATAATGGTCAAATATTTTAGCATTTGCAATCCATCCTATACCCGAAGCGTATGGGACACGATGCATAATGTCTTACATTAAGATTTGATACTTTATCAATCTTCTGCCATAATGTTTTATGTGCTACGTTCTCAAAATTCGAACTATGAAGAGGAATGCCATAATCATAATCGAAATTTGAGAACACACTATGTTTCCTTGACTAAATTATTTAACATTCCACAACCTAAGCCTTTAGATTTGAAATGAAGCATAATATTCTCTCCCTTAATTATAGCAAAACAACTTTACAACCCTTACGACTTTGCAAGGTATAACTCTTGTTTTTCTATAATTAATATTGCTAACTTCCAATACTTTCCATAATAATCATACAATCATAACATTTATGCTCCCACTATCATGATGATTACTATAAACACAACACTTATGCTCCCACTAGCTTTAACATGTATCCAGAAACCAGCTTAACTTCCAGAAAAACAATGCATATTGAATTTCTTAAGTTCATGTTTCTAATACCTAATGCTTTGATAATCCTTTATCTAAGATTATACACCTTTGCCCTTGATAGCTCATATGTGTGTCTAAACAATTCAGACTAATTGCCAAACCTCACAATTCAAATCATGGAAAGGGATACCGTAACCATAATCGAATTTGAGAATACAATTTTCACAATCACTATCTTTTTAAAATCTTTCTTAGTGAAAGCATTTCCTCACAGTCATTTTCATGAAGGAGGGAATCTTATGACACTTAGATTTTAATGGTGTATGTGTTCCTATCCATGTGAATTTGTCAAAGCCAAAGTTTACGACAAATTCAAACTCATATGGACCAAACTTTCTTAATCTTGATTTCTTGCCTTATGGTAACACAGCTGCCCACCATGTCTTCCAAGTAGTTAAGCAGCTCACCCTTTCCTATCAATGTACTTTCCATTGATCAAGGTGCCTACCTTTTATGCGTTCAAATGAGAACTCATAGAACTCACATGCATAATTAACTCAATTGGAATGACACAGAAACAAAATAGTGTCAACACGATAGGTTGTAAACCTCAACTCGTGTGCTAGTGATGATTGATAAGGTCTATTTTGATTTGTTCTTGAAACCTTTCAAGACCATTAAGACTCCCACTGACTCCTTGACATATAAGACTCTCTTGTCAATAAACATTTCTTGACAAACAAATATTCAAGAGTTAGTGTAGTTTAAAACACTTCATAAATTGGTCCTAGTTGGTCTTTGTCTTATCCAAGACATCATAACTTTCCTCATTTGTTGAATGTTATAAACCTTCTTAATACTTGTCACTCATTGTCACAATCTTAACTCTAAGACTTGTTTGGAACGAAGTATGATTGACTTCTTGATTTTTAACCATTTCTTCAATTCTTGATTCCTCTTCTTAGACATACAATTGTACTAAGAGTCACTTAGAGGATCAATTGAGATATGGTTCTTAATCATTAAGACCTATCATAAAGCATAATAAAAGGTACTCTCCCTTCTTCTTAGAATGGAGAAACTTTTATCTTTCTGTCTACTTGATTCTTCTTATTCGTTCTGCTATTGATTTAAACTTTTTCAATCAATTCAGAATTACACTTAATCTTATAAGTATAATCATATTTACTAAACCTTTAGTAAATCATGACGAATATCTTTGTTACTCTTATGGTGGACTTGATCAACACGCAACTTTGTGTACTCGATCTCCTAGTCCTTCACTTTACACTTTGTCAATGAATTAATCTAATTTCCAAATATGAAATTTCTGATTCATCGTGCAACCAAGTTGCATGATTCCAAGTTTCTGTCCAATTGAAACTTGGGCGATGAGAAACTTTCTCTATTCGGACATTTCCATAATTAAGAATCAAATCCATTATTGCTAATAATAGAAGCATTCTAACATCAATTTTTTTATACACGCCATTGCAAGGATAAATAAATAAATAAAATCAAAATTTATTTTATTGCGGAAAAATTTGCCCTTACAACGCAATTCATTGAAAAACTATGCTAATACATATTTCTTAGCAATCTAATTCTAACTCTAAGTAGTAGCTCAAGAATCTAATCTTCAAGTAATGCGATCGAAATCCATTTCTTCACGGTTAGATTCTGCTCACTTCTTCCCTTAATCTTCCTTTCTTTTCTTCGATTCTACAAAACACCAATTGTAATCTTATCACATTATGTATTAAGAATCTAGAATAGGAGCTTAAAAGAGTTAGTCAATGGATTTTACCTAAAGCAAAGCCATACATTTTGACTCTCCCATCTCTTAGATCTCTGAGGTAAATAGGGCAGCTTCGTCTCCAATGCCCCTTCTCTTGGCAATAAAAGCAAATTGACTCTTTTGGAACAGGACATGGAACTACTTCAGACATTGTCTTTCTCTTATGATCAAACTTTTCAATCATAACATGTCTTTCGTTGCCATTGTCTATATCCATAGAGGTCTTGAAGGAAAATTCACCAATCAACTTTGTTTTTCTTTTGCGCCAAACCATTGTTGATTCAGTAGCAATAAGCATATAGGTGAGATCTATAAGGGTCACGTCGCAGTTCATCATATAGTACTCTCTTACGAACTCACTATATGAGTTAGGAAGTGACTGAAGAACCCAATCAACAGCCATCTCCTCGCAGACAACGGATCCCAACATTCTTAACCTATCAATGTGTGACTTCATCCCTAGGACGTGTGCACACACCGACTTTCCTTCTTTATGTTTACTTGCCAAAAGGGCTTGAGTGAGCTTGAACTTTTCAAGCCTTCGAACTTGTGGGTTAGGGAGAATAATTGGAGGAAGTGGAGGAAGTGAATCATGATCTCTTGTTCCTCGATCGCATCGTGGAATATCATCTTCATGTGGAATACTTGTTCCACGGGATTTGGGAAGACCATAGTTGTCGTACTTTGACATCTACAAAACGGGAGAAAACGAATTCAAGTTAGTTGGTGATTGAGTCCTTAGTAAATCACCCAAATGAGATACTAAGGCTAGGAACCAACACAATATGCTACGACCTAGAAAAGGGATGCCGTAATCTAGTTGCAGAATATTTGAAGGTAAGTGAATGACGATTCACTAATTTCCACCACGAAAAACGAAAAAGAAATTTAAGTTTTAAATCTATGAAAACTCCTAGATCCTTTGAGATTCATTGAACATTTCAATGGCATGTTTAAATCTCGATATGGCCCTTTAGTTTGTGACTGGGATGCCGATGATCACAAAGCGGGTGTGAATAACCATGCAAACTTACATGGTTCCCTCACATGTTACAGTCACCTATTCGATGTGCCGGTAAACCACACACGCTCCACCGAACTATGACAAACATTGAGTCACCCTTTGCTACCTTTGCTTATAACCATTTAGTGTGCCGGTTAACCACACACGCTCCACTAACGTCTTCGCAAGGGCACAAAGTGTAATTTCATGGAATTGCATCAATTCACTTTTGCCTAAGTAACTAAGATTGGGAATTTGTAAAACATTTAGTTACTTTTGTACTTCATTCTACTTATAATGGAAGGTTTTTGTCCTATCCTACCCGTTCGGCTAACGACCCTCCACTAGTCAAGAGTGCGGTGGGTAAGAGTGGATACCCATTCAATCGCCATTTAATAGGCAATTTCCTTAAACACCCCTTATAGACCAGCTTCGTGAATGAGGCCTACTAACGGTAAGACTGACTTTTACTCATACATATATATAATGTTAGATTTTCAATGTTATATATAGTATATGGTGTATTTTACACTTTTAAAATACTAGGAGGTCAAATTTAACAATTATACTTTTAATTCAATTAAATTGTAAACCTAAACTTTTATGGATTTATTAAACCTCTTTTAATTATACACCTTAATTAATTAATAAAACCATAAGGGTGTGATTTGAACTTTTCAAAACAATACTAGGGTGTTAGAATTTAACATTCCTAAATTAAACCTTTTAATCAACTTTTAAATTCCAAAACTTGAGGGCAAGTTTTGAAACATTTCAAAACATTTGGTGTAGAATTTAAATATACATCAAAATTAAACTTTTAATCAAAATTTAAATTCCAAAACTTGAGGACAAGTTTTGAAACCTTTTTCAAAACATTAGGGTTTCAACTACTTAAATTTCAAAACTAAACTTTTGAGTTCAAATTTAAACTATAAAACCTAAAGGGGAAAATTGAAACTTTTCAAAACACAAAGAACAAATAACAAATAATATAATTAAACAATTAATTTCATCATTATCTATATTTGACCTAATTTCAATTTTCTTGCAAAATAAGTTACCCAATTAATATAAACAATCTACTTTAATCATATAAGGAAGTTATTATCTAATCAATTGGTAATTATCTTTTGTTTAATCAAGGATATACCCATAAATATGATTAAAATCGGATTTTAATGATCTAAAACAGATAAGGCGAGTATCCATGAGAAAAACAGCAAGAAATCCCGAAATCCCCTCTTTCTGACGCATGAACTCGCCGAGTACCCATATGGACTCGCCAAGTAAGGGCCTACTCGCCGAGTCCACAATAGGACTCGCGAGTCCAACAGGCAGGCTCACAAAAATCGAATTTTTCAAGCATGAACAAATTAACAAGGCATCAATACAATAAAAACCAATCAAGGCTCTGATACTACTGATGGGTTTTAGCTTAAAGAACATCCTATGTGCTTATACAAACCCTAATGCTTGGATCTAGGTTTTTCTATTGTACATGCAATTTATCCAAGACTATAAACCCTAGATCTAGCATATGATAATCAATATAACATATAATTAGGGTTTAGATCATACCTTGATTGTTATGTAGCAATAACAATCTCAAATCCTCCTTGTAATGACTTTAGAAAGCTTAGAGTCACAAATGTCACTCCTCTAATGGTTCACAAACACCAAGACCAAGAGGGTGAATAAGAGAAGAGAAGGAGGCTGCCCAAAATGTGTGGAAACCCTAGAAGGAAGCTTGGCCACGTTTTTAGGGCATAAGGGCTCTATATATAGTGAGGCTATTAGGGTTATCTAACAAGGAAACCCTAATTTGGATGCTTAAGCCCTAAGCAACCCATGGACTCCTTTCCTTAAAGACTTTGGACGATTTCTAATGGGTTTCCCCATAGAATTCGTCCAACCTTATAATATAAGGCAATCCATAGCCCAATTGCAATTATCTTATAATTACAATTCCAGTCCCTTAAGTTTAATTAATCTCTTTTAGTCACAAACTTAATTCTTATTAATTCTTGACTAATATTAATTAAACAATATGATTTCTCCTTTAATATATTATTCTCATAATATATTAATAAATCATATTTAATCCTTTCTCTTCATATTTCATCCTATCAAGTTGCTTTGGTGAAGGCAACCCAAAAGGACCATGCACCATCGGGTCAAGTACATACCAAAATAGTTATGGACTTAGACACTAATCCAACACTTCAAACGTTGAATGATAATGAATTTGATGATTTCTTGGCTTTGATTTGGAAATTGATGATCAAGAACGCGTTTAGAGAAGGTTTGAACGTGTTTGGAACCCTCCAAAACTGGGAAAAATCGCAGGGGAGAGGTCCTAAGTTGATTATGGTTAAATCTCCTTTAAATAGGAGCTGAAAAACTAATTTTCGTAGCTATTTCCGCGTCGGCGTCCTAGTAGGCGTCTTACACGTCATATAGGACGTCCGGGCGTCCTTCAGGACGTTTACATGTCTTCTGCCGTCCTTGATTTGCACTTGAAAATGGCCTAAAATGGGTAGGCATCCTAGGGGGCGTCTTAGACGCGTTCTAGGACGTCTCTCATATTTGTTGCCCCTTTTTGGTGATGAAAACGGTAGAATCAGTAAAAACGCAAAACATGAAAGTTGTAGGAAATTTTATCTCGTTTCCAGAACTTCTTCATTCATGTCAATCGGAGCTCTAGATATTGAGACATGATCAAAACATTGAAGAGTGGTCAAATTTCTCAACACCATTTTTCTTCATTCCTTTAGCAATTCGTCTCCCACGCTTGTTAACTTCATTTTGCTCATTTTCTTGCAGTTTCCACCCAATTTTAGTCATATATAATGACCTGCATATAAAGTTCAATAACTCATCAAAGTAGTGGCATTCTTGGGCAATCATACATTAATTCAACATATTTAGTACAATTTATTATGTTATAAATATAGACGGATCAAACCTCCCCAACTTTATTCCAAACTCGTCCCGAGGTTGGCCTGAAATAATCAGTGTAGTCTTACTCTCTCATCCTAAGAAAAACTCAATGGAATCACGAATTCCGTCCACCTTATCAAAACATATTCAATAAGCACTATATATTGATTTTAGGGATTATTAGTTTCTTATCCAGAATTTTAAACTCAAAACACATGTTATGCTTATTTTACTTTGTTGTTTGAAACCCTCCACTTTTTGAACCCTTTCCAATAATTAACCTCATGAGTAATCAGTAGAACTCATTGCCAAAGTCCCATTTTCAAGGTTCACTAACATAGTTAGCATAGTCGATAACACTTAATTGACCAACCCATACACTCCCGCTATCGAGGGGTCACATATTGTTTCACACAATGTCTTTAACTTGAACTTTTCTTCATATTTATCTTGATTTTTTATTCTTCAAGTTCTTTGATGGCTTCATCGGATTTGATCATTTTTGTATTTGACTTGAGCTTGAATATATATACTTGGAAGTTCTTCAATGTCTTATGATGCTTTTTGGTTGTGTGAAAACAATAATAGTCATCTCCCAACCCCAAAGGCGCAGGAGTAAGTAAGACCAAGTACTTAGAGCGTGATGACACATATTGTTCGGTTGGGTCCTTAATTGAAAGATCGTAGGCTCGAGCCAAAAACCTTCATTTTTCAAACACTTGGGTATTTCACATAACAAATTTTAAATAAATATAAGTATTCCCAAACCGGCTGAGCAACCCACAAAATCAATATTAAATAGATCTTATGACTCGATGTACGAAACTCCTATCATTTTCCATCTTGATGAGTTACATTCAAGACATAGAGAAGCTACTAACTCATCATAGATTTCATGGTGACCAACTCCAGGATAAGATAATTAAAACATAAAGTTTAAGATAGAAGTACATTCATCCTAAGTTGATTATCCAAACAAAATCCATCAAAGTTAATGTAAAAGAAATTAAAAATATGGAGGACGACACACCTGATGGTACTGATGATATAGGCGGTTTTGATTTCCAAAAAAAAAAAACTTCACTAGTTGGAGGTATTTGCATAATGTTTCGTTATTCCCGAATAAACATCGAATAATTATGATTTTTGTTTTAAAAAAAATCACTTTTTCTTCAATCCTCCATGTTTTTCTTGTGTACACCCCTCCACAACTTTAATTCTTGCATCGTCCTCGATGCATTCAAAGATAAATTCCTAAAATAATAAAAGAAACCAACTACAAGCACACAAATCAAATAAAATAAAAATAAACTACACTAACTAGCCCTCAATTTCGTCGGGGTACACGATTGCACTTGGTACGTGCAACAAGCCTTTTAAACCCCTAGGTTACCCCTAGTGGACGAGTGAAGTCTCGTGAGGGTTTGCAGTGAACATACCCACAAAATTCCAAAAATGCCAAGTTTAACGTCATTAGCGGGACAAGTTACCTCAACCGATGTCTATGGAGGATCATATGTTAGTTGACTTCCTTGAAAATCAACCATGAGGTCGCTCACCTTACTTTGAGGAACCGAATCATGTAGCAAGCTTTTTTGGCCTTGTGTAAATCAACTATTTTGCGTTTAATCCTTCCACGATGATGCTTAAACCTTGTTTTAAAGAGCCATGCATCTTTCCATCTAGTAAAATTCTTTAATCGATACTTAATATCATGTAACACTTTCATTTTTGATTTTTGAGAGTGTGTGTAATGATGATTCTTATTCCCTAATCTTCTTTTCTTGTGTTGACTCATGCAATCATCTGATGCTTTTGACCTGTTACATGATAAAATTTTCTCCAAATTGCGGGTGGTGCCATAGAGCATATTTGCGGTATGCTCATAAACATAATCATCAATAGTATTGATTACAAAAAAGTCTCCACTAATTGGATCATCATTAGTAGGTCCAAATAATAGGAGTCTCAATTTATGGCTTACAAAGGTCACATTTATCGCACCTTCCTGACAACTCATATGAGCATATATAGTTTTCAAAAAAGGACGATCAATGATTATACTTGGTTGTTTGTATTTGGCCAATATTTTAGAATCCATCAAAAGAAGTTGTGGGTTGGTTTTTTTAAAAGTTATTGGGTAGGGGGTGGTATTAACCTCCACAAACCCCTCCCCAACTTTGGACGCTTCTAACTCATGAAACTCTTCATTAGACTTTTCCAATTCAGTTACAGCTTCTTTGATTTCAAACATCTTTTGGGTATCATTATCATTTAAATGTGCATCATCCTCCACCACAACCTCAAGTTCGGGTGGTGTAGGATTATGCACAATGTTATCATTGCATAGAAAACTAACCTTATTTACTTGTGTAGTATCCGAAGGTTTGCCCAGTGGTTGTTGCTCTAGCTGCTCCATTATTTGTTTTAGTTGATCTTCAATCCCTAAAATTGATTTGGAGTTGTCTTCTTCTTTGTTGAAGGTTTCATTCAATATGTTTATCATTTGATCCAACTTCTTGCTGAATGAAGATTCATTTGATTCTTGGTCTTCCGGGAAACAAGGTGATTCATAGTGTAGGTTTTGAGACGAATCGCTAGTCCACCAACAATCATCGTCATATGGATCATCATTATAGTAATGATATTGTACTAGATTTTCGTTCTCCCACCACATGTCTTGGTTAATGTAATTATATTCCTCCATTCACGATCGAGTATCACCAAGAATATATATGTTGTGCCTTGTTTGCAGACACCAGTATACATACACAAAAACAAAAAATAGTGAAGATTCCAAACTAAAAAAAAAACAAAAAAAAAATTAAATGACTACTTCAACACAATTGTTTAAGCGCACAGTCTCCCCGACAACGGCGCCAAATTTTGATCAAGGTCGTTGTCTCGGTCAAAAATAAACCTCACACGCACTAGATAGCTAGGGTAAGTAAGGGTCGAATCCACGAGGAGGTTGTGGTCAAACTTTGTGTTAAAATAGTTATTGAAAAACTACTAGCAATTTTCACGAAATTATTTAAACTAAAAGTTGATGAAAAATCTATAAACTTGGTAATGCAAGAACTACTAAAACAAACTACTATCAAAGAAAAAAAAACAGGATACTTCCGGTTTAGTTGTTTAGATGGTTGGACTTACACGTTTTTCTTCCCTTAAATTCCAATTTAATTACCTAGACATAATTAAGGTTGATTAACTTGCAACAAATAATTTTGAGCACACAATATGTTATACCAACTAGTTGTCTTACTCCTTATGTCTAATTGGATTAGGAACAACTAGTGGTTTGGCGATAATGTGTCTTACGATTACCTATTACAATGTTGAATATATAATACTACAAATTCGGAATAATGTATGTGGGTTCAACTGATCATCTTAGTTCCTAAACTACTTGAATTCAGAATGATTAGTGAATTAACAATACACTATCTTAGTTGCAATATCACACAATAAGAAAACCCAACTCCAATTACTATAAGTAAAAATCATAACTTTAAGAATGAAACAGTAACTGAAATTGACTAGAATAAAAGTAATAATCAAAACGTGTTCATCCTAACATCCTATAACGTTCCCGGAAGTAACCTAGGTGGTTTAGCCTTCCATATGAATCAAAAAGCACACAAATTGAATAAAAACAATGGAATTCACACTAAAATTCATAAACAAACTTGAAATCATAAAAATAATAAAGTCTAATGATCCATCAATCACGGAACAAATAAACCTTGGAGAAGAAGTAATCAAATCTAAAGTTTGATGGAATTGATGATGATTCACCGGTTGAATGATCTTCAAACGTTGAATGATAATGAATTTGATGATTTCTTGGCTTTGATTTGGAAATTGATGATCAAGAACACGTTTAGAGAAGGTTTGAACGTGTTCGGAACCCTCCAAAACTGGGAAAAATCGCAGGGGAGAGGTCCCAAGTCGATTAGGGTTAAACCTCCTTTAAATAGGAGCTGAAAAACTAATTTTCGGAGTTGTTTCCGCATCGGCGTCCTAGTAGGCGTCTTACACGTCATATAGGACGTCCGGTCGTCCTTCAGGACGTTTTACATGTCTTCTGCCGTCCTTGATTTGCACTTGAAAATGGCCTAAAACGGGTAGGCGTCCTAGGGGGTGTCTTAGACGCGTTCTAGGACGTCTCTCATCTTTGTTGCCCCTTTTTGGTGATGAAAACGGTAGAATCAGTAAAAACGCAAAACATGAAAGTTGTAGGAAATTTTATCTCGTTTCCAGAAATTCTTCATTCATGTTAATCGGAGCTTTAGATCTTGAGATATGATCAAAACATTGAAGAGTGGTCAAATTTCTCAACACCATTTTTATTCATTCCCTTAGCAATTCGTCTCCCACGCTTGTTAACTTCATTTTACTCATTTTTCTTGTAGTTTCCACCCAATTTTAGTCGTATGTAATGACCTGCATATAAAGTTCAATAACTCATCAAAGTAGTGCCATTCTTGGGCAATCATACATTAATTCAACATATTTAGTACAAATTTATTGTGTTATAAATATAGACCGATCACTAGGATCGTTGCCAAACACTTTCATTTCATCTAGCTTATAATGAGAAACCATTGGGAAAATACCACCACCATCACTCGGTCACCACCACCACTTATAAATGTTATCAGGTTTAGTTGCGCATTATGTGGGATATGAAAGATTCCAGTGGATTATGAAGAGGTTGTCGCAGTTGGCTACCAACAACGTTGGGTGGAATATGGTATAGTATCTATTGAACCTCCGATGAAGGTGTTTGGAGGTGATCCTGCTAATTTTTGATGATGATAATCGATACTTTTACGTATTTCGGCGACTTTGTGGTGAAACTAATAAAATTAAAAACAATTAATAGTATACATTCAAAATAAAATAATAATCCAATAAGATAGTATTTATTATATTAAAAAAATAATAAATTAAAAGTAATATTTCAATAAGTTAATAATTCAAAAAAAAAAAAATTACAAAAATTAATAATCTAATAATGTATTATTTATTATGATGTAAATATTGTATATTAAAAATAATACTTGTTGATATATAATAATCTAATAAAAAAGAATTGCTCAAACAAAAAGAAATTATAAAAAGAGTCAACAAAAAGAAATTAATAATCCAATAAAATAATGTTTCGTAATATGTAATAATCCTATAATATAATATTTATTATGATATAAATATTATATATTAAAAACTATATATACTTATATATATACTAATTCAATAAAAAAGAATTACTTCGACAAAAAATTTAAAAAAATAATTAGCTAAAATAAATTAATAATCCAATAAAACAACATTTAGTATATGAAGAAAATAATAAATTAAACGTAATAATACAATAAAAAATAATTAAAAATTACAAAAATTAACTATAAAAATTAATAATCCAATAATTTAATATTAATTATGATATAAATATTATATATTAAAAACTATATGTATTGATATATAATAATTTAATAAAAAAGAATTACTTCAACAATTTTAAAAAAAAAATCAACTAAAATAAATTAACAATCCAATAAAAAAATATTTATTAATATATGATGGTCCTTATAGTATAGTAAAAGACAAAACTGTGAAAATGGTCCCTAGGGGGTAAAATTGTCATTTTAAGGAACTTAACGGATGACGGACCAAAACCATAACAAAACTGATTGAAAAGGACCAAATCTGGACTTTTCAAACGTTTGGACCATATCCACAAAAATTGAGAAACCACAGGTACCATTTTTGCAATTTTGTCATATTTTTGAGTTTTTACAATGAAACTTTAGTTAATTTTGTTACCATAGTTACCACGGATTATAAACTAGTTTGCAAATAAAGTAAATTTATTAAAAAAAATCTTTTTTCTAAATACACCGTATTTATAATAAAATTTAAAGTTTGCAATTTAAAACTATAAAATTGAAATATGACCTGGTAAGGCCATTTCTTGATATAGGTTATGGAAAAACAAAAAGTCCAAGTTTGCTTTATATATATATATATATATATATATATATATATATATATATATATATATATATATATAATATAATATTTTTTTGTGATTTTTAACACCTTGTATTCTCCCTTTTGTACATATACAATTGGATCCAACACCGTTGACATCTTGTATTCGGGAAAATGACTTTCGAGGGTAGTTATTTATCCGTTTTGTTCACGTTTAGACAATTATATTTATTTTGTACACATTTGACTTTTTAACTTGTTAAATATGTTCTAATATTACTATTGTCGCCTGCTATAGCAAGTGACAATGGTAATATGTGAACATATTTAACATGTTAAATGGTCAAATGTGTACAAAAAAAGAAAATTGTCTAAATGTGAATATATATATATATATATATATATATATATATATATATATATATATATATATATATATATATATATATATATATATACATACATACACACACACACAAATTTCTTATAACTTTTTATAATTTCTTACAACATTTTTATAATATTTATTCCTATAGGTTTTTCTAATATAATTTTTTAACTTTGCTTATAATTTTTTTAAACTTTTTCTAATACTTTCATATAATTTTAATACAAGTACTTCTAAACCAAATATTTTATAAATATTTTAAAATTTTCTTACAAGTTTTTATTTTATTCTTTTTTTCATTTTCATATAATTTTTTATAACATCCATACAGTTATTTTTAAACTTTCTTTTACAATATTTTAAGTGTTTTACAGATTTTGTATACTTTCGTTAAATACTAGTTTAAAACGTTGTATTAAAAAATTAAAAGTTAATAAACTTTTAATTAAAGAGTATTAAAAAGTTGTAATAACTTTAAAACATTTACATCATATAGATTTTATTTATTTATTTATCTGCTAAGTAATATTTTCTTTTTGTTTTTTTAAAAGACCCTTCATACTTATTGTTACATGTTTAATTTATTTAATTTTATATTTAGATACTATTTACTTTAAAAATATTGTATATACATAAAAACAAAATAAAAAAAAATTATAAGAGGCTATATAAAATATTTCACAAAACAAAAACATATTTATTAATTAAAAAGTAAAGTTTAGAATTGATCAATATTTAATTAATATTAAGGATATTATGATATTTTAAAAATAACGTTTGAAAAAAATAATACAAACAAAGATGAAAAATAAAATCGCTATTAAAAGTGGGGGAAAATGACTTATCAGAGTAATTAACTTTTTGTTCTATTCACATTTAGACAACTTTTTTTTTGTACACATTTAACCATTTAACTTGTTAATGTGTTTGCATATTACCATTGTCACCTGCTATAATCAGTAACAATGGTAATATGTAAACACATATAACAAATTAAATTGTCAAATGTGTACAAAAGAAGTTGTCTAAATGTGAACAAAGTGACAAAGATGATTGTCATGGTAAGTCAATCCCCCCCTCCCCCACGTATGCTCCCCATTTTCCTTTTTCTTACTTTGTAATCAAAACAGAACATGCAACTTGATGACTCTTTTTCCCTCATTTCAATACATTCGAGTTTTGAGAGCCTAGCACCAATAATGTGGATGGCTCAAATGGAATCACAAATCATCACACAACTTGGAAAACTTGAGAGAATAGTATGCACACCTAGAAATCGGCCCACCCTTGGTTTTTCCTCATACACTAGTCCATTTCATGTGCCAAGGACCTCTTCATAGTGTGGTGGATTAGGGTTACATCCATGTAAACCCTAATACCCATGACCTTTCATTTCCATAAGACCCATGGGTTAAAGCTCCATGGACTTTCCAAGTAAGCCTAGTCCATTCTAAATAAGCATTGGCCCACTCTATATAAGAGTCCATATTTAATTAGTTACCTTTTGATCACTAAATTAATTCCAAATTAATTCTAGATCAATACTAATTAAATAATATGATTTCATATTAATATATTATAACTTATGATGAAGTGCAACCCAAATGGACCATGCCGGGTCGGGTCAAGTACATCTCAAATATAGTTATGGACTTAGACACGTTATCCAACAGTCTCCCATTTGGATAAGTCTAATAACTATAGTTGCAAGCATGACTTCAGGAACCGAACAACAATCGTAGCTCTTAAAATTTTGTCGAACTATGAAGCGCCATTTTAGATAAGTGATCATATAATCCTCTGTTCTAGATATCAGCCGTACAAATACATGGAACAACTTCGTACTTATTGTCCAGCAGTTTGTTTCATGATTTCCGATTTGTTTGACATAGAACTAAACTGAACACATCAATTTGGTTCTGACCGGGCCTGGTAATTATGTAACATCCCAAAAATACGAGCCAAAAATTTCATTTTTAAAACATATTCTTAGCGAACATTAAAAATAAAATGTTCACTGATCATATCATTTCATAAAAGTTATCGCATGTCTTGAAAAACATTTCATAAAAACATAATAAAGTTAGGTACAAATTCCCAGGAGGGTCTCATAGCGCGGAATACATGGCGTGTGTGTGATGGGCCGCTACCGTGCCAGCTCCTTCCCCTTCGAAGAAGAGGTACCTGAAATCAAAACTGAAAACTGTAAGCACGAAGCTTAGTGAGTTCCGCCAACATACCACATCCCATACAATCACATAACATACAAATATTGCCAGGCATATCTGGGTGCCCGACCTACCCCTTCGGTCCTCTCGACCGGATACTGACCAGTATATCTGGGAGCTTGCCTCCCCTTCGGTCCTCTCGACCGGACACTGACTAGCATATCTGGGTGCTGGTCTCCCCTTCAGTCCTCTCGAATGGATAGTAACCAGTATATATGGGAGCTTGCCTCCCCTTCGGTCCTCTCGACCGGACACTGACTTGTTGGATAAGGTGTCTAAGTCCATAACTTATTTGGTACATACTTGACCCGACCCGGCATGATCCATTTGGGTTGCACTTCACCCAAACTATTTATGGATAATTTTATGAGAGTTATAAACATATGTTTATTAATATATTATAAGTTATAATATATTAGTATGAAGTCATGTTATTTAATTAGTCTTAGTCTTAAATTAATTATGAATTAATTTAGAGATTAAAAGGAAGACTAATTAGATTGTGGGCTATTGGTTTTATATAGTGTGGGCTAACACTCATTTGTTAATGGGCTAGGCTTATATAGAAGTCCATGGATGATCCATGGAGCTTTTAACCCATGGATCCTTGGAAAAGGAAAGGTCATGGGTTATTAGGGTTTCACCCTAATCATGTACACTATATAAGCATACTTATGTTGCATGAAATAGCCACTAGTGTGGTTTTGTGTGTGTGGCCGATTTTCTATGTGTGTATACACTCTCTCAAAGTTTTCCAAGTGTTTGTGGTGATTTGTGATTCCATTTGAGGCATTCACACTATTGGTGCTTGGATCTCAAACTCCAAACAATCAACCATCATCAAAAGGTATGTATTTCTACTAGTACTTTTATGATTCATAATCCTTATGCTATGCTAGTTAGGAAGAAACCTTGGAAATTATTATTTGCATGTATTTTAGAAGAAAACATAGATTCAACGTTTAGTAGGGTAGCATGCACACTTAGGAAGTGTTAGATTGCTCAAAACCCAACATGACTAGCATATCTGGGTGTTGGTCTCCCCTTCGGTCCTCTCGACCGGATACTGACCAGTATATCTGGGAGCTTGCCTCCCCTTCGGTCCTCTCGACCGGATACTGGGGACTATTTCACCCCTACCACTACCACATAACACATATATCTCAAACTATCTAGCATGGCTGGGCATAACCGCCCATTCGACCCTATCGACCGGTGTTCTGGGGGACTATCTCCCCCCTACTGTCACTAGCACATAACATCATATCATAGTAGCATAATAACATATCACAGGTAGTAGCAACCTAGATGAATATCATAGAGACAAACATCTATCATACAATCCTACTGGTGGGCCGACATTGTGGCCGCAGACCCACCGTTACTCTAAGGTAACTCACCTCAAAGTAGTTGCTGATCTGCGTGGGAACTGACTGTCTCCTGCTGCTGCTGCCCCAGAAATCCTCCGGCTATAATCCCCACAAAACACTTAGTCAAATGCTGCTAATCGATCTCAGGGTAAAATGACAATTTACCCCTAACTAAGCCAAGAGTCAAAGTCAAAGTCAACTTCCAGTTGACCCGACTCGCCGAGTCCCTATCCCTTTGCCTGACCATTGTCCCGTCTCTACTCATCGAGTTTTCCTTCTAAACTGGTGTCCAAACATCCTTCATCCTACTCGCCGAGTTGTATGAACAACTCGTCAAGTTCGTCTTCACCCAAAGAACACTCTATGCTGGGACTCGCCGAGTTGTATGAGCAACTCGCCGAGTCTGTTCTTGAGGCAAGAAGATTGCCTTGGACTCGTCGGGTCAGGGCATTGACTCGCCGAGTTTCTTCATGGGTGAGTCTGGCTTCCGACTCACTGAGTCACACCCCATGACTCACTACTGCACTCCGCAAACACGAAAGGGGAAAACTCGGGGACTCGCGACTCGACTCGCCGAGTCTATCACATGCAAATACTATATACGCGATTCTCCTTGAATCCAGCCCATACCATACATAGATCTGGGTTTCTAGGGCCTGGTTAACACGTAAAGTTTCCAACTTTATGTGTAAATAAACACCAATGAAGGTTTTAGGGCTCAAAATGCACTAAAAGAGTAGATCTAGGGCTTTCATGAAATATGGCTCCATAAAGGCAATAGATCCAAGCTCCTGGAGCTCAATCATGCCTAGATCTAGAGGTTAAACAACTTATTACAAACCCTAATACACAAAAAAGCTTGGGGAAAGGCTCAAGAAGGACTTTCATGGAGCTACAAGGGACAATAAGCATGAAAACAGAGGGAAACTGAGTTATACCTCAAGGAAATCACTGAGATAACACAAGGATGCCTGGCCTCCTTCTTCTCTTCTTGATCTACTCTCCTTCCCTCTCCAAATCTTCAAGAAAACACACCAAAATGCTTCAATCTCACAAGGAACAAGGCTTGAACGAAGTGGAGAGCTCTGAGGGTGAAGGGGGCGAGCTTGGGGGCGGATAAGAGGGTTTAAATAGGGTGCAAACCCTTGGAATTTAGGGTTTCATCAGACAGCTGGGACTCGTCGAGTCGCCAACTTAAACGTGCTCCCAAACCCATCTCCACTCGGCGAGTTAGGCCTACAACTCGCCGAGTCCAAGGATAAAAATATAAAATACCTAGATAAATTTTACGTACCAGGAACCAGGTGCTACAAATTAGGTCAAAACAAAATCATCGAGGGACCCATATATCGCTTCTAATCCTCCAAGGACTAAAAGGAATAGATAAACTTCGACTCATATGCTTGTTCTACTACTTGTTGAATAATACATAAAGGCACGTTTTATAACATCAAGTTACTGATGCGTTTTCGTGCAATCAATGTACAGTCAACTCATAGGCAACAACTCATATCTCTAGGTTTGAAGACTTATATGATGTTACCGTCTCACGATCACTCAAGATAAATTCCATGAAGTGATACAAGTGAGCATGGGTTTAATCCAATACTCAGAACTTATGAGCACTCATGAATGTTGTAGCAACTTTTACTATGTCTAACATCTTAGACATCTACAAGCCCAATTCATGACAGTCTTGATTCATACCTACTTCTAACATATGACTGACTGTGGATCTTTTAAATAACTTAGTCATTCGGAAAGAATAACCTAGCTATTCTGAAAGTCAAAACATGCAAAGTAAAACACAAAAATAATCGAATCCAATATGGACTCAGAACTTATGAATATAAATATAACACCTTTTATTTATCACCATATTGATTACACATTATTCATTGCATAATGTTTCAAAATAATCAACTTAATACTTGAATTAAAACAACAGTCGTCCCATGCTCCAAACATGTACACTATGTTTTTTCTAAACGATAGTTATGCCATACTCCAAGTATGCACACTATGTTTGTCTATGCTCCTTACTTTGTGAAATAGATAAATTGAATATGATTCCAATGATGCTCATTTCACAATCCCAACATCTTTATTGCAAGTGTAAGAATTCCAAACTCTTATCACTGCTCGAATGTGTTAGATTCTACACTATTATGCAATATTGTTTTGTAATGTCTAGGTACCAAGAGTCACAAGGAATTGACCAACAATATTACAATACATTCCACTGGAAATTGTTACAAGACAATTCCAAGGAACGAAGTCTCAAGTTCAAAGTACATTCCTTTGAACATCCTTCTTGCATAAAAGTTTCTAACTTTCTCACAGATTCTTGATATCCAACTCCCAATATGGAAAAACATTTCCATATTACCATTTTGACTATCACTTCTGAATAAGAGTCACCTCCTTTCAGAATATGTCAATATGGTTCCTCTCCAAAATTTAACACCATACTTCCAATTGACCATGAGCAACCAATCTTTGGTAAACCTCAGATTGTCCTCAACAATTGCTTAATCATTTTAGTCATATCCAATTCTATACCTTTTCCACTCTTAATGCCCTAGGCATTTGGAAAATTTAGAAAGGATAAATATTATAACACATGTAATCGATCCTATATCCGAAGCATATGGGACATGATTCATGATGTCGCACATAAAGACATGATCCTAGACCAGTCTTTTGCTACAATATTTTTTTATTTGCCATGTTTTCATAATTTGACTATGAAGAGGGATGTCGTAATCATAATCGAATTTTGAGAACGCAATATATATGGAATTTCCTTATGTTGAACCATTCCAACATAAAATTCATATATATATATATATATATATATATATATATATATATATATATATATATATATATATATATATATCCTTGACTAAAGATGATTAAAATCTCAATCTAAGATTTTAGAATTGAAATGAAATATAATTTCCTCTCCCTTAATTATAGCAAAACAACTTTTCCCAATTGAAACTTTTGTTTTCTATAATTAACATTGCAAACTTGCAACATTTATCATAATTATCATGCTCCTACTAACATGATAATTATTAGCATAACACTTATGCTCCTACTAGCTTTGACATGTATCCAGAAATCAATTGAACTTCTAGAAATCAATACATTATTTACTTTCTTACCAAAGTTCAGATTTCTGATACGAGACGCTTTGATAAGACTTTATCAAAATCATACACCTTTTCTTAGATAGCTCACATGTGTGTCTAAACAATTTTTTAGAACTATGAAAAGGGATGTCGTAATCATAGTCTCAATTGTTTAGACCTTTGCCATTTCTTAAAAGTCTATGTTAGTGTGCCGGTTACCCACACACGCTCCACTAACGACTTTGAGAATGCAAATATCACAATTGCTATCTACTTAAAATCTACTTAGTGAAAGCGTTTCCTCTCACCATCATTTTCATGAATCGAATAGAAACCTTATGACACTTAGATTTTATGGTGTATGTGTTCTTATCCATGTGAACTTGCCACTTGGCAGCACAAGGCCTACCATTGCTTGTAGGTTGTTATGCAAACAATTGAGAACTTGTAGAACTCATATGCATAGTCAACTTTAACCGGAATGAGCACAGAAATAAGAATATGTCAACACGATAGGTTACAAACCTCAAGTCGTGCGCTAGTGATAAACTACAGGTTTTATTCTTGATTAGTTCTTGAAACTTTTTCAGGATCTTTTAGACTCCCACTGTCCTCTTGACATATAAGACTCTCTTGCCAAGAACCATTTCTTGACAAACAAATACTCAAGAGATAGTGTGGGTTCTTATCAAGACAAAACACTTCACACAATTGGCCTTAGTCGGTCTTTGTTTTATCCAAAACATCACAACTTACCAATTTCAAATGTACAAGAGTAAGAAAACATTTTACTCTACATTTGAAAAGTGTTATAAATCTTCTAAAGATTATGTCACTCAAGTTACAATCTTGGAGTATCACTCTAAGAATTGTTTTGGAACGAAGTATGACTCATCTTCTTGATTTAACCACTTCAACAATTCATGACTCCTCTTCTTATCCATAAGAATGCCCTAAGATATCCTTAGAGGATTAATTGTGATATGGTTTCATAATCATTAAGATGATCATAAAACATGATACTAAAGCACTCTCCCATCTTTCGAGAAACTTTTATCTTTCTGCCTAATTCGATTCTTTTCATCCGTCCTGCCATACACTGAAACTTTTCCAATGTTTAAGAATTACACTTAAACTTGTAAGTGTAACCATATTTACTAATTTTTAGTAAATCATGACGAATAGCCTTATCGATCTTTGTGGTGGACCTGACCAGCGCACTACCAAGTGTACCCGATCCCTTTGTCCTTCACTTGACTCACATGTACATGCGAACAAGGAATTAGTCTTAAGTTTCCAAAGATGAAAATTCTCACCCATCATACAATACCGTTGCATGATTCCAAGTTTCTATCCAACTGAAACTTGGGTGATGAGAATCTTTCCTTATTTGGTAAATTATGACACTACCACAAACGAAAGAATCAAATCTATTTCCAATGTTGCTATCAATGGAATCATATAAACAACAATTTTCACAGATGTCATTGTAAGGAAATTTAAAAATAAATAAAATCAAAACTTTTCTTTTATTCAAAACTTGCTAAAAAACTTATCCTTAAAATGCAAATACATATGAAAACTATGTTGTTATCTATTCCTAAGAAATCTATCATAACTCTTAAGCAGTAGCTCAAAATTTTGATCTTGGAATCATGCGATCGAAATCCATCTCCTCGCGATCATAATCAACTTACTCTTCTTTTAAGCTTCCTTTTGTCGATTCTACAAAACATCAAAATGTGACCTAGTCACATCGTGTAATAAGAATCTCCAAATAGCAACTTAATAGAGTTAGATAGTGGACTTTACCTGAAGCATAGACAAATTCATTGACTTTTACCATCCTAGTGAACTTTCAGGTAAATTGGGCAGCTTCGCAACCAATGCCCCTTCTTTTGGCAATAGAAACATATGGACTCTTTAGAAATGGTATATGGGACTATCTCAGACTTAGCCTTTCTCTTTACCATTTGGTCAACCGGGTTGACTATGGTCGATCCCTTTCCATTGGGAAGAGATGACTTTTCTGGACTTCCAAAGTTTCCATTGTCAATATCCATGAAAGTTTGGGAAGTAGATCTTCCAAACAAATTTGCTTTACCAGTGCCCTAAATCATTGCTGATTCAGCAGCAACAAGCAAATAGGTAAGATTACTAAGGGTCATGTCATAGTCTATTACATAACAGTCCTTAAAGAACTCACTATGTTACTTAGGAAGTGACTGAAGAACCCAATCAACAACCATCTTCCTTGAGACTTTGACACACAAGTCTCCCAGCCTGTCAGTATGTGACTTTATAAAATATGGAAAAACTTTTTCCTTACAATGCAACTTTAAATGAAAACTATGCTATTACATATTTCCTAGCAATCTATCATAACTCCTAAGCAGCAACTCAAAAATCTGATCTTCGAACCATGCGATTTAAATCCATCTTCGCGATCAGATTCAAAATACTCTTCTTTTAAGCTTCCTTCCCTTTGCTTGATCCTGAAGCAGAGTCAAACTTTTTGATTCTTCCTTCTCTCAGATCTTTCAGGTAGTCAGCACAGCTTCGCAACCAAT
Organism: Lactuca serriola; assembly: GCF_051521515.1. Lineage (NCBI taxonomy): Eukaryota > Viridiplantae > Streptophyta > Magnoliopsida > Asterales > Asteraceae > Lactuca > Lactuca serriola. The sequence continues at coordinate 82,691,758 of NC_136415.1, forward strand.
GCCCCTTCTCTTGACAATAAAAACATATAGACTCTTTGGGAACGGTACACAAGACTATCACAAACATAGCCTTTCCCTTTACCTTTTGGTCACCGGGTTGACCAAGGCTGATCCTTTTCCATTGGGAAGAGAAAGCTTTTCTGGACTTCCAATGTTACCATTGTCAATGTCCATGGAAGTTTGAGAAATAAACCTTCCACCCAAATTTACTTTTCCAGTGCGCCAAAACATTTCTGATTCAGCAGCAACAAGCAAATAAGAAAGATCAATAAGGGTCATGTCGTGATCTGTCATATAGTAGTCCTTAATGAACTCACTATATGACTTAGGAAGTGACTGAAGAACCCAGTCAATAGACAACTTCCTTGGAACAACGACACCCAACATTCTCAACCTGTCAATGTGTGACTTCATCTCTAAGACATGAGTACACACATGTCTTCCATCTTTATGTTTCATTGTAAGTAGGGCTTGAGTGATCTTGAACTTTTCAATCCTTCGAGCTTGTGGGCCTGGGAGAATAACTGGAGGAGGTGGAGGAAGATATGATTTCCATGATCCAATCGTGGGACATCATCTTCATTAGGAAAGCTTGTTCCAAAAGATTTGGGAAGACCATAATTGTCTGAAGTAGACATCTACAATGGGAGAAATTCAAGTTAGTTGATTTAAGACCTTAATATAACACCCAATATGAAATATTAAGGCTAGGACCCAACACCATATTATAACTTGGAAGAGGAAATGTCGTAATCCAAGGTATGAAATATTTGAAGGTAGGTGAATGACGATTCACCAATTTTGCACCATGAAAAAACGAAATTAATATTAGATTTTAATTGTTTCGAAACACTTAGATCTTTTGAGATTCATTGAACTTTTCAATAGCATGTTTAAATCTCGATTGTGTCCTCTCAAGTTTGTGACTGGGATGCCGAGGATCACAAACAAGGTGTGAATAACCATGCAAATTAACTTGGTACCCTTAATCTTTATCACCTAATCGATGTGCCGGTTACCCACACACGCTCCGTCAATTTATGATAAACATTAAGTCACCCTTTTCCACTCTTACTAGTCCATGTCAGTGTGCCGGTTACCCACACACGCTCCACCAACGACTTGGTAAGGTACAAAGTGTAATTTCAGGGTTAGCACCACATTCACATTTTCCTAAAGTAACTAAGATTGAGAATTTTATAAAAGGTTTATTTACTTTATATTTATCATTATAATTATATTGAGAATTATAGTCCTTGTCCTACCCGTTCGGCTAACGACCCTCCACCAGTCAAGGAAGCGGTGGGTGAGAGTGGACACCCATTAAGCTGCCATTTTATAGGCAACAACCTTATACCCCCTTATAGACCGGCTTCGTGAATGAGGCCTACTAACGGTAATACTGACTTGCTCTTATATATATATATATATATATATATATATATATATATATATATATATATATAATTAACTTATAATACTACAAAGTACAAGGGTTGAATTTTAACTTTTAAAACTCTAGGGTTTGGAATTAAAGTGTGTGTGAGACTTTACAGATTCCAAAACTTGAGGGAAAGTTTTGAAACTATTCAAGACTTTTCATTTATATAACTTATGAGTTTTAATGTAGGCTTTCAAAAACTTTTAATGAAGAGACTCTTGAATATACATAACTTGAGGACAAGTTATGGAGGAGTTCATAAGACACTTTATGATGAAAAAGACTCTTCAATTGTGTAACCTATGAATTTTTAATGGATATTTAAAAGAAATGACTTTTGGTAATCTATAACTTGAGGACAAATTATGGACTCCACTAAAAACATTTAGATAAAGAATTAACTAACAAACAATTTGAAAATAATTCCTATGATCTACCAAAACTCATAAGTGTATAAACATTAATATCAACAATTTCTAGAATCATATAAACACATATAAAACTTGAAATTTTGATAATAACCGTTGAAATTAGATTAGAATAATCATTACCACATTAAAAACAATTTTTATAAGTCAAAAAACAGTTTAGTGTAATGATTCTGGTCCAATTCCAACTTAAAAACTCGAAAAACTGCACTCTGGGCCTCCTACTCGTCGAGTGCACGAACCTACTCGACGAGTAGGATGATGATACACTTGGACTTGTCTAGTCCCCCCATGGACTCGGCGAGTCCACTAATCATATTGTAGATTTTTCGATTTTCTTCAACAATTTGCATCAAGTATCAAGAAAACAAGCCTAGGCTTTGATACCATTGATGGGTTTTGAGCATTCTAACACTCCTATGGTGTACATGCAACCCTAGAAACCTTGGATCTATGTTTTCTCTAAAAATACATGTAAATAAGAATTTTCCAAGGTTCTCATCCTAACTAACATGGCAAGGGGGTACTTGTAACATAAAAGACTAGTAGAATAACATACCTTTTCTTGTGGTTGTTTGCTTGGAGTTTTGAGAGCCTAGCACCAATAATGTGGATGCCTCAAATGGAATCACAAATCACCACACAACTTGGAAAACTTGATAGAATAGTATGCACACTTAGAAATCGGCCCGCCCTTGGTTTTCCTCACACACTAGTCCATTTCATGTGCCAAGGACCTCTTTATATAGTGTGGTGGATTAGGGTTACATCTATGTAAACCCTAATACCCATGACCTTTCATTTCCATAAGATCCATGGGTTAAAGCTCCATGGACTATCCATGGACTTTCCAAGCAAGGCTAGCCCATTCTAAATAAGCATTGGCCCACGTTATATAAATATAAGAGTCCATATTTAATTAGTTACATTTTGATCAATAAATTAATTCCAAATTAATTTTAGATCAATAATAATTAAATAATATGATTTCATATTAATGTATTATAACTTATAATATATTAACAAATCATAACTATACAATTCTCAAAAGACTATCCAAATTGTTCTGGTGAAGTGCAACCCAAATGGACTAGGGGTGTTGATCGGGTAAAATTTTCGGGTTTCGGGTAATTCGGGTTTTTTATATAAAAAAATTTACCCGTTACCCTACCCAAATTAAATTCGGGTATGGGTAATTTGGGTAATGGGTTGGGTAAGGGTAATTCGGGTATTACCCGATTTTTTTTTTTTTTTTTAATTTTTTAATGGCACCTAAAAATAAATGTAATGAAATAAGTATGTCGTGCTAAACTTTGAACATTGAGATTTTTTACTCAATAATATTTGAGATATCAAGTATTCTTTCCGAACTTTCGATCTTGGGTTGAATTCTTTATTTTTTTTTTTTCTATTTTTCTTGTCGAACTTGATCATTGGTTGGGTTGTCAACTTCAATCGTCTCATCTTCTACTTCAATATAGTCACCCATTGGTGACGAATACCAACGAAGAGCAGACGAGGTACGAGGGTTTTTTGACGTGGGGAAAATAGAACGAGCCTCAACGAGGGAAATCGGGATTTGAGAATTGGGAGGGTTAGATAAACTCATAAAGGGACATTATTTTATATATATATTTCGGGTAATCGGGTATACCCGAAACCCAAACAACTTACCCTTTACCCGACCCGAAAAAAATTCGAGTTACCAACTTACCCGAAAAAATTAACCCGATACCCGATTTACCCGTTACCCGAAAAAATCGGGTAGGTAATTCGGGTAACGGGTATTTTTGACAGGGCTAAAATGGACCATGCTGAGTCGGGTCAACTATATCTCAAATATTGTTATGGACTTAGACACATTATCCAAAAAACACATGAATAGAGAGTATGATAAAATCCATGTCTCAGTTCATACGATATCTAGAATGGAGGAATATATGAACCCTTATCTAAAGGACGTGTTTCTGATAAGATCAGAGTTGACAACGGCTTTTGAAAGCTACGATTGTTGATCAGGTTCTAAAGTCGTACTTGCAAAATTAGTTATTAGACTTATCCAAGTGGGAGACTGTTGATTAGGTGTCTAAGCCCATAACTATTTTGGTATGTACTTGACCCGATTATGAGCATGGTCCTTTTGGGTTGTCTTCACCATAGCAACTGATAGGATGAATTATAGAGAAAGAGAATTAATTATGATTTATTAGTATATTATATGAATAATATAATAAAGGAGAAATCATATTGTTTAATTAATATTGATCTAGAATTAATTAGAATTAATTTTGTGGTCAAAAGATATTAATTAAACTTAGGGGACTGATACTATAATTATAAGATAACTGCAATTGGGCAGATGGATCACCTTGGAATATAGGTTGGACGAATTCTATGGGAAGCCCATAAGGAAATTGTCCAAGGGATATTCTAGAAGGAGTCCATGGGTTGCTTAAGGCTTAAGCAGTCATATTAGGGTTTCCACCTGAAAACCCTAGCAGCCACAAGTATAAATAGACCCCCAACATAAGGAATTCGACCCTATGCTTTCTGGTGTTTCCCTAGCCGATTCCCCCCCCCCCCCCCTTTCCATGTCATCTTATTGCTAGTGGTGTTTGTAACACCATTAAAGGTGTAATATTTGAGGCACTAAGCTTTCAAAGGTCAAGGATAATCAAGGAGAACTTGTTATTACTACATAACAAGAAAGGTAAGATCTAAACCCTAGTTTCTATGTCAATTTGATTGTTATATGTTGATTTATAGGATCATCACTTTGGTATTCAATGTTGTTGTGTTCATAGTAGAAACCTAGATCAAAGCAATTAGGGTTGCATGAACACCATAGGAATGATGTTATGCCCATAACCCAACATTAAGTACTTTCGAGTTTTGACATTAGTTTAGTACAAATATCATTAAATCTATTTAAAATAGTATTATAAAGGGAGTTTAGTCATTTAAGTAAATATAGAGGGTGGTTTTTGAAAATTCAATTACTATAAATAAGAGCCTCTAGGCTCTCATATTTCTTGCACCATTCTATTGATTCAAGAGTCTTTCTCTTCTTATCTCCCGAGCATTTCAGTCCCACGTGATTTGACTTCTCTTTCTGTAGTTTTTAGTATAGTAAGGTGAGCGTTGAAGCGCTACAAGAATCTTTCTTAAAAAGATTCAGTGACGAAGTTCTACCCCTGCAGAGCCCGAATCCTAGCTAAGTAAGTTATGCTACGCCACTTTAAATATAGCTTGTAATATCGTTATTATGAACCTATAAATAAAATTTATCAGTGATTCAAAGTCATTATACTGATTGAAATACTTACGGGAGAGGTCTCTAGAATGGTCACATTGGGTTTGGTTGTTGGATTTCAGAAAAGCTATATGCCGAACTGGTCCCTCCTCCCAACTGTCCTGCTTGGTTGATCCTTACTTGATAGATCACGAAGTAGACTTTGAGTTAATGATGAATCTAGACTAATAACTAGTCACAATAAATATTAGACTAAAATCTAGTGATAATAATACTAGGTTTCGTCGAAGGAAATCATATGGTTAAGAAGCGAAGCGCTGCTCGAATTTCGAGTCGTCACTTTAACAAGTGAGTGTATAGTTACTTTCATCTTACACATAGATATGAAATATTTTATATTAATTACACGCTATGTGTGTATATTATTTGAATACTTGCTTTCTATGCTAGATGAATAATTTTATACATGTTTTAAATGATTTAAATTGTATACGTATTTTATATCTACGAATATGTTGGGTAAAACATGGGTAGATGAACGATGAGAGATGAAAGATGGTATGAGTAAACATTGGCAACTACATACTTAGTGCCTAATAAATAACATCAACAGCTATGAACTTAGTGCCTATTAGATAAACACTGGTAGCTATGGACTTAGTACCTGTTAGCGAAACGCTGGTAGCTATGGACTTAGTACCTGTTAGATAAACGATGGTAGCTATGGACTTAGTGCCCGATAAATGAAGATTAGCAGCTATGGATTTAGTACTTTACGAACAAGCATTGGTAGTTATGGACTTAGTGCCTGTCATATGAACCCTGGAAGCGATGGACTTCGGAATGAATGAATGCAGGATAGATGATTCTTAGGGTAGACCCTCAAGAATAATGAAGATAATGGGGATGGGTAATTGGGTTAATTATTTGATGATTAAACATAATAATTATATTAATTTGGGTTGAAAACCCTATGTACTCACCAGGTTTCCCAACTTGACCCACTTAATTTATTTGTATCACAGGTGTCGATATGAAGTTACATTACACTGAGAGATTAAAGAGACATAAATCATTAGTGATAATGAATGTAAACTCTGTTTATGCTTATGTTTCTGTATTGACGATGACATCCCAATGTTCTAAAATGAATAAAATACATTTCTTCGGAGATGCTTTGATAACGTATTTATCATGTTTTTCTGGGAACAAATTCCGCAACTCTTTTCTTTAAAAGGTTACTTTGATTTTCAAAATAAAGCATAAACAAATCGGTCTTTTCCGGCCGTGAAAATGGGGATGTCACAGAGAGTAAAAAAGTTGCAAACTATATTCCTAACTCTTGCTCAAAACTCATTAAAATTGACCAAAACACCAAATACACTTAGATCCAAAGATGAAATGCAATAAAGCTTGGAAATTTATAACTTACAAAGGTCTAGAAGATAGATGAAAGTTGAGATCTTCAATTGTCAAGCTTCAAGGATCAATCTTGCATGGAAACATTGCTTCAAAACCACCAAAAACTCCAAAAAAAAAAAAATAGATGAGAGAGGAGAGGCGAGGCTCAAATTTTGAAAATGGGGGATAGGGTTCTCCCAAAGGGTTCTAGATATGATGGAGGCTAAGAAAATACCCTAAAACATTAATCCTCACCTTCAAATACCTTGAAACCACTAAAAATTCGTGGGCTTGGGCTGCATAGTTCTCACGTCGTGAGAATATACTTCTCACCTCGTGAGAATGGGTTTTCACCAAATTTCATTCCAACTTTAAACATTCATAACTTCTTTGCTTCAATTCCGTTTTCGGTGATCTTTATATGCACATAAAGGTATTGACGAGCCCCACAACCCTATTTAATTACTTTTGACTTAATACATATCGAACTAAAACCATAATCCATGCAAGAATCTTGAAATATTACTTTTTCCATTTTAGCATTTTTCTTCCACGCACAAATCCAAGGCTTTAGGATGTGTTTGGCAAAAGTAGCTGTTAGCTGGGAGTGGGTATCGGTTAGCTAGTAGAGGGTAGCGTGTAGCGTATAGCTGATAGCAAAAAACTGTAGCTTTTATTTGTTATATGAATGTTTAGCAAAAGTAGCTGGAAACTTTTAAAATATATAAAATTACATAAAAGGACAATTGATTAAAAATAAATAAATATATAAATATATTTTTAAGGGTAATTATGGAAATTGATTTCAAAAGCTCAGGAGCGTTTTGTTAAACACTACATGAAGTAGCTTTTTGAATCGGAGCGTTTTGTTAAAACTAAAAGCTAAACGTTCGTACTGTCAAATAAAACTTTTTGTTTAAACTAGAGCATTTTATCAAAAGCTAAAAGCTAGAAGCTCCCAAACGTTTCCAAAAGCTCCGTGCCAAACACGCCCTTAATCACTTAACCAACATTATCATCATCCAATAAAGCATAAACCTCATTTCCTTGAAGCTCAAGGCCTTTATTCAATCCATTTATAATTTACAATCCAAAAATAAGAAACTTCTCGAAATAAGATGTTACATTTAAAGAGTTTTAGGCCACTAGATGTAAGGCCTACATACTAATTTATGCTTATGTTTTTGTTTCAGTCTTGACATCTCAAGCTTTTAAATATTAATAAAAAATATTTCTTCATAAATACTTTTGATATTGATATTATTTTACATTAATAATGTTTTGAGACAAAATCGCACTAATAAAAGAATAGTTTTTTTTAAATAAACATAAAGAAAAAAAAGTTTAATAAACAATAAAGTTGAGGATGTCACACCCGCCACCATTACCACCACCGCTGCCGCCGCCAATACCAAAACTGTCACCACTACCATCATCATCACCCACCATCATTACTGCCACTACGATTGTTGTCGCCAAAACCACCACCACGGTCGCCGCCACCACCATCCACTGCCATCACCCACCAAATTAGAAAATCATGCGCCAAATTAGGACCATGTCCAAGCATCTCATCAAGTTTTTGGACTAGTTTTGGTCCGGCCCAGGGCAGACTTTATTCCTTTTGCCCATATCTAATACATTAATAAATGTGAAACTCGACATAACACACAAAAATTACATCACAACACTAAACATCAACACATGCTAAGAAAAAGGAAAAGCTGGTGTCCGAACAAATTAAATGGATCAAAACGGCCAGCAATTCAGTATGGATATGGTTTTAAATGTAAAATATAATATTTATATGTAAAAAATATGTATCTATATGTAAACAAACGGTTTAAAATATAAAAAATATTTATTTATATGTGAAAAAATAGGGTTTTAAATGTGAAAATACATATTTATTTGTGAAGGAAGTTTATTTATCAGTAAAAATACGTTATATATATATATATATATATATATATATATATATATATATATATATATATATATATATGGGGTTAGGTTATTTTGTTTTCACTATCTATTGTGTGCATGTATGACTAATTCTTTACCAATCATTTTAGTTATTTTAAGAAAGTAATTAATGCATATTACATGTTGAAGATATAATAGGTATTAATTACATCTTTAGCATTTAATATACATTAATTACTTTCTTAAAATAACTAAAATGATTGGTCCAGAATCAATCATACAGACACACAATAGATAGTGAAAACATTTGAACCTAACTCTCTCTCTCTCTCTCTCTCTCTATATATATATATATATATATATATATATATATATATATATATATATATATATATATATATATATATATATGAGACGGTTAACTTGAGATTAAAAGAAATAAAGATCTTGATATTCAACCTCAGCCACATATTTCTCATTTGTTGCTCTAGCGTACCAGCAACAACGAGGTACGCCTAATCATAAATGATTATATGACAGAGATGTATAATCATATATGATTATATATGTTTATATGTATATGCATAATCATAAATGATTATACATATATGTTTATTCACAGATTCAGTAATCATATATGATTATGACAGTTGGTAGCAAAATAGGTGGTGATGGCAGAGTTGGCAATGATATTAGTGACAAAGGCAGTGGTGGTATAAGTGACGGAGGTGACAGAGGTGTTGGTAGTGGCGTTGACAGTGGCGGTTATGGTGGTGGAGGAAAAAGGAACGGACGACGTTATATAATCATTTATGATTATTACAGGTTTGTCGTGCCGGTACGCCGGATGGTTAGAGCGACAAATGTGAAATATGTGGCTAAGATTGAATTTCAAAATCTCTATTTTTTTAATCTCAACTAAATATTTTTATTGTAAAATACATAAATTTTAGTGAAAATTTATGGGACCGATAAAAAAATGCCTTGTTCAATGTTATTGCCTTTGACATTGTATCCTAGTGTTCGTAAGTTCGAGACCAAGTTGTTATCTTCTTATTTTATTTTGACATGATAATGTGACTTGCATATGAACCAAAAATCTCTGTCATCAACCATGTGGAATGATCAAATGGTAACCGGGAAGATACTGGCCAACCAACTATTTTGCAAATTTGATTTTTTGGGAAAAACTTTGAGTATAATCGTTAAAAAATCATATTTAATATAAAATCGGAAAAAAAAACAAAATTTAAGAGTTTGTATATGAATCCCAATAGCTTGTTATATTGAGTTCTCTAATAGTAGTTTGTCATGATTTTCGCAAAATCTTAAAACCAAATCATTTGCCATTTGTACTTGCTCCTTTGTGTAAGACAGTCTATGAATGCAAGACCTAGTGGAGTAGATGTGAAGGTTATAAAAGGGACCCAATGACCCCATTAGTTATTGATGAAAGAGGACACTAGAACTCGAAAGCTTTAAACTCATGAATAGTTGACAATTTAATAATAATAATAATAATAATAATAATAATAATAATAATAATAATAAAACCTTATTTATAAAAGTTAAAGGGTATGTATTATTTCAATAAATTTTGTTACCAGATATTTCATGAATATTACAAATTAGAACCGGTACAATCAAGCGTTTGAACCTTAGTAACTATTCCATTGCATGATAAAATTGAGTTATTTTAGTTATTATTATATTTATTGTTAATCATTCAACTTTACATAGTAAGATGGCAAAAGGGACGATTTGGCCGAAATCAACTTATAATGGGATGTAGTCGATTAAAGTGAAAATGAATAATTTTTAGTACAACTAAGAGTTATAAGTCAAACTTATTGTAACTTAGCTTTAGCAATACTATAAAAGTAATTCATTGTAACTTTATAAAATGACTTATATGGCTAGCTTTTTGATAAGTTAGATTGAGATATCTTATTGATAAGACATCTTACAAACTAAAAACTAATATTTCAGGTAGTTTGTCAAACTACACCTTAATGTTTGGTGAGACAATAAAAATAATTTATCATAGCTTATAAACTAGTTCATAAGCTAATTTTTTGACAAGCAATTTGAGACAAATTTAACGACAAACTACTTTTTTAGCTACAAGCTCAAGCTACCACACCAAACAATGCCTAAGTTGGTTTGGGTTGACTCACTAACACTTGGTTGTAATATTTGAATTTTCTAAATAGTTATGTATTAAACATGAATAAAAATGATATTAACTAAATAATAATATGATTTTTTTAAAAAAAAAATAATAATAAAAGAAGGTGGTAAGCATTTGAATAGATTATGGATAACTTTCAATCAATTCAAATTTTAGCAAATTTTATAAACTTTATAAATTCAAGTTGTGGTATATAAATGCAAGTTGATTCTATATATTTTTAGGTAAATTGATTGAAATTGACATTTATATATATATATATATATATATATATATATATATATATATATATATATATATATATATATATATATAGTAAAAACCAACTAGTTTGTGAATAGTTTCGGTTTCCATGTGGTATTTTTCCACACATGTAGGTCATTGTTATATAAAAAAACCTCATCAATAGTAACACATTTACCTCTTGTCACGTTGCTTCCCAATCACTCATGCCTTCCACCAGCGTTTTCCTTCTACATAGTTGAAACCAAAAAATCTCTCACCATGTAACATCCGTTTCCAGAATGTCTTGTGATTCAAGCAGTCTTGATGTACTCGGGGTGTGTTTGTCTGGTACGATGTGGGTTTACCACGTTGGGCGCGACGCGCCTAAGTGCTAGGCTGGTGTGTCCTCATTGTTGGGCATAACCCTAGTTTTTCGAGATCCAGACCCTATTTAAGGACACTAACTTCTAGGATTTCTCATTATGTGCAACCTCCACCTTCAAGATCCCTTGAGAGAATCTTACCCCTTCCCCTATTAAGTGTTCTTGATCTTGGAAGCTTTATGTGTAATTTCTTGAGAAGAAAGAGTGAATTCTTGATGCAAGGAAACAACCCCTAGTAAAGATCTATCTTATTTTCATTCTTTGTACCATTATAAGTATTAAAGTTCCAAGATTGATGTGTTTCTTTCTTTGATCTTGTGATTATATGGATTTATGGTTGTTTTTGGCCTATTTTGTCACATTTATATGGAGTTGGAAACTATAGGTCCTAAAAGGTTGTTTAAGGCAACTTTCTTTACCATTATGGAGTAAATATGTGAGTTAGGGTTTTGATATTCCCTTTGAGTCATGCAATGATTAGTTAGTGTTTTGGACCCCTTTAGAGTTAGTGTTTAAGATTATAGATGTTTGAGCCTTGGATCTGGATAAATTTAGAAACTTTATCCATTAAGATCCTTAAAAAAATCATATATGAAGGTTTTAGCCATTGGCTGAAAGGATTAAGAGCCTAATGAAAAGGTTGTTTGGGCGTTGAGCATGGCACTCCTATGGAGGTCGAACGACACATCTCCTGAAGATAGCCTATACTTTTTTTTGTTAGTAGGGAGCGGTGCGTCTTGTCTGGTCCGCAACACACCTCGTCTGTTGACCCGGTGTTGACTTGATCTTTGACCGTTGACTTTTTTACTAGTTTGAATTTTGGGTCAAACCTTGATGCAATTGAGTATTTGGTTAAGGATTTGTCTTAGATTGATACTAGGTGGTCTGTGCTAGCTATTTTAGTTGGATTAGGTGTTGAAGCCCATAATTATAATTGATATGTACTTGACCCGATAGTAGCATAGTCCTTTTGGGTTGCGTTCACCAGAGCAATTTGATGGGATGTATATTTGAGAAAGAGGTTATTTATGATTTATTAATATATTATATGAATAATATATTAATTGAGAAATCATATTATTTAATTGGCATTGATCAAGAATTAATTTGGAACTAATTTAGTGATCAAAAGAGACTGATTAAATTTACGGGGACTGATTAGGTAAATCAATGATACTTATAGTTTGGGATAATGATCCATGTTGATTAGGGATTGACTAAACCTATATAAGAGATTGAGAGTCCATGAAGGTTTAGTCCAAAGGGCCTATCAAATGTGAATCATCATGGTGAATTAGGGTTTATATGTAAGAAACCCCAGGAATTCCACACTATAAAAGTAACCCCTAGCATCCCTAAAATCAGCCATAAGAATTCCAAGGTGAAACCCTAGGTGATTTGTGCTTCCTAACCTCTCTCTCATAAGCCTCCTTTTGCTTTTAGTGTTTGTAACTTATTAGAGGTATCACACTCGAGGTACTAAGCTCTTGAAAGGCCAAGAACCACAAGCTATAACAAAGAGGTATTCATTTAACGAGTTTTTATGTTGTATATCTCCAATTGCATGCTGGCTAGGGTATATGCTTTGGATAAAATGAAATTGCATGTATAACTTGATAAAACTTAGATCCAAAGCATCTAGGGTTGTATGTGGACCATAGAGTTGTTATAATGCTCAAAACCCATCAGTGGTATCAGAGCTAGAGTGTTTTCCGTTATATTGATGCATTGGTTAATTATTCAAAGTAAAAGAAAATCGTTTTTTTGGAACCTGCTTGATGACCACGACATGGTAAAAGTCACCACGACGTGGTGTCTCGTCAGTTGGCAGATTTTCAGTTTTTTGGCCAAGAATTGGATTACAATCATTACCAGAAACTGTTTTGACTGAAAAAAAATTGTTTTTTTTTCCATGATGAGGTAATGATTATCCTCATCCAATTGAATGATGATTGTCAAATTTTAAGATAGTTACTTAATTTTGTGAAAAAATCAATTATTTGTCGAATTTGATTTGAATAATCTTGCTATATGAAATTAGATTAGGTCAATTTTGTGATATAGTTAATTATATGATTAATTTAATTGTTGTCAAATTGATCCAAGAGTTTTGAAAATTTCAAAATTTGCCCTCAAGTTTTGGAATTTAAAAGGTTTTAATTTGAAATATTTAAATTCTAAACCCTAGAGTTTTAAAAGTGTAAACCCTTATGCTATTATAATATTAAAAGCTTAATATATATATATATATATATATATATATATATATATATATATATATATATATATATATATAAGATAGTTAGTCTTACCGTTAGTAGGCCTCATTCACGAAGTTAGTCTATAAGGGGGGTATAAGGAAATTGCCTATAAAATGGCGATTGAATGGCTGTCCACTCTCACCCACCGCTTCCTTGACTAGTGGAGGGTCGTTAGCCGAACGGGTAGGATAGGACATTAATTCTCATTACAAAAGTATAATGATAATTATAAAAGTAACTAAATGTTTTTCATAAATTCCCAATCTTAGTTACTTTAGGAAAAATGTGAAAATGGTGCTATTCCATGAATTTGCACTTTGCACCTTGCTAAGTCATTAGTGGAGCGTGTGTGGTTAACCGACATGCTAACATGGACTAACAGGGGTGGCAAAGGGTAGCTCGAGAATTGTCATAGATCAATGGAGCGTGTGTGGTTAACCAACACATTGATTCGGTGGTAAATTACTCGAGAGTACTAGGCAAATTTGCATGGTTATTCACACCTTATTTGTGATCCTCGGTATCCCAGTCACAAACTTGAAGGGCATAATCGATATTTAAACATGCCATTGAAAAGTTCAATGAATCTCAAAGAACTAGGAATTTCATAAAACTTAATTCTTTAAAATTTTAGTTTTGGGTGGTGAAATTGGTAAATCGTCATTTACTTACCTTCAAATATTTTGCAATTGGATTACGACATCCCTCTTCCGAATTGTGAAATATTATGCTGAGTCCTAGTCTTAATATTTCATTTGGGTGTTATATTAAGGAATTTCTATCAAATGAAACTTGTCTTTCTTTTCAGATGTATACTTCAAACAACGCTTCAAACTCAAATGCTTATGGCTCCTTCTCCCTGATGAACTTATGTGGGAGGGTCGTTTTCGATGGGTCGAATTTCAATGACTGGATTCGAAACATTCGCATGGCCATTCGGTACAAGGAAAATGAATATGTCCTCAATAAAGAGCAAAAGGAGATTGATGAAGAAACTGCTACTCCTGAGCAACTGACTGAGTATAGGGCTCATGAAAAGGACGCGAAAAATGTGTCGTGCATCATGCTAGCCACTATGACTTCCGAGTTTCAGAAGTCTTACAAGGACTTCTGGCCTTTCCAGATGCACCAAGATTTGATGGAAAGGTACCATCAGAGTGATCGACAAGAAAGGTATGAAATCATTGCCTCCATGATAACAACAAAAATGAAGGATGGAGAGTCCATCAAGGCCCACTTGCAAAAGATGCAAAGATATGTGGATCGCTTGCTGAAGTTGAATGTCAATTTCAACGAAGAGTTGGCTATTGACATTACCCTATACTCGTTGACTCCTTGTTATGATTAGTTTAGAATGACTTATCATATGAACAAGGAGGAAGTCACTCTAACCAAGCTTCAAGGCCTACTGAGAACTGCTGAAAGTAGTTTAAAATGCAAGTCTATTGTACCCACTCCTACTGCTATTGCATTCCTAGAAATTGGACTATCATGATGGTGTTGGATTAATGTCTAAGTCCATAACTATAATTGGTAAGACTTGACCCGACCCGGCATGGTCCATTTGGGTTGCATGGCATCATGCACTTGGATAGACTAAATGAGAGAAATAAGACACTTATGGTTATTAATATATTATAAGTTCTAGTATATTAATAATAAGAATAATAATATTTAATTAGTATTGATCAAGAATTAATTTAGAATTATTATGTGATCAAAAGAAGACTAATTAAATATATGGGTTGGTTGTGCTAATCATCCATAACTTATATAGTGGGCCAAAGCTCCATGGATAATCAAGTTGGGTTAAACCCGTAGGATACTCCATGGAGGTTACATAACCCATGGGTCATGTAAATGAAAGGTCATGACAATTAGGGTTTACATGGTGTAACCCTAATTGTAACACACTATATAAGCATCATATTATTCACCAAAATCGGCCACTAGTGTGTGTAAAAGAAGGGCTAGCCGATTTCATGAGTTGTGGATTTCTCTCAAGTCATTCCAAGTGTATTTGGTGTTGTGTGAACCATTTGAGGTGTCACACTTGAGGCACTAGGCACTCAAGCTTCATGAAGACATTCTACTTCAAAGAGGTATGTATTCTATCTTGTTATATTCATTGTTGTGTATGCTAGATTAGGATAATACCTTGGATGTTCATAATTGCATGTATAATAGACAAAACATAGATCCAAGGTATTTAGGGTTGCATGTACACTTAGGAGTGTTAGAATGCTCAAAACCCAAAAGTGGTATCAGAGCCAAGGCTTGTTTTCAATTATACTTGATGCAAATTGCTGAAAAATGCTGAAAAAATCGATTTTCTGGCTTTCTGGGCACTGGACTCGCCGAGTCCACTGATGAACTCACCGAGTCCATGAGTAAAATCATCCTACTCGTCGAGTAGGTTCATGCACTCGACGAGTAGGAGCCCCAGACATCATATATTCGACTTTTTTGGCTGGAATTGGACTAGGAACATTACCCTAAGATGTTTTTGGACTTATAAACTTGTTTTTGATGTGGTAATGTTCATGCTAATCCAATTTCAAAGATAATTGTCAATAGATTCATGTTTTGTATTAGTTTAAGGTTTAGACTAATTACATGAAAAAGTTTGATTTGAATTATCTTGTTCTTATGAGTTGCTTAGATTAATTGGAAGTTATGTGAAATTGTTGTTTTCAATCCATTTCAATCTAAGAGTTTATTCGAAAATGTGTTTTTGTAACTTGTCCTCAAGTTATATGAAAAGTCACATTTAAGTTTCATAAAACTCATAAAAGTTGGTAGTGGTTACAAAAGATGAAGAGTCTTGTCCTCAAGTTATGGAGGTTCAATAGTCACTTCATTAAGTAATAAAATGTGTAACCTTATTTAGTTCCATAAGTTACAAATAAAGAAAAGTTATATTAATTTATTAGTTTAAAGTCTTCCATAACTTGTCCTCAACTTATGGAACTTGAAGAGTTTTTGGATTAAAACTACTTTAAACACATAAATTATGGAATTAATTAGTTTTGAATAGTTTCAGAACTTGCCCTCAAGTTTTGGAATTTGAAAAGTTTTCTCTTATGAATACTTTAATTCCAAGTTAGCCCTTTAGAATTTTTAAAAGTTAAAATTCAACCCTTATACTTTATAATATTATAAGTTAATAATATTTATATATATGTATAAGAGTAAAGTCAGTCTTACCGTTAGTAGGCCTCATTCACGAAGCCGGTCTATAAGGGGGGTATAAGGTTACTGCCTATAAAATGGCAGTTTAATGGGTGTCCACTCTCACCCACCGCTTCCTTGACTGGTGGAGGGTCATTAGCCAAACGGGTAGGACAAGGACTATAATTCTCCCATCATTAAAAGTATTAATGATAAATACTAAGTAACTAAACCTTTCATTAATACCCAATCTTAGTTACTTAGGAAAATGTGAATAAGGTGCTAATCCATGAAATTACACTTTTCACTTTGTTTAAGTCGGTTAGTGGAGCGTGTGTGGTTAACCGGCACACTAACTCGTATTTAACAAGGTAGGAAAAGGGTAACTTAATGTTTATCATAGTATCGATGGAGCGTGTGCGGTTAACCGACACATCGATTGAGGGGTAAACACTTAAGGGTACCAAGTAATTTGCATGGTTACTTCACACTTTGTTTTGTGATCCTCGACATCCCAGTCACAAAACCTGATGGGCACACTCGAGATTGAAACATGCCATTGAACAGTTCAATGAATCTCAAAAGATCTAGGAGTTTCAAAACCAATTAAAACCTAATAATACATTTCGTTTATCTTGGTGGAAATTGGTGAATCGCCATTCACCTACCTTCAAATATTTTATAGCTTGGATTACAGAATCCCTCTTCTAAGTTATAAAATAGTTTGTTGGGTCCTAGCCTTAGTATTTTATATTGGGTGTTATATTAAGGACTTTAAATCAACTATCTTGAATATCTCCCAAAAGGATGTCTGGTTTAGACATTTATGATCTTCCCAAATCTCTTGAAACAAGCTTTCCTAAATAAAGATGATGTCCCATGGATATCATACTTCTTTCACCTCCTCCAATTATTCTCCCTAACCCACAAGTTCCTAAAAAGTTTAAGGTCACTCAAGCCCTATTGGCAAGACAAGGTCTAGGTGTGATCACATCTTGGAGATGTAGTCACATATTGACAAGCCGGGAGAGTTGGGTGTCAAAGTCTTGAGAAAGTTGGCGGCTCAACTACTTTCTAAGTCACATAGTGAGATCCTTTGGGAATCCTATGAAATAGACTATGGAAAGACCCTTAATGATCTTATCCATTTGCTAAGATCAACTTCCTAAAACTTTATGGACATTGACAATGATGACATTGGATATCCAATAAAGCTCTCTCTTCCCAAAGGAAAGGGATCGTCCATAGTCAACTCGGTTGACCAAATGGTAAAGAGAAAAGCTAAGTCTGTGATATTCCCGTGTACCATTACGAAAGGGTCCATATGTTTATATTGCCAAAGGAAGGGGCATTGGTTGCGAAGCTGCCAATTTTACCTAAGGATGTTTGACTCTACTTCAGGTAAAAATCCACTATCTAACTCTGCTAATTTTCTATTCTGAGATTCTTGATACATGATGTGACTGGGTCACATGTTGATGTTTTAAGAATCAAAGAAAAGTGAAGAAACTTAAAGAAAGAATATGCTGAATCTGATTGCGTAGAGGGATTTTTGTCGCATAGTTTGAAGATCGGATTCTTGAGCTACTTCTTAGGAGTTATGAGATATTGCTTAGGAATAGATAACAACAAAGTTTTCATGCTGTTTTGCATTGTAAGGATAGTTTTTCCGCAAAGTTTTTAAAATAAAAGGAAAAATGATGCTTTTATTTATTTTAAAATATCCTTATAATGGCATCTGAGGAAAAATTGTTGCTTATATGATTCCATTAATAGCAAGAGTGGAAATATGAAATTGATTCTTTCATTTGTGGTAATGTCTAAATTTACCAAATAAGGAAAGATTCTCATCACCCAAGGTTCAATTGGACCGAAACTTGGAATCATGCAAGTTGTATAGCATGATGAATGAGAAGTTTCGAACATTGGAAAAATTAAGACTAACTACTTGTTCACATGGATGTGTGAGTCAAGTAATGGACTAAGGGATCGAGTACACATTCTTGTGTACTGATTAAGTCCACCACAAAGATCGGTAAAACTATTCGTCATAATTTACTTAAGTTCAGTAAATATGGTTATACTTACAAGTTTAAGTATAGTTCTGAAACATTGGAAAAGGTTCCAATGTATGGCAGAGCGAATAAGAAGAATCAAATTAGGCAGAAGGATAAAAGTTTCTCAAATCTGAAAAGATGGGAGAGTACTTTAGTATCGGTTTTTATGATCATCTAAATGATTAAGAGACCTTATCACAATTCATCCTCTAAGTGCATTCTAATAGCTAAGAAGAAGAGTTATGAATTGTTGAAGTGGTTAAATCAAGAAGATGAGTCATACTTCGTTTCAAAACAAGTCTTAGATTCATACTCCAAGACTGTAAGTTGAGTGACATATCTTAAAGAAAGCTTTAAAACACTTGTCAAATGTAAGAGTAAAAGTTTTCTACACTTGTACATTTGAAATTGGTAAGTTGTGATGTTTTGGATAAAACAAAGACCAACTAAGGCCAACTATGTGATGTGTTTGTCTTGATTAGAATCCGCACTATCTCCAGGATGTTTGACAAGGGAGTCTTATAGGTCAAGAGGACAGTGGGAGTCTTAAAGGTACTTGAAAGTCTCAAGAACTAATCAAGAATAAAACCTGAAGTTCTTCACTAGCACACGACTTGAGGTTTATAACCTATCGTGTTGACATATTATGTGCCTATTCCAATTAAAGTTGGCTTTGCATATTGTGACAACCCGATATTTCAACTCTATGTAATGACCTAAAAAGTCAAGTATTGTAACCACTTTTGTAATAATGAAATTAACTTCGAAAATAAAATGCCCAAAAAGTTTCTATTTAATTACCTACTATGTTTGATGTCATTAAACCGTGATCGTACGTAAAAAGAACGCCTAAATCCGACTTCGTAAATTGAAGTTATGATTTTTCCAAGTTCGGCTTAGCGACAGACAGCTAAAAACTCGAATCGGAGATCGAGCGACTTTTGACCGGAATGACCTAAACGAGAATCGAAGGTCTCGACAATGGTATTTCAGCGGTAAAAAGTCTGGCAAAAACGGACGTCAGATAAAGAAGTTATGAATTTCTAACGGAATTTCCTTAACGCGACCTTTTAAAAATAAATAATAAAAATAATTTCAAAATTTGCCGACGGAATCTAAACGAAAGTTGTAGAGCATAGTCTCACCTACGCGTGGATATAAAGAACGTCGAAAACGGAGTTCGTATGAAGAAGATATGAATTTTAGAAGTTTATTAAATAAATAAAATATAAATTTTATTATTAAACCTTGGTATTATCCGAAGGAAGAGTCAGCAAGTCTATCCGAGTTACGCCCAGCGTATAGGCGTACACCCAGCTTACTCAAGGGCTAGGCTTCGGATCGTCCACGTCTCGCCCTATGCGAAGCTAGCAGCCCGTCCCATCCGAACTCCGAGGCAGTCGAGGATCCGGTCATGCGTGACGCACGCGTACGCCCAGCGTATCGAGGCGGTTCCCACCCCCTATAAAAGGGATGCGAGGGTTCTGAAGAAAAGTGCCATTCTCTCTCATTTCTCTTGCGTTGTTGCCTCGTTTTCCGTGCCCGTGCTAACCCGAAGCCCCGGTCACTTTGCTCAAGTCCCGAAGGTCGTTTGTGCTCCCGAGATTCCCGAGAATCCCGAGAAAATCCGTTTTCCCGAGAAGAAATTATGCCCGGTTTTCATCTCATCTTTCTTCGATCTTTCAAGTGAGTTCATACCCCTTAATTAACCCTTTTTAAATATTCTAAATGCTTTTATATGCTTTCAAGTGGGGGGGGGGGGGAGGAATACAAGTAAAACACACGATTATTATCGTGTGTTATATAAAGATTTATTATACACTTTTATTCAACCGAATCATATGTGATTTATAAACTTTATAGGGAACTTTTGTATATAAAATATATTACGATAACATTATATCTTTTGAAATGTAAAATGTTGTCATATATGTATAAATTAAACATTTTGCTAAAATTACATGTATACGTGTCTATCTTAGACACTATAAAAATCTATACTTTCATAACAAGTGATTCATTTTCTAGGTATTTCTAATCAAACGAGACACACTTTTAGAAAGCTATAATAGGTATAGTTTTACGAGAATATTACTAACTTTTACATACTAGAAACACAATTTTCAAGAAGTCACTTTCATATACAAGAACAAACGAACATTTTAACATGTAAATCTGTTTTTATACTAAGATTTGTGAGACATTAACTTCACGTACGTTCGAGTACACATTTCAAGTCCTCTATTATATACCAGAATCCCTTGGAGGGGGAGCATGGTGTTTGTGTATAGATCTATACGGGCTTGACAACCCGCGCCCTGACTGTTAGCTACAGTTCACCATTTGGGGTGACAAATGTCATAACATTCCAACGCCTAAAGAACGTTGTGTATAGGCAATCCGAGTCAATAGTATGGTTATAAAACTCACATGGGGTATTAAAAATACATTGATTTACGAGGTTTTTCAAACATATTGGATATTTTACACGTACATACATTTTCTAGAAACAAACATTTGTCTTGATAGAAGGCTACATTTATGCTAGTAGAAAATATGGGATTTTCTAGAAACAAACAAACAAAAACAAAAACATTTCATTTCATACAAACATTGTCATTTAATACTTATGAAACTCACCAGCTTAAATGCTGATCTACTCTTTCAAAACTACTTGTATGTCCCAGGGATTCAGTAATTACAGGTATCAAAACAACTTTTGAAGAAGGGACACTGCGTCGTCAGTTTAAATTCATATTTTGGCATCATATTGTAATTGGTTTTGAACATGTACTTTTTAACAATGTAAACTTTCAATTATATATATGATGGTTGTATTGCTTTCTTTACTATGTATTCATTTGTTATGCTACCACATGAAGTCATCCGCCCCCGAACGTTTCCGCCGTTCTGGTTTGGGGGTGTGATAGATTGGTATCAGAGCAATGTTTATAGTGAACTAAGTATATCGAACCACATAAGATATACAAACTACAAATGCTTAAGGGACTAATACTCTCTGATAAAACATTTTTGTTTTACGCCTAAGCCGCATTTCATTTAACTTTTAATGTTAGTTCATTCAAGTACAAATACATGCATACAACAAACATGTTTTCATGATTATAACTATACAAGAAGTATTTAGACAAGTTGGACACTATGATTAAGACTTGATATATGTAATCAGATTTGGGACAAATATAGCATGATCAACTATATTTGTCCGAGATCGGACCAATATATATTGAGGATTGCTCGTAGTAGGCAACAAGTCAAAACATACCAAAACGTCACAGGAATCAAACACACGAATTTAAATACTATAGGAGTATTTATTGCTTAGGATAGCTTAACATACCTGTTTAGTCTTACATGTTCCACACATTATTCGATTCTTATAACCCTATTCTCGTACTATCAAATGGCTGGATTTCACCACCCAGGCGACCCCTACTATCCCAACCAAGGCAACGGGGGATGGATCGAAGAGGATCCCGAAGAGGACGAAGAACCCATAGAATTGGATGATGACTCCGGTACCGACTCAGAGCCGGAAGTGATCAATCCACCATCCGCACAACCTCCCACCTTCGTAAGGAACTTTCAAGGACCGACTCCCGTCTGGGGAAGTCACCTCCACCATTGGAGCCAACAACAAAACCTACACGCTCCCTACGGCATGTGCCGAGACTTTTACGATGTCCGCGGCGGAGGTTCAGCTGATCGGGCACTACCAGTAATGGTGGGCAAGCTAGCAAATCAGTCCTACCAATCCGGAGTTCAAGCTAGCCGGATTAGGGATGTCAACGTAGAAGTACAGGTTCACACTTCTGACATCCGTAGGCTGGACAGAATTCAGGACAATGCCCAACTCCAAACCGAGGCATTCCAAGCATAGATGATTGCAGCCCTAACCGAATTGAGGGAACAACAAGCCGCTTTTGATAGGCGTCTAATGGAATCGAAGCAATCGGATGCGGAGTCAAGCTCCAAGCGCAACCTACGTCGCAAGTAGTGCTTGCCAAAATCTCAAATTTTGTTATAAGTTAGGACCTCGGCTAAAAGTTTTTAAATTTCTTAAACTTTGTAACCGGAGACCCTTATAGGGGTCAAATTTTCGTGATCATTGTATCAACTATTATATTAATATAAGTGGCACTATTATTACTATGTGGAGTATTTCATTCAATCCTTAAAAAGTTATGAAAAAAAACCAAATGCTTGTTTCATAATTTCAGTCTTACAAATAACTTTCATTATTCTATTTTGAGACTCGTAATATCATCTGTTGTTGGGCTATAGAAATCTAGTTCATAAGACACATACAGTTTCTATACTATGGAATTCTTATCCTTATCTTTTCAACCTATAGTTGAAGGATGCCTCCGCGTAGGAACCCAAGGCGAAACAACGGTGGGGAAGCACCTATACCACCACCACCTCCACCTCCTCAATTTGATGTTGTCATGTTCCAAGTAGCAGTCACCGCCGCTGTAGTAGCTGCCATGTCACAGATCAATAACTCGAGTACTACTGGCTCGGGAACTGGCACACACCCATCCAACCATGGCGAGAGTCATGGGCAATCCCGAGAATGCACCTATAAGGACTTTACTAATGCCAAACCCCAGATGTTTTATGGAACTGGTGGTGTGATGGCTCTGAGGCAGTGGATCGAAAGGACAGAATTAGTCTTTGAAATCTGCTCCTATCCCGAGCACAGCAAAGTCAAGTTTGCAACTTTCACCCTTATTGATAGAGCTTTAACTTGGTGGAATGGCCACGTTAAGGTACTTACCCTGATAGTGGCAGACTCAATAAGCTGGGAGAGCTTAAAAATCATGCTGATGAGAGAATACTGTCCACGAGGGGAGATTCAAAAACTCGAGCATGAACTCTGGACTCTTGGAATGATTGGTACCGACATAGAAACTTATACCAACAAATTCTGCGATCTGGAAATCCTTTGCCCATATATGATTGCTCCTGAGAGCAAGAAAATAGAGAGATACATTTGGGGACTGTCGCCCCAAATTCGTTCAAGCGTGTTACCTTCAAAACTTGACACTTTTGAAAGTGCCAAGGAACTGGCACAATCTCTAGTTGATTTCGGAGGTCATCAGAACCCAACGGTTGCTACACCAGAACCACAAAAGGGAAACAACAACAACAATAGTAGGAAGAGAGTATGGAATAAAGGGAAGGGTGTGTTTTCCCAAGAATCCGCGAAGAAACAACAACTGGTTTCAGTGAATGCTGCTACTGTACCTACTATCATTCCTACAAATCCCTACCCAACAAAGCCTTATGGGGGTAACCTTCCAAAGTGCACCAAATGCACTTATCACCATCATGGACCTTGTCGGGAAATGCAGTGTTCCAACTGCAACAGAAAGGGACACGCTGTCCGTTTCTGCAAGGATCCCGAAAAGCCGATCACTCAGGTTCCCAGCGCGGGTGTAGGCCAAACTTGCTACGGTTGTGGCGAGGTGGGCCACTACAAGAGAAACTGCCCAAAGGCAGCAAATACTGGCGGGGTGGGACGAGTTTTGGCTATAGGCCACGATGAAGCCGTAGCTGATCCGACTGTAGTTGCTGGTACGTTCCTTCTCGATAATTCATATGCATGCATATTATTCGATAGTGGAGCGGAGAGAAGCTTCGTGAGTCAAAACTTTATTCACTTACTTAAACATAAACCTAGCAAGTTAGAAAAATCATTCACTGTAGAGATGGAAAATGGAAAAACAGAAAACACTAACTACATATACATGGACTGTACGTTAACTTTAGATGGTCATTCTTTCCCAATCAACCTCATGCCGGTCCAAATTAAAAGTTTCGACGTCATAGTCGGCATGGATTGGTTATGTCTTTTTCGCTCCAACATCCTGTGCTTTGAAAAAGCAGTTCGTCTTAGTCTTCCTAACGACGAAACATTAGTGATTTACGGCGAAAAATCAAGTACAAACCTTCGCATCATTTTGTGCATCCAAGCTCGAAAGTGTTTGCGAAAGAATTATCATGCATTTCTTGCGCACATCGTTGATACGAGTCAGGAATTAAGAGACATCAAGAGCATTCCTGAAGTACGCGACTTTCCCGATATCTTTCCGGAAGAACTACCAGGATTACCACCTCAACGCCAAGTCGAGTTTAGAATCGACTTAGTTCAAGGGGCTACCCCAGTAGCGAAATCGCCTTATCTCCTAGCACCAACGGAGATACAAGAACTTTCCAGTCAGCTTAAAAAACTCCTTCAAAAAGGATTTATTAGACCAAGTTTCTCACCTTGGGGAGCACCGGTCCTGTTTGTAAAGAAGAAAGACGGATCGTTCCGCATGTGCATCAACTACAGAGAACTGAACAAACTTACTGTCAAAAATCGTTATCCTCTACCCCGTATTGACGACCTATTTGATAAACTCTAAGGAGCAAGCTACTTCTCGAAGATAGATCTACGATCCGGATATCACCAATTACGAGTACTAGAGGGGGATATTCCCAAGACAGCCTTCCGAACTCGTTACGGACACTACGAATTTGTAGTGATGCCGTTCGGATTAACCAACACACCAGCAGTATTTATGGACCTAATGAATAGGGTGTGCCGTCCTTACTTAGATCAGTTCGTCATCGTCTTCATCGATGATATACTTATCTACTCCCGAAGTAAGGAAGAGCATAGTCAGCACCTACGAAAAGTATTAGAAACATTGCGATCGGAGAAGCTCTACGCGAAGTTCTCTAAATGCGAATTTTGGATTCGAAGAGTCGAATTTTTGGGCCACGTTGTTAGCAAGAAGGGGATACACGTGGACCCCTCCAAAATTAAGGCCATTGAGAACTGGGCGGCACCAAAGACACCTACAGAGATTCGTCAATTTCTAGGTCTCGCTAGCTACTATCGCAGATTCATAAAGAACTTCTCTAGCATTGCGAAACCTCTTACTACCTTAACCAAGAAAGGCGTGGCCTTTGACTGGGAAGTGAAACAAGAGAAGGCGTTCCAAACACTGAAACAGGCCTTGTGCACCGCACCAATACTATCCCTTCCCGAAGGGATAGAAGATTTTGTAGTGTATTGCGATGCATCAAACCAAGGACTTGGTTGTGTTCTTATGCAGAGAAGGAAGGTTATTGCTTATGCATCCCGACATATTAAGACACACGAAGTGAACTATATGACACACGATCTTGAGTTAGGAGCAGTGGTATTTGCTCTGAAGATCTGGAGACACTACTTGTACAGAACAAAGAGTACTATTTTCACCGATCACAAGAGCCTTCAACACATTTTTGACCAGAAGGAGCTCAACATGCAACAACGACGATGGGTCGAGTTACTCAATGACTACGAATGTGAAATTCGTTATCATCCTGGCAAGGCCAACGTGGTAGCTGACGCCCTCAGCCGAAAAGAATACACTGGGCGTAAAGTCAAATCTCTGTCTATGACTATCCATTCCCACTTATCCACACAAATTAAGGAGGCCCAACTGGAAGCGTTACAACCTGAAAATGTGGCAGGTGAATCCCTGAGAGGAATGGAAAAGAATCTAGAAATCAAGGGTGGTGGAGCATATTATCTCATGGATCGAATCTGGACACCGAAACATGGTGGTTTCAGAGACGTAGTCATGACCGAAGCACACAGAACGAGATACTCCGTTCACCCAGGTTCAGATAAAATGTATCTGGATCTTAAGAAACTGTACTGGTGGCCTAACATGAAAGCAAAAATTGCTACCTTCATGAGTAAATGCCTTACTTACGCTAAGGTTAAGGTCGAGTATCAGAAACCGTTAGGATTACTGCAACAGCCGGAGATACCAGAATGGAAATGGGAACGGATTACTATGGACTTCGTAACCAAGTTGCCCAAGACGACGGGTGGACTCAATACCATATGGGTCATCGTCAACAGATTGACCAAATCCGCGCATTTCCTACCAATCAAGGAGACTGACAAGATGGAAAAGCTTACAAGAACTTATTTAAGGGAAATAGTGCGACTGCATGGTGTTCCGATATCCATTATCTCCAATAGAGATAGTAGATTCACTTTAAGATTCTAGCAGTCACTACAAAGTTCCCTGGGGACTAGGCTAGACATGAGTACAGCCTACCACCCACAAACAGACGGGCAAAGTGAGAGAACAATACAAACTTTGGAAGATATGCTGAGAGCCTGTATGATTGACTTTGGGAAGGCATGGGACATCCATTTACCCATTGTTGAGTTTTCATACAATAATAGTTATCATACAAGCATAAAGGCTGCTCCGTTTGAAGCCCTCTATGGTCGAAAGTGCAGATCCCCTATGTGCTGGACTGAAGTTGGTGACACCCAGTTAGCTTGAAGACGAGTTCCTGAAAGCACTCTCACCGGTCCGGAAATCATACGGGAAACGACAGAGAAGATCGTTCAAATTTGTGAACGGTTGAAAGCCTCTAGAGACCGACAGAAAAGCTACGCTGACCAAAGGAGGAAACCTTTGGAATTCCAGGTAGGAGACCACGTTTTATCGAAGGTCTCACCGTGGAAGGGCTTAATACGCTTTGGAAAGTGTGGGAAACTAAATCCAAGATACGTAGGGACTTTCGAGATTCTTGCTAGAATCGGCCCTGTGGCTTACAAGCTTAATCTACCGCGTGAACTTAGTAACATACATCCAACCTTCCATGTCTCGAACTTGAAAAAGTGTCTGTCCGATGAGACTCTTGTTATTCCACTTGACGAGATCGAGATCAACGAGAGCCTCAACTTTGTGTAAGAACCGGTAGAAATCATGGACCGAGAGGTCAAACAAACGAAACAAAGTCGCATACCCATCGTGAAGGTTCGCTGGAACGCCAAGCGAGGACCTGAATTCATATGGGAACGCGAAGACCAGATGAAACAAAAGTACCCTCATCTTTTTCATATTCACTAGTATCTTTACTACTTTAAATTTCGGGACGAAATTCCCTCTAACGGGGGGATGATGTGACAACCTGATATTTCAACTCTATGTAATGACCTAAAAAGTCAAGTATTGTAACCACTTTTGTAATAATGAAATTAACTTCGAAAATAAAATGTCCAAAAAGTTTCTATTTAATTACCTACTATGATTGATGTCATTAAACCGTGATCGTACGTAAAAAGAACGCCTAAATCCGACTTCGTAAATTGAAGTTATGATTTTTCCAAGTTCGGCTTAGCGACAGACAGCTAAAAACTCGAATCGGAGATCGAGCGACTTTTGACCGGAATAACCTAAACGAGAACCGAAGGTCTCGATAATGGAATTTCAGCGGTAAAAAGTCTGGCAAAAACGGACGTCAGATAAAGAAGTTATGAATTTCTAACGGAATTTCCTTAACACGACCTTTTAAAAACAAATAATAAAAATAATTTCAAAATTTGCCGACGGAATCTAAACGAAAGTTGTAGAGCATTGTCTCACCTACGCGTGGATATAAAGAACGTCGAAAACGGAGTTGGTATGAAGAGGATATGAATTTTAGAAGTTTATTAAATAAATAAAATATAAATTTTATTATTAAACCTTGGTATTATCCGAAGGAAGAGTCAGCAAGTCTATCCGAGTTACGCCCAGCGTACAGGCGTACGCCCAGCGTACTCAAGGGCTAGGCTTCGGATCGTCCACGTCTCGCCCTATGCAAAGCTAGCAGCCCGTCCCATCCGAACTCCGAGGCAGTCGAGGATCCGGTCATGCGTGACGCACGCGTACGCCCAGCGTACCGAGGCGGTTCCCACCCCCTATAAAAGGGATGCGAGGGTTCCGAAGAAAAGTGCCATTCTCTCTCATTTCTGTTGCGTTGTTGCCTCGTTTTCCGTGCCCGTGCTATCCTGAAGCCCCGGTCACTTTGCTTAAGTCCCGAAGGTCGTTTGTGCTCCCGAGATTCCCGAGAATCCCGAGAAAATCCGTTTTCCCGAGAAGAAATTCTGCCCGGTTTTCATCTCACCTTTCTTCGATCTTTCAAGTGAGTTCATACCCCTTAATTAACCCTTTTTAAATATTCTAAATGCTTTTATATGCTTTCAAGGGGGGAATACAAGTAAAACACACGATTATTATTGTGTGTTATATAAAGATTTATTATACACTTTTATTCAACCGAATCATATGTGATTTATAAACTTTATAGGGAACTTTCGTATGTAAAATATATTACGATAACATTATATCTTTTGAAATGTAAAATGTTGTCATATATGTATAAATTAAACATTTTGCTTAAATTACATGTATACGTGTCTATCTTAGACACTATAAAAATCTATACTTTCATAACAAGTGATTCATTTTCTAGGTATTTCTAATCAAAGAAGACACACTTTTAGAAAGCTATAATAGGTATAGTTTTACGAGAATATTACTAACTTTTACATACTAGAAACACAATTTTCAAGAAGTCACTTTCATATACAAGAACAAACGAACATTTTAACAGGTAAATCTGTTTTTATACTAAGATTTGTGAGACATTAACTTCACGTACGTTCGAGTACACATTTCAAGTCCTCTATTATATACCAGAATCCCTTGGAGGGGGAGCATGGTGTTTGTGTATAGATCTATACGGGCTTGACAACCCGCGCCCTGACTGTTAGCTACAGTTCACCATTTGGGGTGACAAATGTCATAACATTCCAACGCCTAAAGAACGTTGTGTATAGGCAATCCGAGTTAATAGTATGGTTATAAAACTCACATGGGGTATTAAAAATACATTGATTTACGAGGTTTTTCAAACATATTGGATATTTTACACGTACATACATTTTCTAGAAACAAACATTTGTCTTGATAGAAGGCTACATTTATGCTAGTAGAAAATATGGGATTTTCTAGAAACAAACAAACAAAAACAAAAACATTTCATTTCATACAAAAATTGTCATTTAATACTTATGAAACTCACCAGCTTAAATGCTGATCTACTCTTTCAAAACTACTTGTATGTCCCAGGGATTCAGTAATTACATGTATCAAAACAGCTTTTGAAGAAGGGACGCTGCGTTGTCAGTTTAAATTCATATTTTGGCATCATATTGTAATTGGTTTTGAACATGTACTTTTTAACAATGTAAACTTTCAATTATATATATGATGGTTGTATTGCGTTCTTTACTATGTATTCATTTGTTATGCTACCACATGAAGTCATCCGCCCCCGAACGTTTCCGCCGTTCTGGTTTGGGGGTGTGACACATATGAGTTCTTAGAGCTCTCAATTGGTTGCACAACAACTTGGAAGCAATGGCAGGCCCTTGAGCTGCCAGGTGGCAAGAAATTATGATGGTGAGGAAACACTTTCACTAAGTAGATTTTAGCTAGATAGCAATTGTGATATGTGCATTCTCAAAGTCGTTAGTGGAGCGTGTGTGGTTTACCAGCACACTAACATGGACTTGTGAGAAGTGACAAAAAGGTCTAAACAATTGAGACTATGATTACGACATGTCAAAGCTAGTAGGAGCATAAGTGTTATGCTAATAATCATCATATTAGTGGGAGCATGATAATTATGATAAAGGCTGCAAGTTAGCAATGTTAATTATAGAAAACAAAAGTTTCAACTGGGAAAGAGTTGTTTTGCTATAATTAAGGGAGAGGAAATTTTACTTCATCTCAAATCTAAAAGCTTAGATTGAGGTTTTAATCATATTTAGTCAAGGATATATATGAATTTCATGTTGGAATGGATCAACATAAGGAAATTCTGTATATGGGTCCATTATTTGCGTTCTAAAATTCGATTATGATTACGGCATCCCTTTTTCATAATCTGAATTATGAGAACTTGGCAAATAGAAATGGAAATGTTATAGTTAAAGACTGGTTAGTCTTTATGTGAGACATCATGAATCGTGTCCCATATGCTTCGGATATAGGATCGATTACATGTGCTATATTCATCCTTTCTAAAAAAATTCCAAATGCCTGGGGTATTAAGAAGGGAAACGGTCTAGAATTGGATATGACTAAAGGGATTAAACAATTGTCGAGGACAATCTATGGTTTACCAAAGATTGGTTGCTCAAGGACAGTTGGAAGTATAGTGATAATTCTGGAAGGACCATATTGAAATAATTTGTAAGGAGGCAACTCTTGTTTAGAAGTGATAGTCAAAATGGAATCTGGAAATGTTTCAAAGTTAGAAATTATTCAATCTGTGTAAGATTAGGAAACTTAATGCAAGAAGGATGTTTCCAAGGAGCTGATCTCCTTGGAAACCTCTGTAATGTTTGTTGTCAAGTCTTTCTGACTTTGTGCATAATCATTATAAGAGGATCAATGCATATAAGTTTAAAATATAACAGATTTCAGTAAAAGGCATGAATTTGGAATTCTTGCATTTGCAGCAAAGATTTGGGACTGTGAAATGAGAATCATTGGAGTTATGTTCAATTGATCTATTTCACAAAGTAAAGATCATAGACAAACATAGTATGCATACTTGGTGTGTGGCATGACTAGTGTTTAGAAAACATAGTGTACATGCTTGGAGCATGGGACAACTATTGTTTTAATTCAAGTATAAAGTTGATAGCTGAAACAGTATACAATGAATAATGTGTAATCATATGGTGATAAATAAAAGGTGTTTTATTTATATTCATAAGTTCCGAGACCATATTGGATTCGATTATTATTGTGTTTCACTTTGCATGTTTTGACTTCCAGAATAAACTAGGTCATTGTTCTGGATGACTAAGTTATTCAAACCATCCACATTCAGTCATATGTTGGAAGTAGATGTGAAGTAAGACTGTCATGGGTTGGCTTGTAGAGGTCTAATATGTTGGACAAAGGGCTACAACACTCATGAGTGCTCATAAGTTCTGAGTATTGGATTCAATCCGCGCTCATTGGAATCACTTCATGGATATTATCACGAGTGATCATGAGACGATAATATCTTATATTCTTCAAACCTAGAGATATGAGTTGTTACTATGAGTTGATTGTACATTGATTGCACGAAAACTCATTGGTAACTCGGTGTTATAAAACGTGACTTTGTGTATGATTCAACAAGTAGTAGAACAAGCCATATGAGTCGAAGTTTATCCATTCCTTTTACCTTCGGGATAAAAGTGATATCTATGGGCCCCTCGATGATTTGATGATGACAAATGGATGTGATCGGCCGGGCCAGGACTGATTTGATTTGTTCAATTAGTCAGTCATCATAAATTGGAAATCGGGAAACAACAAATGGGCAGAGAGAATGATTATAATCCATGTCTTAGTCCATATGATATCTAGAATGGAGGAATATATGATCCCTTATCTAATGGACAAGTCATTGACAAAGGTCAGAGTTCATCTACAAGGTCAGAGTTCGACAGAAGCTTTTGAGAGCTACGATTGCCAGTCGGTTCTGGAAGTTATATGCAATAATAGTTTTAGATTTATCCAAGTGGGAGACTGTTGGATTAATGTCTAAGTCCATAAATATAACTGGTAAGTCTTGACATGACCCGGCATGGTCCATTTGGGTTGCATGGCATCATGCACTTGGATAGACTAAATGAGAGAAATAAGACACTTATGGTTATTAATATATATTATAAGTCCTAGTATATTAATAATAAGAATAATAATATTTAATTAGTATTGATCAAGAATTAATTTAGAATTAATTATGTGATCAAAAGAAGACTAATTAAATATATGGGTTGATTGTGCTAATCATCCATAACTTATATAGTGGGCCAAAGCTCCATGGATAATCAAGTTGGGTTAAATCCATAGGATGCTCCATGGATGCTCCATGGAGGTTACATAAACCATGGGTCATGGAAATGAAAGGTCGTGACAATTAGGGTTTACATGGTGTAACCCTAATTGTAACACACTATATAAGCATCATATTATTCACCAAAATCGGCCACTAGTGTGTGTAAAAGAAGGGTTAGCCGATTTCATGAGTTGTAGATTTATCTCAAGTCATTGCAAGTGTATTTGGTGTTGTGTGAACCATTTGAGGTGTCACACTTGAGGCACTAGGCACTCAAGCTTCATGAAGACATTCTACATCAAAGAGGTATGTATTCTATCTTGTTATATTCATTGTTTTGTATGCTAGATTAGGATAATACCTTGGATGTTCATAATTGCATGTATAATAGAGAAAACATAGATCCAAGGTATTTAGGGTTGCATGTACACTTAGGAGTGTTAGAATGCTCAAAACCCAACAGATGGATCCTCTTCCAGTGGCTCCAAAGGTGGTCCTGCTACTCCCTCATCCAATCCAAAGGATGCAGAGTGCTGCCATTGTCATGAAAAGGGCACTAGAAACGAAGATGCCCTAAATACTTGCAGGACATTAAGGATGGGAAGATAAAGCCCACATTCGCAGGCATTTACACTATTCAACCTAATAACTCATCAGATGCTAGTTCTTGGGTCCTTGATACCGGATGTGGCTTTCACATTTGTTCTAATTTGCAGGGTCTAAGAAGAAGTAGGGACATGGAGCACAGGATGATAAATTTGATCATGGGGAATAGGAAAGCGTCGCATGTCACCAAGATTGGAATTTATTCTTTATAGCTTTGTAATGGGTTAGGGCTAGATTTGAACAATTGTTGCTCCTCCTCTGATATGGAGAGAAACATTATTTCTTTTCATGGTTTATATAAACAAGGTTTTAGGTTTTCGTTTAATAATGAAATTGGTTCTATTAATGCTTTTTATAATGGTAAATTTTATTTTTAAGCATTGCCTTGTAATGGTGTATATGAAACTGTGATGGTTGTATACAACTTAGCAAATAATGTATTGCATATTGATTCGTCCAATGGTTTGGACAAGATTCGTCCAAACATGCCAACAAGAAGCGCATAGCGCAACTCCAAAAGGATGGAGTGTTGGAGTCATTTGACTTAAAGTCGGATGACATGTGCGAATCTTGTTTGCTTGGAAAGATGACCAAATCACCTTTCACTGGTATTTGTGAAAGAGGTGAGGGTTTGTTGGATCTCATACACACCGATGTGGGTGGACCCTTCAGATCCACCACAAGGGATTTGAACCGCTTCTATGTAAATTTTACCGACGATTATAGCAGATATAGATATATCTACTTAATTAAGCACAAGTCGGAAACCTTTGAAAAGTTCAAAGAGTTTAAGAAAGATGTGGAGAATCAATTGGGCAGGAAGATAAAGATGCTTCGATCCGATCGATGTGGTGAGTATCTTAGTATTGAGTTTCACGACTATCTTAAAGAATGCAAAATTGTTTCACAATTGACGCCACCTAGGACACCATAGCTTAATGGTGTGGCTAAGAGGCACAATTGAATCTTGCTACACATGGTTCGTTCCATGATGAGTCGAGCTTTGTTACCTATCTCATTTTGGGGGTATGCCTTAAAGACTGCTGCCCATATCCTTAATGTAGTCCTAACTAAGAAGGTTGCCAAAACACCTCACGAGACGTGGACAGGGAAGGTTCCCTCGTTAGTACATATCAAGGTTTGGGGTTGCGAGGCTTTTGTAAGACGAGAGACTCACGACAAGCTCGAAACTCGTAGTGAGCGTTGTATTTTCATCGACTAACCACATAAATCCTTTAGATATTTGTTCTATAGACCTAGTGAGAATGTGGTCTTCGTTGCACGAATGGGTGTCTTTCGTGAAAGAGAACTCATATTCCAAGAGGATAGTGGGAGGAAAATTCACCTTGAAGAGCTTCAAGAGTTAAGCGATGAAGGAACCTTTAACACTAGCAATCAACCTGAGGATGAGACTCCTATTGAACCAGTTAATGAGTCCCTACCTCTGAGACATTCCAGTAGAGTTAGTGTTCTACCTGTGTTGTATGGTTTTCATATAACAACTGAAGGTGATACATTTATCAGTTATAGTACATTGATAAATTTGGATGAACCAAACAACTATAAGGAAGCCATGCGGGCCAAGAGTCTGCAAAGTGGACGGAGGCAATGGACAACGAGATTCAGTCCATATATGACAATCAAGTTTGGAACTTGGTTGACAATGTACTAGGTAGTAAGAAGGTCGGATGCAAGTGGATCTTCAAGAAGAAGACCTACATGGATGGGAAAGTACACACGTAAAAGGCGTGATTGGTTGCGAAAGGATTTAGTCAAAATCCTAGAGTTGACAATGACAAGACCTTTGTTAGGTTAGAAGTACTATAACACTCCTATGGTTCACATACAACCCTAATAGCTTTGGATCTAAGTTTTCTCTAATTATACATGCAAAAAAAATTATCCAAAACATGAAGCCTACAACTAGCATACAATTTGACATATGAATCATAAAAGTAACTTATAAGAATACCTCTTAAGTGTAGCTTGTAGATATTGGTCTTTCAAGAGCCTAGCACCTCAAGTGTGATGCATCAAATGTCTTACAACAAACCAAGAACAAGAGGAGGAACTTGAGAGAGAGGTTTGGAGACATAAAATTCGTTTAGGGCTTCTAGGAACACATAGTGCAAGATTTTTGGGTTTAGAGGAATACATATATAGTGTAGAATTCCAAGAGTCATGAGCAAACCCTAATTCTTACACTTATGCTTATGGTCCATAACTCATATGGACTAATACTTCATGGACTTTCATATAAGCATAGTCCTTCATGGATAAATAGCCCAAACCATATGTATCACTGATTTACATAATCAGTCCCCATTAATTTGATTAGTCTCTTTTGATCACTAAATTAATTCCAAATTAATTCTTGATCAATACTAATTAAATAATATGATTTCTTGATTAATATATTATACTTATAATATTAATAAATCACCCATTCAACTGCCATTTTATACGCAGTTTCCTTATACCCCCTTATAGATTGGCTTCGTGAATGAGGCTCACTAACGGTAAGACTGATTGTTTAATTATATATATATTATATTAGACTTTTAATTTTATATAGTATAACGATGTATTTTACATATTTAAAATACTAGATGGTTCAATCTATTAATAAATTATACTCTTAATTTAATTAAACTTAAACCATATGGTTATGGATTTAAAATACTCTTTTAATTAAACATTTAATTATCTATTCATAAAGTCCACAAGGGTGTAATTTGATTAATTTAAAAGCATCAAGGTTCTAAAAAAAATTCAAAATTAAAACTATTTAATTAATTTTTAAGTTATGAACCCAAGAGTTTTAGAATTCAATGTTTCATAATTTGAGACTTTTCAAATACCAAAACTTGAGGGAAAATTTTGTAACTCTTGAAAACTTTTCGATACCATAACTCTTTAAAACCTTTTGAGTTCCAAATTTGATGACAAATTTTTTCTAACTCCTTAAAAAACTTTTAAGTTGCAAAACATTGGTGGCAAATTTGTAACTCTCCAAAACTTTTGATCTCCATAACTTATGAGTTAAAGTTTTTTATGAGTGAGACTTTTCATGTTCCATAACTTGAGGACAAGTTATGGAACTCTTCAAATAACATTTAGATTAATTTTAACTAATATGATTATCATATAATTTATCATTGATCTAACTTAACACATAAGGCAAGATAATATCAATTCAACAATTTACAAGTAATTTGCTTATCATATAAAGTAAAAATTATCTTAAAATTTTGACAATTATTATTTAATTGGATGGGATAATCATTACCATAGAAAAAAAGCGATTTTTATTAGTCAAAACAGTTTTGGTAATGATCCTAATCCAAAACTTGGCTAAAAAACTGAAAATTTTGCCCACTGAACAGCCACCACCTCGTGGTGATCTGGCAGATTCCAAAAGAATGTTTTTTTTTTTTTTTGCTTTGAACAATTAACCAATGCATCAATATAACAGAAAACACCAATGGCTCTGACACCACTATTAGGCTTTAAGTACTATAACACTCCAATGGTGCACATACAACCCTAATAGCTTTGGATCTAAGTTTTCTCTAGTTATACATGCAACAAAAATTATCCAAAGCCCGAAGCCTACAACTAGCATACAATTTGCCATATGAATCATAAAAGTAAGTTAGAAGAATAACTTTTAATTGTAACTTGTAGATATTGGTCTTTCAAGAGCCTAGCACCTCAAGTGTGATGCCTCAAATGTCTTGCAACAAACCAAGAACAAGAGGAGGAACTTGAGAGAGAGGTTTGGAGACACAAAAATCGTCTAAGGCTTCTAGGAACACATAGTGCACAATTTTTGGCTTTAGAGGAATACATATATAGTGTAGAATTCCAAGAGTCATAAGCAAACCCTAATTCTTACACTCAGGCTTACGGTCCATAACTTATATGGACTAATACTTCATGGACTTTCACATAAGCTTAGTCCATCGTGGATCAATAGCCCAAACCATATGTATCACCGATTTACATAATCAGTCCCCGTCAATTTAATTAGTCTATTT
This sequence comes from Lactuca serriola, assembly GCF_051521515.1. Lineage (NCBI taxonomy): Eukaryota > Viridiplantae > Streptophyta > Magnoliopsida > Asterales > Asteraceae > Lactuca > Lactuca serriola. Next base: position 82,728,905 of record NC_136415.1, read on the forward strand.
TGATCACTAAATTAATTCCAAATTAATTCTTGATCAATACTAATTAAATAATATGATTTCTCAATTAATATATTATACTTACAATATATTAATAAATCACAATAACCTCTTTCTCAAATATCCATCCTATCAAATTGTTCCAGAGAGTTGCAACCCAAATAGACCATGCTTGTATCGGGTCAAGTATATAGCAATTATAGTTATGGGCTTAGACACCTAATACAACAGTCTCGCACTTGGATAAGTCAAATAACTATAACTTCAAGTACGACTTCAAAGTACGATTAGCAATCATAGCTCTAAAAAAGACCGTTATTGAAATCTGATCTTATTAGTAAGGCGTCCATTAGATAAGGGATCATATATTCCTCCATTCTAGATATCATATGCACATGATACATGGATTATAATCATTCTCTCTGTCCATGTGTTGTTTCTTGATTTCCGGGTTATGACGACCGACTAATTGAACAAATCAAATCAGTCCAGGCTTGGCCAAGCACTTAGGGTATCATCACTAAATTGTCGAGGGGCCCACAGATGTTGCTTTTATCGCTCTTAGGGTAAAAGGAATGGATAAACTTCGACTCATGTGCTTGATCTATTTACTTATAAAATCACACACATTGATACGTTCTATAACACCGAGTTACTGGTGCATTTACATATCATCAATGTGCAACCGACTTGTAAACTACAACTCATATTTCTCTGTTTCAAGAATATGAGATATTATCATCTCATGATCACTCGTGATAAAATCCATGAAGTAATTCAAATGAGCGTGGGTTTACTCCAATACTCAAATCTTATTACAGGAGTACTCATGAATACTGCAGCAAACTTGTGCTATGTCTAAACACCTTTAGACAATCTACAGACCCATTCATAACAGTCAACTTCAATACCTACTTCCAAAGTATGATGGAGTGTCGATAGTTTGAATAATTTTATTATTCGGGAAGTCAAAACATGCAAAGTGAAACACAAGAATAATCGAATCCAATATGGTCTCAAAACTTTTGAATATAAATAAAACACCTTTTATTTAGTCACCATATTGATTACACATTATCCATTGTATAATGTTTCAATTTATCAACTTTATACTTGAATTAAAACAATAGTTATCACATGCTCCAAGCATGCACACTATGTTTATATATGGTCCTTACTTTGTGAAATAGATCAATTGAAAACATTTCATGATGCTCATTTCACAATTCCAAATCCTTATTACATAGTGTAAGAATACCTAGTTCTTGCCACTATAAGAATGTGTTAGACTCTAAACTATCATGCAATGATTCCTTTCGTAATGTCGAGGTACATAAGTCACAGAGACTTTGCCAACGATATTATAAAGTATTCCTTTGGAGATTGTTACAAGAACAATTCCATTGAAGTGAACTCTCAATTTCAAAGTACATTCCTTTGAACATCCTTCTTGCATAAAAGTTTCTAACTTTCACATAGACTCTTAATAACCAACTCCCATTATGGAAACATTTCCATATTCACCATATGATAGTTCATTATTAATAGAATCCTGTCTATTCATAATAATGTCAATATGTTCCATTCATTACTATACTTCCAACAACCCATAAGCGACCAATCCTTGGCGAACCTTAGATTGTCCTTGATAGTTATTTAACCACTTTAGACATATCCGGTTCTAGTCCTTTTTCCCTCTTAATGCCCTAGGCATTTGGAAAATTAGAACACGAGAATATTATAGCATATTCAATCGATCCTATACCCGAGTGATTGTGAGACGATAATATCGTATAGTCTTCAAACCAAGATATATGAGTTGTTGATTACGAGTTGGTTGTGCATTGATAGTTCGAAAGCACATCAGTAACTTGATGTTATAAAACGTGTTGTTGTGTATAATTTAACTAGTAATCAGTACAAGCATATAAGTTGATGTTTTTATGTTCCTTTTACCCTAAGAGGATTGAAAGCGATATCATGGGCCCCTCGATGATTTTGTTTTGACTTATGTGTCGGACCCAGTCAGCACTCAGTTGATGTGTTTAATTACGTTTTATGTCCAACAAATTAGAAATCGGGAAACAAACAACTGGACAATGAGTATGAATTTATTCCATGTCTTTGCCCACACGATATCTTGTAGAACGGAGGATTATATGATCCCTTATCTAAAGGACGCGTCATTAACTAGGTCAGAGTTCGACAACGTCTTTTGAGAGCTACAAATGATAATCGGATTTTGAAGTTGCATTGGCAATTATAGTTATTAGACTTATCCAAGTGGGAGACTATTGGATTAGGTTTCTAAGCCCATAACTATAATTGGTATACACTTGACCCGATAGTAGCATGGTCCTTTTGGGTTGCCTTCACCGGTGCAATTTGATAGGATGGATATTAGAGAAAGAGGTTACTTGTGATTTATTAATATGTTATAAGTATAATATATTAATTGAGAAATCATTTTATTTAATTGGTATTGATCATGAATTATATTGGAATTAATTTAGTGATCAAAAGAGACTTATTAAATTTACTGGGACTGATTAAGTAAATCAGTAATACTTATTGTTTGGGCTAATGATCCATGTTGATTAGGGATGGACTAAACCTATATGAGAGATTAAGAGTCCATTAAGGCTTAGTCCAAAGGGCCTATCAATTGTGAAGAGTCATGGTGATTTAGGGTTTACATGTAAGAAACCCTAGGAATTCCACACTATAAGAGTAACCCCTAGCATCCCTAAAATCAGCCATAAGAATTCCAAGGTGAAACCCTAGGTGATTTGTGCTTCCTAACCTCTCTCTCATAAGCCTCCTTTTTCTTTTGGTGTTTGTAACTTATTAAAGGTATCACACTCGAGGTACTAAGCTCTTGAAAGGCCAAGAACCACAAGCTACAACAAAGAGGTATTCATTTAACTAGTTTTTATGTTGTATATCTCCAATTGCATGCTAGATAGTGTATATGCTTTGGATAAAATGAAATTGCATGTATAACTTGAAAAAACTTAGATCCAAAGCATCCAGGATTGCATGTGCACCATAGGGTTGTTATAGTGCTCAAAACCCAGCAGTTTTATTTTATAAATTATTGATGAGTTTCCGTTCTTAGACTCAGGTGAGTTATCTCAATATACTATGCGTTTTAGTATATATCCTTTGTATGATAGGGTGTAGAAGAACTGTAAAATGTTGATTAGTGTAAGGGTCGAAATGTCTAGTGAGGTGTCGAAGTCCTATTTGGTATGTATAGTGTCGAAGTCTAGCACTTCACTATATATGTATTTTTGTAAGGCACTGTAAGATTTCGACGTTTAATGTCTAGTCCATACATATTTTTTGTGAGTTTGTATCACCCTATAAATAGGGTTAGTATAGAAGTAGAGAGTAGCTTTTGAGCACTTCGTTCATATTCTCTCTCTTGTACTTGTATACTCTTTCAGACTAATCAACGAGCCAAACAGAACTTATTTACGATTGTGTTCTTAATGCTTTCTGTTCTTGATTTTGTTCTTTAAACTCGACTCAAACACACTACATTTGGTATCAGAGCACGATACATTCAGTCAATACTTGTTTTCTCATTTTTTTCAATTAGTTTTTGAATCACTCTTTCTAATTCAAATATTTTCATATTATTACTCAAGAAAACTTGTCATAATTGATTGATTTATTTCGATTCTGCAATCGGTTTGATAGATCGAGTGTTTTCTGATCATTTTCTGGTAGATTCATTTGTTAAATCTCTTTTTCTAAATCTCATCGTCACTTTTGTCCTTACGAAAATGGTGAATTTCAACATGACCACTATGTCAAGCTTTTCTCATCTGCTTGTATGTTCCACGAAGATTCCAATTCTCATTCTGGAGTATTATGAGCAGTGGGCGGATCATATGGAGGATTATCTCAACGGGATCGACAATGATCTCTGGCGATGTTTTACTTGTGGAAATTATCGTCCGAAATTTTTTACTCGAGTTGGAAATGCAGGTTCATCCACTGGTATGGAAGGACAAAAGGAAAAGTATGAGGCTAATGATAAGAAGTGTCTTTGTGAACTTCACGGTGCCCTTCCACTGGTTGTTTACAAATTTGTCCGAGGATGCAAGACTGCAAAAGAGATTTGGGACACTCTGAAAGAAAAGTATCAAGGAAGTCAAAAGAAGAAGAAGAGCTCTATGAAGAAATGTTTACTAGAACTAGATGAATTCAAGTAGAAAGAAAGTGAAACCATCGAAATCTACTATGATCACTTGAATGAGTTGATATTCAAGTACAACCACTATGGTGTTACACATTCAACTCTTGAATACAATCTTACATTTCTGATGGGATTGCGAAAGGAGTGGAGGAACATCAACCTAATGATAAAAACTCAACAAATTTTCGATGGCTATTCTTTAGGAGATTTGTACAATGTGTTCAAAGATCATGAGAGTGAAATCAATGAAATTGCAGAAGAAGGAAAAATGAGTCTAGGAGGTCCTTTGGCCTTAATGTCAAAAGTGTCAACAAAGGACTCTGAGATCGAAACCGCTGAATAAGATGGTTTTGAAGAGGAAGGATTTTTGGTAAATTCAGAGGATGATGCGGTGGCATATTATTCAAATAATAAAGTGAAAAAGCTATTCAAGAAGCCTTTCAGTCCAAAATACAGAAGCAAAAATGAATTCAAGGGCAACACTTCGCTTGGAAAATGCACCAGAATGGAGTCGAAGGAAGAAAAGAAAGAAAATAAGAGTGTTGTTGAGAAGAGTGAGAAAAAAGTTGAAGGGCGATTTAGGATTTTATTGTAACTATTGTAATGTGCAAATCATATTACGAAAGAATGCATGCTGAGAAATAAGGAAGAGAAGAAGGAGATGGTAAAAGGTGAAGCCCATTATGCTGAGAAAATAGAGGAACTGAGAGCTCGAACCAAAGGAATCTATTTGGTTGTGAAGGGGGAAACAAAGGAGATGGAACTTACTAGATATGGTTAATAGTTTAGATGATGAAGAAATGAGAAACCCTACTCATGATGCGATGTTTGCACAATTTGAAGAGGACATTTTGAAAGAGGAAAAAGTCATTGGGAGGTGTTCCTTGTCAACAGGAGCTGATAAGTCACCTATGACGTCGAAGGTACTTTCTCTTCTTGAATCTTTTAATATTCCTTCAAGCTCTTGTCTTACAGTTTTATCTGATTTTGATGATACTCTCTCATATGTTAATGGTATGCTAATTTTTGTTAGTAGTGAAGTTGAACGTTCGAAAACATTGTTGTTAGATTTCAAAATCGTTTGGGGTCTAACAAGAGTAGAATTGATAGTCTAGATCTACAATTGCGAAATATCACTCTAAATAGGGATTCAGATAGAGCTGACAATATTATGTTAATGAAACATTTATTGTAATAGATATAAGAGATTGTATGTCAAATTAACCGAACTCTATCACTCTTCAGACATTTGCAAAGAACAACATAGGAAATTATTACATTTCTTAGAATATGAAAGAGAGAAAGTTGATGCTACATACTATCATTGCGAAAAGAAAATATCTGAATTTTATAAAGTGCCTAATGATTCATATGCTTACGAAATTGTTAAAATTTATGAATGTTTGAATGCTGATGATTTAGTGCGTATTGTTAATGAAACTCTCTCTAAATCTGAACACATTAAAATTTTGAACATGACTGAGAATTCAACATTTGACTCTCAACAAAACTTTTCTGATATTGAAGATGATTTTGATAATATTAGTGAAATTGAGGAAAAGGAAACTGTTGATTGTTCTCAAGTATCTTTCATTGATGTCACTTCGATGGCTAAGGGTAAGGGAATTTGTCATTATTCAATGGCGAGGGTTAACAGTGATCAACCATCTACATCGAAAGTTTATGACTATGATCAAGTTGTTGTAGAAGATTGTGATAGTGATAGTGACGAGGATGGCATTTCGATTGAAACACCTACTCCTAGAGTTGTAGTCGAATAGGTTTATGAAGAAATAGAGCAGTTCAAAAAGGTGCTAAAAGACAACGGTCCTCATTATCTTTAATCAAACTCAGTTCTCTATCCGTCTTTCAAATGCACAGATGCATTTGTGTTCCCAAACCAAGTGTTTGTCACTACTGGAAATGGTGACAAGGTGAATCCTGAAATAAACAAAATTGTTGAAGAGGACAACAAAGATGTGACAAAAGAGGGTTTCTTTTTGAACCAAGGCATGGTTGAAAACAATCTACACAAAAACTCAACCACTTTTCAAAGACAAAAATCAAAATGTGTTTCGCAAGTAAAATCTAAAAACTCAAAAGCTGATAATCAAACTAAAGAAACTGTTATGAAAACTCAAAAGACAATGTCACAAAATCTTCATTGAAGGTGTTTAAAAAGTTGCAAAAGAAGAAGGTGTTTCGATGTTAAAAGCTCGAAACAAAGTCTATTGGAAAAATGTCAAGACTTTTCAGAAACAAAAAGTTTTTAAGCAAAAATCAACTGAACAAGTTAATACTTTTTTTGAAAATAAGACATTTGTTAAAACCATGTCATCTCAAAAGCAAAATGATTTTCCAAATGGTCAATATAATGTTCAAAAACAAGTTCAAACTCCAATTGTTCAAAACCAAAGAAATGGAACTTTTGCTCAAAACCAGCGTCCAAGGTATTTTGGTCCATATCGTCAAAAAGAAAGGTTTTGTCAAAACAAGATTCAAAGAAATTTTTTTCTAAGTAATGAAAAAAGAAATGTCGATCAAGCTCAATACCAAAGAAGTATTTAACAGGTACAAATTGAACATCTGTTGGTTATAACAATCAATATCAAAATCGGTTTCAAAATTCTCTAAACCATCTTTCTGAAAATGAAATTTTAAAAAATTGGAAGTAAAAGGGAAGAAACATGAACCGTTTAAGCCCACAAAACCTCACTTTTCAAATCATGAGTCAACGCAGAAGGTCAAAGCTTCGTTTGTGAAAAAAAGAGAAATAATGTGAAAAATATCAATCATTGGCTTGAAGGAAAAGGGAAGCAATACCTATCATGAAAGTTCTCTGAAGATAAAATTAAGTATGTTTACAAAAGCTACTTAAGTGATTCGCTAAATTGTATTTGATCATCACTGGAGTCGAATCCATCAGTGCAAAGGTGGAAATAAATTGCCAAGACAAAGGTTGAAAGAAAACAAACTGTAGATGGAAAAGGGAAATTCAGTGTTGAACCTAGACCATTGAATGATTACATTTCAATGCCCAAATTTGTCGAAATTGACTTTGACAATTTCAAGTCAAAGGTTCAAAATTAGCTACTAGGTTCATCTTTTCACAATGCATTCCAAACTAATATCCAAGGACCCAAAAAGCCTTCATGACCTAAATTCTTTTGAATGATTGTACATACTATGTGACAAGCAATACAACGAGCATTGGTATATTGATAGTGGTTGCTCTTGTCACATGACTGCGCGAAAGGAGAATCTGCAAGACTATCGAAGTTTAGAGAATGCAGGGGTAGTGAAGTTTGGAAAAAATAAAAAATGAAAAGTGGAGCGTTATGGCAAGGTAACGAATAGAAAGTTTACTGTAAACAGAGTGGGATATGTAGAAGGTGTAATATTCGGGTTAGTTAATTTAGAGATAATAAGCGTTAAAAATGACTTTTTGATAGAATATTATTTAGAACAAACAATCTTAACCAGAGTTATAGTATATGTCGCAAGGATTCCATGCATATAAAGAACGCTGAAATCCAACTTATAACGAAGAAGTTATGACCCGTTGAAGTTTCGTAATTGAACCAACATGGCTCTGCGTAGCATAAAAAGTAAATTTTTGACGAAATACTTTTTAGCCTTAGAAATCTAAATGATAGTCATAGTAGGCGTTAAACCGAGAGCGTGCATATAGAGAACGTCCAAATCTGACTTCATTTGAGGAAGTTATGAATTTTCTAAGATTTAGCGTAGCAGTATACAAGCTGGAAATCGAATTTTAGATCGATAAAACATTAGCCGACACAACCTAAACGAGAATTGAAGATCTCATTAATAGGAGTTCAACGATATAAGGACTCTCGAAAACGGACATTGGATGAAAAAGTTATGAATTTTTAACAGACTTTAATTGTCCAAGTCTGTTAAAATATAACTTTAAAAATAAAGTCAAAATTAGCCGACGCAGTCTAAACAAAAGTTGTAGATCACGTTGCTACCTATGCGTGGACATAAGGAACGTCAAAATGGAGCTCATATGCGAAAGTTACGGATTTTAGAAGATAATTAATTTTTGGGATTAACTAGCAAAGGACACATGGCAAGGTCTGGGCCGCTACTTCTTCCCCACGACTTTTCACGAGATGACGATGAAAGGTCTAGTATGCTCAAGAATCATAATAAAGTGATATTGCTAATTAACATATGATACTAATGGGTCACACTAACAACAACTTGATATAATTAATTATTTATTAGAAATTTATTTTAATAAATATTCAATAAAACTCTTATAGTTAAATTGGAAATTATTTATTTCATGGAAATAATATTTTTCATTAGCAAGTAATATTATATAATTCATATGGTATGAATTAATAAGTTGTGTACAACTTTTTAGACTAGTTGAAACCCTTTTGTCTTTTACTCAAAAAACAAAGTTTATATTTTATAAAACTCGAGTTTATAAAATTTAAACCAACTCTTCTCTTTTGTATATAATTTTCGAAAATTAGAGAAGAATAAAAGAGTTACGGGCTTTTGATTATTTAAATGAGAGAATGGTTCTTTGAATATTTAAATAAGAGTATGACCTTTTGATTATTTAAATGAGAGAATGGTTCTTTTATTATTTAAATAAGGGCATGGTTTTTTGATTAGTTTATTAAAAAGTAGTTATTGTTTCTACTATAAATACAAGACTTAAAGCTTTCATTTGTGGCTTGATTCATACTCTCAGAACCGTAACTTCCTTAGAGGAGGTTACTCTCTCTCTCTCTCTCTCTCTCTCTCTCTCTCTTCTTCATCTTTTCTTGAAGTTACTTGTATCGTCATGCACTCGTTAAGCCCTTATTAAGTTCATATTGGTTATGAACTTAAAGCTTAAGGGTTTAAGAGTTTATGGACTAGCATCCACATGAAGTTGAGTCATTGTTGGTGTCTCAAAGGTTCCACATTCTTCATCAACTTCCAAGCTCCCCAAGAGGACCCAAAGAACTACAAAGGTTATAATTTCTTCACCTCTTCTTTGGTTGGTGTTTAAATATTTCTACAATTTCCAAGAAGATCCTTGGTGGGTATAAAATGTTATGGTATGTTATGTCCAAAATTTTAATTGATAATCGATATTTACTTGGTTGAATTCAAATGGATGGGATAAATGATACCTAACCATTTATTTGTTTTGCAACTTGGATCGTAGACTTTGATAATTAATGTTTTTGGAAACTAAAAGGGTATTAATTATTAAAGATTAAATATTGAAAATACTAAATGAATTTTGCTAAAATTTTGTAGTTAAATAATCCATTCTCATTATCATGAATTGTCATTTTCTTTAATGACTTAACGAAACAATAACATTCAATAGATACAACTTAAATGAATGGGTTCATGTCTTAAGAGACAATCTCATGAAAGATATGAAATTGTATACACTTAATGGTCCTAGTCCTAAACTATTTGGTTTGAGCAATAAACTTGAAATTGATACCTAGTAAAGGCATCACTATGATGCTAAAGATGCTTCTAACATCAAGCTAGGAAAGTTATTCATAACTTCTAGGAAGTCTTAGATAATTTAAACATATATTTGATGATATAACAGGTCAAACAGTATTCCTGTAAATACAATGATATTTTATTTAAAGCTAGTTTAGACATTAGAATAATGCAAAGCTAAAAGAATCACTTTGTGTGATCTAGGGGGCCCATGTTTTATGGACTGAACACCTTTAAACTCAAGAAATCTACTAAAGCCCACATAGATGGATGTTGTTTCTTTTGTGAAGAAACTGGAGACTAGAAGATAATTTACTCCTCTCATTTTGAAAGAAAGTCTGTAAAAGACTAGTACTTCTAGTATCTACGAGATAGAACTCATACATGTCATATAACACTTAGGTACTTGGTACTTAAATCTTAATCTAATATTTGTAAATGGCTTCCAAATATTTATTGAAGTGTAACCAAGCTGAGCACAACCAAGTAGGAACTACATTCTTAGAGTTTAGTTTATTATTTATGCTTAGAACATAAAGTATTTGTAATGTAAAACAATATTTGTTTTAGAACAATGTATGTTTTAATTTAGCATGTCTAAAGTTATGTCTTAGTTATTTTATTCAAATGTTTGATAATTTACTTAATCATTTTTCATAACGATAATATTCAAATTCTGAAATGATTAATTTCTATTTATGAGACTAGATCTCTTAATAGAATTATAAAGTAAATATCAACATTTTTATAAATAAAATTAAGTTATATATTCAAGCACTTTTTGACTTAAACTTGTTTTAAATCAAACTCATCTTTGGCATTGTTATCTTTATTACATAAAAATGTCATTCACATATTCCAAATTCAAGAAAGGGATCTTTGAAGGCACATAATGTAGTTTATTTGACATATGTGAACCTTATTTATATGTAAATGATTCCTAATGATATTTTCACTAAAGTGTAGAGAAAATAATTAAGGAACTATACACTTTGGTGTATAACTCCCTTCTAATGAATGTTTAAGATTAAGCACAAGATACCAAATAAATTTTATTAACAACTATAGTAGTTTTAATTATATTTTTTACACGGTAAAGCATAATTGTGAAATATTTGTTGAAGGTTTCAAAAGTTGTGATGCAAACCGGTAAGAACCATCTAAGGCCTTAATGATAATAAACGATGAATTAGATCGTACTTGGTATGATTTACTTTCTAATCAGTAGAAATATCCTCTTTTAATCTTTTTGGGATAATACTTCAATCACTATTAATTGTATCTTGAACACAAATACCAACTAATAAGTAGATTAAACACTTTATAAGATTTAGTATGGAAAGGCTACATCCTCATCTTACTTAATATTTTGTGGATTTGAAGGCCGATGTTGGACTAAAGCTTCTAAACCCAAAATCTACTAAATTCATATTTGTGTAATACTCTAAATGTGGCTTAGATTATCATATGCAAACCCACAAAGAATAAGTTCTTTTATTCTTGTGAAAGCTCGGTTAGTAGAAATCAAGCTTCTAATGACAAAGCAAGTGGGAGGTACATGGAACTTGAAGTAGCTCAAGAACCATAACGTTATGTGGTAATAGTTGGCATTAGTTTTAACAACGATTGTTAAAACTAAATAATAGTTATCCACAAACACAAAGTGTTCGCATTAATGGCAGAATTTATCTATGACTTGAGAAATGTGGAATCTCTTATTGACGAGATTTTATTGATGGTTTTTGGAGAATCCATCAAATACCAAGATGCTATGGCAGATCTGGAATCTGATAAATGACTTAGATTCATGAACATGAGATGCAATCCATGTATGATAATCAAGAATGGGCTTGATTATAATTTATCCTTATTAAAAGGCTAGAAGGAGTAAATGACTATTTTAGAAAGAATAAATTACATGGATAAACATACACATTTAAAGCAAGGCTTGTAGTAAAAGGATTTTCTCATACTCATGTCATTGACTATGGTCCTCATCATACTCATGACATTGACTGTGATCAAACCTTTTTCACAGGTAGCTATGATTAGATCAACAACGATATTATTTGCTATAAATTCAAATTCTTAATATGAGATATAGTAAAAAGATTTCAAGAAAGTCCGCTTTTCTTAATTGTGAAAATTGGAAAATTTTGATTAAGCAAGGTTTAACTTGTAGCTATGTATAATTACAACCACAATGTAATCTTATTGCAATAAAATCTTGAAAGCCAAATGGGCATCATTTGTGGGATTAAATATAAAGATATATATATATATATATATATATATATATATATATATATATATATATATATATATATATATATAAACTTTGAAAACCTTGACGTAGTTAACCTCTAAAAGCCAAATGGTTAGAACGTAAAATCCTGAATTTAAAACACTACTTTATAACGTTTGGCCTAGTAACCCACTCACTTAGTGATTTCGGTTTGCCAAGGCCGAAATCACCATCCTAGAACACCCTAGGACCAAAAACCCTTTGATGGATGACCCCCAAGACCGAAATCACCAAGATCCAAGCCCACTAAGGCTAAAAACTCAATGTGTGAATAAGTGTAGGACCGAAATCTCCAAGAACCAAGTCATTAGAACCGAAAACACATTGGTGGGGGAGGGTAGGACCGAAATCACAAGGGGAATAAGGTGATTTCGGTCATGTATGGCCCAAAACACCAATATGGCCCCTTCCCAAAGTGATAAGGTGTTGACCTTGTGATTTAATTGTTTCCTCCTTTCCAAAGAAAATTAATATCCAACAAACCTCCAAGCATTTATCCAACAAACAACAAGGTAAGCATCAGTTCACGCTTCCTTGTTATATACGACAGTAACCCATCCAAAAAAAAACCCCACTTTCATTTGTCTTTACTCTAACTTCAAAATTCTCTCAAGAACAAGTCTAAGATCCTCCTAGAAATTACTTCCTTCAAATTTATTCCTAGAATTTTTGGTAAGCTTTCTTGTTAACCTAGTGATTCTATACATTTTATGTTAGTTTCATTATATTTACACATATTGTTATGTGTTAAAAACCTTTAGGATATTAATATTTCCAAGGAAGTTCATCAAACCATTCAAGTGTTAGGATTGAAAATATTCAAACCATCTCCTCAAACAACCCATAAATCCACTCAAGGTGAGTTCATACCCCCACATTTTCAAGTTTTTCCATGTATTAGGGAGGGGGGGGGGATACAAGTCAAAATTTGTTTATCATACAAATATTTACAAGCTTCATCTTTATATCGAAGTAGAAGCCATATGTAACACCCATAAAATTCAGGCCAATTTAAAACTTTTTAAAACCATTAAGTTATTACAAATTATTTTCAAAATAGTTTAAACATCAGAGTATCCCAAGAATTTGTGACAACCCGAAATTTCCATTCTAACCAAACCATTTCAATCCAATAGAAGTAGAGCAGATACAGTGAAAATTCAGACTTATGGTATAAGTTTGGCAGTTTCAGGGTTTTACACCTAAAGAGATATTAGGAGAGTGGATGCACTAGGATTTTGTGCAACACTGTAAGTCCATTACTCTAGGTCATTATAATCCATTCCGAGAATAGAAATATTTTCTGCCAAAAATCTCAGGACTATAAATAGAATTTTGAACCAAATTGGTTCATTAATTGAATTCCAATTAGAGAAAAGCCAATTTCTCTCTCACGGATCTTCGGGTTTTCATCCCAGATTGTGAGTCTACTTTCTTAGATGTGTTTTAATACTTGTTATATGCTTAATAACATTATTTACATGTCCAAAGTACAAGATCCGGGAGTTTACCGCCCAAGAATGTTCTTGGGGAGTAAACTCCAAAATCAAGCCTAAAGGCCATCTAGTCCCATTCCCGTGTTAGGCATCTAGCTAAGGACTTTGTGTATGAGCATTAGAGGCTAGAAACAAATCAAAAACATGTAGTTTGAGGAGTTTACGGCCAAGGAACATCTCTTGGGCCGTAAACTCCAAGTATAGGGCACAAATGAGTGCCTAATGTTCCTTTAGCCTTAGAACAAAAGCCTAGAAGCTTTAAACTCATGATTTATGCCATCAAAACCCTTAGAAATCATTTCTATAAGGGAGTTTACGGCCAAGAAGCTCCTTGGGCCGTAAAATCCAAGTTTTATGTTCCTAAATGCCTTCAAACTTTTTCCTAAGGCTTAGACTTTATTTTGGCATGCACTCCTAAAAGATTAGAACCTAGAAAACTCATGGAAACTCAAGTGTGGAAGAGTTTATGGCCAAGAGTATTTCTTGGGCTGTAAACTCCTTTAAAGGGGTCAAAGGACACCCTAAACCTTTCCTTAGGCCATGAGACTATTAGGGCAAGTACCTAGATGAGTTTTGGACTAGTTAAAATTCTAAGAACCCCATTTGTGAGGGAGTTTACGGCCCAAAAGGTTCCAAGGCCGTAAACTCCATAAAATGGTACATATTGGTGCCATAAACCCTATTAAAGCCAAGTACTAAAGCCTAGAATTGTTCCTAGTTATTATAGAGACTTGAATGCACCATAAGAACCCTCCCAAGGGAGTTTACGGCCATAAACTCCAAGGGAATAGGGTCTTTGGGCCGTAAACTCCCCAAAGGAGTCAATGTTGTGCCCAAACACTTGCATAGGCCTTGAAACAATTCCCACTAAGGTTGTAGTAATTCAAAGTACCATTCCAAGCCTTGGTTGGGAGTTTACGGCCAGGAGCTTACTCCCCTGGGCCGTAAACTCCAATGAATATGGTCTTTTGACCTTAAACTCCCATTAGGGGCATTGCACTTCTTTGTTGCAACCCATTAGCCTCCTAGCACTTGACCAAAAGTGTTGTCCTCGCGTTAAATGTTTATACTTGTATAATTAGTGATTAAATCTCTAATTATTTGTATACATATGTCTTCATATGTAATTAGGACCATTGTGTGTGTCTAAGTCTTCACTTGACACCAAACACTTGTCCGATCCTTCCGTACGATAACAGCCCGTTCAATTCCAGTCACTTACTGCAGGTGAGTTCATACCCCTTAACTAATGTTTTAAACTATTTTAAATGTTTTATGGGGGGGGGAATACAAGTAGAATCATGCTACTTATTATATCAATCACATGTGATTAATATACAACATTCAAAAGATTTGGCTACTCATTAGCCGTTTTACCAAACAGTTTCCTTCAAATGATTTTTATAAACATTTTATATGTTTTAAACTACTTATTACATTGTACATTTTACTCTGTACATTACATTTCAAACTTATTTACAACTGTGTTTCAAACAAATGTTTTCCTTATACTCAAAACTGTTTTATCATACTTATGCCTTCAAATAGTTTTATAGATTGACATCAAGTCGATATTTTCTTAAAATAATATTTATATTTCAAATGTCTTACAAAACTTATTTATGCTTTTATATTATAAATTGCATGCCTCTATATGTATAGTTGTATAAGAAATGTTTAAAAGACTTAGGAAGGCTATCCACCCTATTTCCTTTTCGCGCCTTGAGATGTGGTCTGGTGGGATATCGGATACTCGTCCGAAGGTCGTTTAAATATTAGTTATATATCATGTGTACATATAAAGTCATAAAAGGTCCTTCCAGTTCATCCTATGCCCTTGGGTAGCAAGGGTATACATCCATGTCCATACGTACCACTTAGATTACTAGTAAGCTACCATATGGGTAGTTCAGGAAGATACTAGAACCATTACTAGAACGCGATATCATACAATGAGTCAGTTCATTCATGAGTCAATACTTGCTAGAACATTACTGTACATTACATATACAACTATGCTAGGACGAGAACATATACATCTATACTAGGACGAGAACATATACAACTATACTAGATGTTTACATTACTATACTTGCTAGATAGAGAGAACACACATTACAACTAGCACACATAGAACATTACAGTTCATTACATTACTATACTTGCTAGATAGAGAGAACACACATTACAGCTAGCACACGTAGAACCTTACAGTACTCTACTATAATATTTACATGATCACACTTATAGGAGTACTTTTGCATAGATATATCAGGAGGAGTCCTATTACATTTTATATGTATCGACTCTGTTATCAAATCCTCATTCTTACCTTTACCTTGTGATACGATCACATATTCGACGAGATAGAATGGATTTATTATCCTAGTACCAAAGGATACGATTGTGGGATTGACCATTCCTAGAATCTCTGTTAGCTACAGAGGTGAAAGCACATCCACGGATGTCAAACGGTTGGTACCATTACAGGTACACTTTAAGGGATTAACTATTCCTATACCCAGCTGTTAGCAACAGAGGTAAGAGTACGTCTACGGATGTCTTAAAGTTAACAATGATAGTTACCCTAGTACCAAAGGGTAATATTCAGGTTAGTTATATTATTACCTTTATTTTGTGACTCATTCACATAACCAATGAGGTGAATTATATTTAGGTATCCTAGTACCAAAGGATACAATTTTCTTATAATGATAGTTATACTTTGGAAAATACTTACTCTTACAAGAGACACACACACAGAACAGTTAGGTCTTGGTAGAAGACATCTTCATATACTAGAAGGAATCATAGGGATTCTAGGGTTTTTCAAACACTTACAATTCATATACACTTTCAAATTCTTACAATACATAGACTTACAAATTCTTACATACAAATTAAGACACTAAATACTTATGATCTCACCAGCTTCAAAGCTGATACTCGCTTTCAAAATTACTTGTATCCTCAGGTCATCATAGACAGGTACCGATGCAAGGAGAAAGGAAGATGGAGCTTGTTCAAGACTTATCTTTCATTTTGATTTATGCTTTAGTGTTTATCAAAATTTGACAGAATACAATTGTATAATAATTATTTTATTAATGCAATGGATGATGTTGTTGCTTGTTTACTACTTTACATTGTTGTTGATATTATACATGACGTCCTCCGCCCCAGAACGTTTCCGCCGTTCTTGGTTTTAGGGTGTGACAAAATCAAATCATGAAAAATATAAAGTGGTGCACGATCAAGCCTTCGCCTTCCCGCGATCATCAGAAATACTTGAAAGATAATCAACAACTGTAAGCCTAAAGGTTAGTGAGTTCCCCCAAAATACCAACGCCATACAATCATAATCATATCACGTAATGAGCCATCAACTCCAAGTCCAACACCTACATCCACCAATGGTTCACTTCCATAAATTCCCCAATTACGAAAATACCCCCAGAAGTCAAACTGGTCAACCCTTAGTCAAAGTGAATGTCAACAATCAAAGTCAACTATCAATGTTGACCAGACTCATCGAGTGTACCTAGCAACTCATCGAGTTCCTTAAGAACTCAGAAATAACCAAAACCCTAATTGACTCATCGAGTTTCCAACCAACTCGTCGAGTCCTTGCGTGTCCAGATGTCGGGGAAAACCGTAACTGACTCGTCGAGTCCTCTTACTGACTCACCGAGTTCATGCATAATCAAATAGGGGCAATCTTCATCCGACTTGCCGAGTCGGGTATGCAACTCATCGAGTTCATGCAGTCCACTTCTTATCCAGACATTTTAAATCCACCCCAAAGCTCCATATTGTAAATCCAGCTTCCCAAGGCACGGATTCCACGTAAAGCTACAAACTTTACGTGCATGTAAGGTCTTAAAGGATTAGAACACTAAAACCAAGTCTATAGTGAGGTTTAGGACATGGTTAGGGGTTCATATGAGATAAAGTTGATAGCTTTATGAGTTTGTGACCTGGTGGAGTCCAGATCTAAAGTTGCAACTTAAGATCATGGCTAATACCCGAAATGACTCCCAAATATGCTAAAGATGGCCCTAAACCGAAGCATGAAGAGATCTAGCTAAATATAAGAAAAGGTAACGACTTGTTACCTTAAAAATGATGACAAGATGAAGTAGAGCCAGATCCCCAAGCTCCTCTTTGCTCCAAGCTTCTTATACTTCACACCTACATCACAAAATGCACCAAAATCACTCTTTAAGCCTTACAAACACTCAAGAACAAGGTTAATAGCGATTACGGTTTCTTATGGCCATCAAGAGGTGATAAAGGACTCGAGGTAAGGACTTAAGGTCCTTTAAATAGGGCGCAAACCCTAAAAATTAGGGTTTCATCTCCCAGCTGCTACTCGTCAATTCCGGGTCCTCCGACTCGTCGAGTAGGTCCAATAATCCACGCGGGCTAACCCGCCTCTACACAATGAGTTGGGACAACCAACTCGTCGAGTAGGTACATAAACATCTACATAATGCATTAAAACTCATACCTGAGAGTCAGGATGTTACAATTGTCCCCTACTTGAACTAGACTCCGTCCTCGAAGTTTGCTGCGGCGAAGAAATCTGGGTAGTGCTTCCGCATATCTGCCTCCGGCTCCTATGTCCATTCAGATCCCTTCCTGTGCTCCCACTGCACCTTTACCAGAGGAACTTCCTTGTTCCGTAGAACCTTTACCTTCCTCTCAAGAATGGTTATTGGCCTGTCCACGTAATTCAGGCACGCGTCGACCTAAATATTGTGTAATGATACCACTGCCCCCTCATCTGCTATGTACTTCCGCAACTATGACACATGGAAAGTGTTGTGGACCTGACTAAGCTCCTCCGGGAGATCCAGTCAACAAGCCACCATGCCAACTGTTAGATGAATTTTATATGCATCTTTTAGGACAATTTCTTACGTATATCATTATAAAAAGCTATCTGATTCCCAATTAATATTATGTATTTCATGTTTCATGACTATTTTGAAGAATGCCCATACTGCTCACGTTTGTTACGACTTTTCAGGGCCATTTGGAGCAGATGGATGATTGCGCAAGTTTAGGATGCGTTTGCAGATGCTTTGGAGCTTAATTGGAGTCTAGACCAACGAGGGATGCCGGGAAATGATCAAGAACTGCTTGGATGGAGGAACGACGATCAAAAGAGCCAAAAAAGTAACATGTGATCGCACATTGTCTCCATGCGATCGCAGGTTTAGTCGCAGCTTGCCTTCGTGGTGTTTTCGAGCCAAAAAATTCATCAGCTTAGGAAAAGTGATACATGTGATTGCAGGTTGGTCAATTTGTGTCGAAAAGGCAACGTACTTCATTAAAAAAATCATGTGACACATTTTGGGTGATACATGCGATCGCAGGTATGCCCTTTGCGATCGCAGGTACGGCGTTTTGACAGTTAGACGTATAAATACAGCCTGATACTCTTCCAGTAATCCTAATTGGCGATTCAGAGGTTTTCAAGTGAAGAACGCAGATCTAAAGGAGACGATTCAATTTCTATTCATAGTTTAGTAAGATTTATCGTTTAGATTCTATTTCCACTGTTTGTAATCCTTTTTTATCCATGTCAGGCTAAAAACTCAGATTTCAGTTTCGCAAGACATAACCTTTTCATATGATTAATCATTACGCACTATTATTGACTAAGATTATTGTTTAGTTTGATCAATTCAGTGTTAAATTGAGTGTTTGATTTTGATTTCAATTTTTTTGGCCACTTAAATTGTTTGTGAATCATTCTAATCATCTGGTTGTTTAGATCCGTAATTGTCTAGATTAATTAGTATAAAGTGACAAGTATTAGATTAATTCTGAGTTTAGGGTTAACTCTAATATGAAATGATCAAATAGGTTTTAACGCCGTCGAGCTTGTGAGAGGTATTGAACTTTACTGAGAATTACACTGTGTCTAATGCAACTTTTCTTTGTTAATCAAGAGCTTGTTTGGTTAATTTAGTAAAAAGTTAGATTTAACTCAAAGAACTTATTTTGATTAAATGATTTTTGTAATAAAGGTCATTAGAGCTTGTTAATGAACTTTAGTACCAGTTTAAACAAGTGCATAGTCAAATATTGTGTTGAAGGTTAATTATATGATTAGGGGAGTCACCGCGAAACTAGAATTGCTTTCTCTTATTTGAATTTTCACCACTTTAAATTTAGTTATTCTTTTGTCATTTTCGATTTCTATTAGTTTAATTTTCAGAAATAAACCCCCCCTTTTTTATGTTATTTGCAGTCATCAAGAAATAGATCACACCTTACGCAAAGAGGTGTAAACATTAGGACGTGTCCTTGAGGATCCGACCCTGCTTACCTGTACTACATGTTAGTGCAATAAAGTAGTTCGTTTTATATTTTTATTTGTTTAAATCGTGTATGACAGCGGTTTTAACAAATTGGCGCCGTTGCCGGGGACACGGTAAAACACTAATAGTTTTATGCTAAGATCTTCACGTACAGGTAATCTGATTTTTAATCCAGAGATTGAGAAGACTGCTAAAAAGCTAAAGAAGGAAGCAAAACTTCAAAAGAAACAAACAGGAACCTCAACTTCACCCATACCACAAGGCACTCTCTTGTGGAACGAACCTGAACACTTGCTTCACCCTTTCCAAAAGCACGACCTACGTCACCCGTTAACATCCCGTTCAAAACCTACTCCTCATCATGAGCGAAAACGGAGATGAAGCTGAAAAAACTCTCTGCGAGTGGGCAACACAAGAGGTTACTCAACAACCTCTATGTATCACCTTTCCAGAAGCACGAAATTTTGAGCTCAAGTCCGGTTTAATCCATCTGCTGCCCCCATTTCGAGGCCTTGAGAATGAAGATCCTTATAAATTTCTCAAGGAATTCCATGTTGTCTGCTTTGGAATGAAATCCCATGGAGTTACTGAAGACCAAATCAAAATCAAGGCGTTTCCCTTCTTAGTTCAAGATGCAACAAAGGAGTGGTTATATGACCTTCCATCTGGTTCAATAACAAGTTGAAATGAACTCGCCAAACTCTTCTTAGAAAAATATTTTCATGATTCGAATGTGTCAAACCTACAAAGAGAGATTTTGGGTATAAAGCAAGGAAAAAGAGAAGCTCTCCACACTTATTGGGAGCGATTCAAGAAGCTGTTAGTTCGATGCCCACAACATGGCATTAGTGAATATCAGTTATATCAGTGTTTCTACGAAGGATTGATAACTATGGAGAGGCAACATATAAATGCATCAAGTGGAGGGTCACTTTCAGACATGACACCAATAGAGATCAGGGCATTAATAGAGAAGTTGGCCAATGAATTAAAACATTCAACAATTGAGGAAAAGTGGTACCCAGACAATCCAAGAGGAGTCACGGAGATGAGTAATGCCCACCTGGAATTCCAGATTTTAGAATTGACTAAAGCTGTACTTTTGTTGACAAAAGAAAAAGGTATAGAGCAAAAGGCGAAATCTTGTGGGATTTGCTGCAAAATCGGGCACCCAACTGATATGTGTTCACTACTTTAAGAAGATAATGAATATGTTCAAGCTATGGGAGGATTTCAGCAAAGGACATTTGATTAACATCACAACAACCAAGCTTGGGGAGGGCCTCAAAATAACAATTTCCAGCCAAGACCTCAACAGAACTTTCAGAAAAGAAACCAATATCAAGCTCCACCTAGGTTTCAACAATCTTTCCCTCAAAATCAGCACCAGAGCAATTTCCAGCAACCACCTGTTCAGTCACAAGCTAGTAGTTACAACATGTATTTGGAAGACATAGTTAAAAGTCTTGCCACCAGTACCCAAGCTTTCCAGAATGAAACAAAGTCTAGCATTAAAAATATGGAGCATCAGGTATCGCAACTAGCGAACTCCATGATCAAATTAGAAGCACAATCACAAGGAAAATTCCCATCTCAGACCGAGAAAAACCCAAAGCATAATGCTTGTGCTGTTACTCTCAGAAGTGGTAAAAATTACAAAGGACCAGATCAGAAAGAAGATGAGGAAGAAGAGATTGTGGTTGAGCAAGAATCTAAGGCGACTGAAGAGGTGCAAAAAAGAGATAGACCTGCTGAAACTGAAGTGAAAATAACTCCTCCTCATTTTCCCTCATGACTGAAAAACAAGAAAAAACAAAAGGAAGATAAAGAGATTATGGATTTCTTCAGAAAGGTTGAGGTAAATATTCCCTTTCTTGATGCAATTAAAAAACTACCCCGATATGCTATATTATTAAAAGAGTTATGTACTTCAAAAAGAAAATTAAAAGGAAACGAAACAGTTAAAGTAAGCGAGAATGTTTCAGCTGTTTTACAAAAAAGGCTACCCCCAAAGTGTAAGGATCCAGGAGTATTTACTGTTCCTTGCAAGTTGGGGAACCTTTCAGTGTCACGAGCTATGTTGGACTTTGGAGCTTCTATAATTTTTTTTTCCATATTCACTTTTTAAAACTATCGCGATATGGCCTTTAAAAGGAACATGAGTCATCATTCAGTTAGCTGATCGTTCTCTGGTGTACCCAAAAGTTGTAATGGAAGACGTTTTGGTTCAAGTGAATGAACTCATATTCCCAGCCGATTTCTTTGTTTTGGATATAAGAGATGACGACTCACCAAATTCAGGTTCCATTCTTTTGGGGAGATCATTTTTAAAAACTGTCAGAACCAAAATAGATGTTTATGATGGTACCCTTTCAATGCAATTTGATGGTGAAGTTATCAACTTCAATATTTATGATGCCACACATTACCATGATGGTGTTTCAGCCCTTAATTTCATTGATGTAATTGAACCATTATCTACAGTATATTTTGAGATTGCTAACCGTGAGTCAGTAGCATTAATGCTCCACATAAATTTGTCTATTAATGCAGCTCAGGTTATATCAGAAAATTATGTGGTTGATAGAGAAGTTCAAGAGATGGTAGCTCATATGGACCAGCAGAGAAAGTTGAGGTATGGTACCCAAACTCTTAAATTACCAATTTCTAACTCCAAGTTTTTTCGTCTTGTAGTGCAAGCTCCCATCTTGGAGCTGAAGACACTTCCAGAACACCTGAAATATGCATATATTGGAGAAAAAGAAACATTACCAGTCATCATATCCAACAAGCTGTCAGAAAAAGAAGAGTTAGAGCTGATCAGATTTTTGAAGGAGTATAAAAGTGCAATTGGGTGGACTATTGCAGACATCAAAGGACTCAGCCCATCTCGATGCATGCATAAAATTTTGATGGAAGATGATTATAAGCCATCGCGGGAAGCCCTACGCAAACTAAACCCACCAATGATGGAGGTGGTTAAAAAAGAAGTTATGAAGTTGTTGGATGCTGGGATGATATACCCAATTTCTGACAGCAAATGGGTCAGCCTAGTTCAAGTTGTACTGAAGAAGGCTGGAGTGAAAGTGGTAGAGAACAAACATGGAGAGATGGTTCCAACTGGGTTCAGAATGGATGACACGTTTGTATTGACTACAAAAAATTAAACGTAGCCACCCGAAAAGATCATTTTCCTCTCCCATTCGTAGATCAGATGCTAGAGAGGCTTGCTGGAAAATCCCATTACTGCTACTTAGATGGATTTTTAGGTTTCCATCAGATTCCCGTTGCTCCAGAAGACCAGGAGAAAATGACTTTCACCTGCCCTTTCGGGACATTGGCGTATATGCGTATGCCATTTGGACTCTGCAACGCACCTGCTACCTTTCAAAGGTGTATGGTTAGTATATTTTCTGAGTATGTCGAAAGTACCATAGAAGTCTTCATGAATGATTTTACCGCCTTTGGAGACTCCTTTGATATTTGTTTGAAAAACCTCACAAAAATTTTACAAATATGTATAGAAACAAACCTGCTCTTAAATTTTGAAAAATGTCACTTTATGGTTGACCAAGGTCTGATTCTTGGACATATTGTTTCAAAAAGAGGTTTGGAAGTCGATAAAGCAAAAATAGATGTAATAAAAAGCTTACCCTATTCGAAGAATGTTCGGGAAGTGCATTCCTTTCTTGTCCATGCAGGGTTTTACAGGAGGTTTATAAAAGATTTTTCAAAGATATCAGTTCCCATGTGCCAGTTATTGCAAAAAGATGATGAATTTGACTTCAATGAAGATTGCAACAAGGCTTTTGATGTGCTGAAAAATCTTCTTACTTATGCCCCGATCATTCAGCCCCCAGATTGGAGTTTACCATTCGAGATAATGTGTGACGCCAGTAATACTGTTGTTGGAGCCGTTCTAGGACAAAGAAAAGACAGGGTTCCCCACTTTATATATTATGCATAAAAAACTTTGGATAATGCCCAAGCAGATTACTCCACCACAGAAAAAGAGTTGATATCAATCGTTTTTGCATTGGAAAATTTCAGACAATATTTGTTGGGCACGAGAGTTATAATCTTTTCTGATCATGCAACTATCTAGTACCTTCTTGCCAAAAAAGACTCAACGCCAAGGTTGATTAGATGGATTTTGCTGCTACAGGAGTTTGATATAGAGACCAGGGACAAAAGTGGCAGTGAAAATTTGGTAGCTGATCATTTGAGTCGACTCGCTCAACCGGAAGACCCGACACCGATCCATGAAACATTTCCTAACGAGCATCTATTCGATGTTCAGAACACTCCTTGGTTTGCTGATATAGTGAACTACTTGGTCTCCAGAGAACTCCCTTCAGATCTTACCCGAGCCCAGAAAGATAAAATAAAGAAGGAGGCGAAAAGATATGTCTGGGACGAGCCATATTTATGGAAACATTATGCTGATCAAGTTATTAGAAGATGTGTGCCTCAAGATGAAGTCAAGTCAATTACGAATTTCTGCCATTCAGAAGCTTGTGGAGGGAATTATGGTCCACAACGAACTGCACGTAAGGTCCTGTACAGCCGTCTTTATTGGCCTCATATTTTTCGTGACTCTTTTCTATTTTGCAAAACTTGTGAAAGGTGCCAAATGACTGGGTCTTTGACATCTCGTAATCAAATACCACTTACTCCAATCTTGGTATGTGAATTCTTTGATGTTTGGGGTATATATTTCATGGGTCCATTTCCGCCATCTTTTGGGTTTGTGTACATCTTACTAGTTCTGGATTACGTGTCCAAATGGGTCGAGGCAAAAGCTACACGAACAGACGATGCCAAGGTTGTAGTTGATTTTGTTAAAACAAATATATTTGCTAGGTTTGGGACACCAAAGGCCAGTATTAGTGATCGGGGCACACATTTCTGCAACCGCACCCTCGAAGCAGTCCTCAAGAAATATGGTGTCGCACATCGGGTATCAATAACATGTCACCCGCAAACCAACGGGTGGGCTGAAGCTTCAAGATCAAGGGCATTATAGAAAAAAACCATCAATCTAGTCAAGAAAGATTGGAGTATTCGATTGGATGATGTGTTATGGGCTCACCGGACAGTATACAAAACTTCTATCGATATGTCACCATATAGAATTGTTTTTTGCAAACCTTGTCGATCACCGATTGAATTAGAGCATCGAGCATATTGGGATGTCAAAATTTTGAATATGAGCATGGATGAAGTTGGCTAGAAAAGAAGATTGGATTTCCAAGAGTTAGAAGAAATCAGGAATGATGCTTACGAGAATGAAGCAATTTATAAGGAGAAGACGAAAGCGTTTCACGACAAGATGATCTCGCGAAAGGTATTCACTACCGGTCAAAAGGTACTCCTATATCACTGTTGTTTCAAAGTTATTTCCGGTAAATTGAGGTCTCGTTGGGTGGGGCCTTTTGTTGTTACTAACGTATTTGATCATGGTGCTATAGAAATTAAGAGTGAACAAACAGGAAAGATTTTTAAGGTAAATGGTCACCGTCTCAAACCATTTTACGGAGGGTTTCAAGTTACAAATGAAGAAGTGGAGGTAGTCGAGGTCCTGAATTACCGCAGTTGAGGAAACCAAGTAACAATGTTGAGCCAACGACAGTAAAAACGGGCAGCTTATCGGGAGGCAACCTAGGAGTTTGTTCGGTTTCGTTTTATTTTGCAGCTTTTTTTTTTTTTTTTTAATATTTTTGTGTGTTTTTAGCTAATTAGATTGTCCCTTTTTAACTGAATCGTGTTTTTAAAATAAAAAGGAACAAAGAAAATTTAAAAAAGTTGAAAAAACGCAGTTTTGGTGGAACCTGCGATCGAATGTCCTGTCATTGCGATCGCATGGTATGATTTTTTTAGTCGCAGGTGGTCATCGAGGTTTTTTTGGAACTGTTTTCATGAAAAAAGCAAATCTGCGATCGCAGGTCCAGTACATGCGATTGCATGTATTAGTTTTTAGAGCCTAGAACACTTTTGAACAATTTTAAAATCGATTGAAGTATAGCAAACCTACGATCGCAGGTTTTATACCTGCGGTCGCATGTATCTCGTTTTTGTTCCCAACATCACTTTTGAACAATTAAAAATCGATTAAAGCCCATTTTTCCAAACCTACGATCGCACGCTCCTTACCTGCGATCGTATGTATCAAGTTCTTTTCATATAACCGTTACCTCCCTCGAGAAACGTGCCAACAATCATTTTTTTAAAAAACCTGCGATCACATGTTCCCTCCTTGCGGTCGTAGGTTGTATTTTTGCTATAAATATCGATCGCAGACCTCATTTGTAACCACCACACTCCAAAAATTCTCTCTGAAATCCACTACATTTCGAGTTCTTTCACCAACAAACACCCAAATCGCTCGTTTTTCTTCCAAATCAAGCAAATAAGGTATCAATCTCTTCTATTTTACTCCTACAACATCTCTACGGTAACGAAATCATGTTTTCACAGTTGAAATTCTCCAAAAATCTCATTTTATTCATTTTGAATTTGAACTTTTGTGAGTTTCTTTTTCAGATCTACATTCCGTTAGTAATCCGCAGACCACAAAAAGTAGAAACGTTCGCTCACGACGCAATTTAGAAGAGATTCATCCGAACGCAATTTCAAAAATCAAAAAAAAATCGGCACGAAAAATATACTGTTGCTCAACGCACAGTCAAATATTTTCGTTCTGAAACTGAATTTCTATTTTTGTTATATATTTGTGTGGTTGTTTGGGAGTAGTTAGAAATACTTATTTTTGCTTTATTATTATTATTATTATTATTATTATTATTATTATTATTATTATTATTATTATTATTTTATTATTTTTATTTTTTTTACCTGGAAATTGTGCCTACCTTGTCCCAATTTACCTTGCAAAATGCCCCTAGACCCTCCCGTTCACGCAGACAGGTTGACACCTCAGACCGGTCATACACTGTCCAGATGGACAATGTCACTGTGAATTTAGGTTCACAGGCCGCACTCGACTGTCACCAGCAACTTCTCGACCGAGAGATTTTGCCACAAGTCTGGGCCCCTAGCGGCACATTAATGCAGGAACTCCATATTTATGATGGTGTTCATGCTCTTTTTGCCAATATTGGCTGGGAGCGCCTATTAAATACAAATTCTGTCACTCGTCCCCTATTGACCCGAGAGTTTTTAGCCATGCTTAGTAAGGTAAATCATGAGGGAAACATAGGTTTTCATATTTTTAGCACCCCTCACACTATTCATGTTGACCGGTTATGTACTTTCTTCCATACTCTTGTCACCAGTTTATCCCATCCTGCCCCTGCTTTTGACGTACGTGAGTTTTGATACTCCATTACCGGTTCAGAGTTTTACGATTCCGCCCAATCCGTCCAGACCAGTATTGTGCACCCTGTTCTTAAAATTGCATTGAAAATTATATGCAATATTATTTATGCACAGATTGAGACTATGAAAGCCGGCAAAGCCGAGCTTTTTCTTTCGTGGTGCATGATCACTGGGTCGCACCGCCGACATTTTGGTGATATTATCATCAGACAGTTCCATAGAGTTATAGCGGTTCGCACCGGTGGTGCAATTCGCTGTGGTGGTCTGATTTTTGTCATTGCTCCCGCCCTCATGGCGCAACATGTCTTGGGATACACCTTCTTTACGGGTGACACCTTTTGTTTGACCCTGTAGAACCTTCAGGCAATGCACATGCTTCGTGCTGCCCCAGGTGGGTGTGTTCGGATGCATGGTCGCTCCACTTATTTGAAGGTCACTGGACCTGATATCATCACTTTCGCTGATCCCATTAGCGAGTCTGTGTGGGTGCTTCATTCGAACATCCCACCACCTTTTCGTCCACGTAGGGCACAGCAGGTCTGGCGTCTACAGTCTGATCGACCATCTTCATCCACTTAGCACCTAGACTACGCAGACGCCACACTTATCTCCTTTAGCCAGCCTGATCCTATGCAGACTGACTTTCAGGATTAGCACCCACCCACCAAGCCATTTCACCCTGACCCCAACCCCCCCCCCCCCATTACTTACTAGTAGTATCTTGACCTCCATCAGGATATTGCTTCCCTTCAGCAGACTATGACTGGTCTTCTCCTTGACTATCAGCTATATAGCTATCAGGTTACCAACTAGCGTGACGAGCTCTTAGGTTTGCACAACAATTTCTTCTGTCAGTTTACACCCCCGTCCGAGTAGTCGTCTTCCACTCCTCCCTAAGCATTGAGGACAATGCTTAATTTTAAGATTGGGGAGGGGATTTCCTATCTTTTTGTAATATTTTTTATTTTGTCATTATTATTTAAAAGTAATAAAAGTTAAAAAATTAAAAAATTTTAAAAAATCCAGAAAAAAATTAGAAATGTTTAAAAAATCCAAAAAGATTTTTCATTTATGTTTTTATTTGTCATTTTATTTCTTCCTAGTTTTTTATAAAATATTTTCATTTTGTTACATTTTGCATTTGCATATATATATATATATATATATATATATATATATATATATATATATATATATATATATATGTGTGTGTGTGTGTGTGTGTGTATATATATATATATATATATATATATATATATATATATGTATACAAGATGATGATACTCTTTTCATACGATAGCTCCATGAAGTGGGATATTGAAAATTGAAAATGAAAAAAATCTGAAGCGACTTGATTGTTATTGGAAGTGTAGAATCAGTTGTCATAACCAGGGGACCCAAGACACCGTGATTCGAGACCTCGACCTTAGATAATAAAAACAAATGGCATACTGAATTGTTTTTTGGGCGGTAATAACAGCTCTAGGATGATTTGCTTATTAACGTTTGAAAAGAATCATTATCGGCAACTCTGAACCCACAAAACATGGCCCTATTTGTTGACACGCATTAGCCTCGCGGTAACAGAGAGGTTAAGTATCAGATCCACACAATCAAGAAAGAAGAAAGGGTACAACTTCATATTTAGTACCCAAATCAAGAATTTCAAGCGCTCAATTGAAGAAACTTCAAGAAATTCCAAAAGAAAATAAAAATATTAAAAAAAAGGAGATTCAAGAAATCAAGCTTAAAACAAAGTATAAATGAAAGTTCAATCAAGTTAGAAGCCGTTCCAAAGTTACATCTGGCGAATAATGAACTGTGTGATATGATACTTGTGGCTCTCGAAAAAGTGAAAGCATAGAGCTCGGGCTCCTACGGGGGTTGGCTCTTGCTGCTTCGGCGAAAGCTGATTTGGTCGTGCGGGTTCTTAAGGATGCGTCGATTCTGATTCTTGGCCATCTAGTCGTAAGGACATGAGATCTGGACTATGTTATTTTCGCTCATAAAGCGAATTAAGGTACAAATTTTAAATAAAACTAGAGTTGGATTATTGGGTTACACCGTTTTGTGGTCTTCCTTACTTTGGGAGTCTGTGATACATGAAAGATAGCAGGATAGTTGCTTAGGTGTTAGTGATTGGAGCCCATTATCGATGTAAAGTCTGATCGTATAAAAAAAATATAAAATATATAAAAAAAGGGAAGCATGTTTCATTTTAGTTGTTCCTTTCTAATTTGCATACTATTTTAGTTCATTGTTCATTTTCTTTATCTTTGCATGCATGTTTTTGATGGGTTTTGGTCATAAGACATCCTATGTGCTCATACAAACCCTAATGCTTGGATCTAGGTTTCTCTATTGTACATGCTTTGATCCAAGACTATAAACCCTAATTCTAGCATATGGAAATCAATATTAACATATAATTAGGTTTATGATATTACCTTGATTGTTATGTAGCAATAACAATCCCAATTCCTCCTTGAATTGACTTTGGAAGGCTTAGAGTCACAAGTGTCACTCCTCTAATGGCTTACAAACACCATAAGCAAGTGGAGAAGGTATAGAGAGAGGAGATAGGTAGAAATTCGTCCTTAGATGCTCTAGGGATCAAGTGCGTGAAATCCTAAGGCCTTAGGGGTCTTTATATAGGGTTGGGATTAGGGTTTTAGTCCTTATCCTTATCTAGTTACTTGCCCATCAAGCAACCATAAGATAAGCCTTGAAAATCCCTATCTCTTAGACCTTGAACGATTTTAAGGATATCCGTATCCTTGAATTCGTCCATCCTTCAACAGGGATAACCATTGCCCTATTTTGCAACTATCACATAATTACAATTCAGACCCTCTAGTTTAATTAATTACATTTGATCACAAAATTAATTCTTAATTAATTATTGACCAATATTAATTAAACAAATATGATATCTCCTTTAATATATTATTCTTATAACATATTAATAAATCATAATAACCTCTCTCTCTATTTATTTCTCCAATCAAGTTGCTTTGGTGAAGGCAACCCAAAAGGACCATGCACCATCGGGTCAAGTACATACCAAAATAGTTATGGACTTAGACACTAATCCAACAGTCTCCCACTTAGATAAGTCTAACAACTATTCTACATATGACTTCAGATCCTGATCTGCAATCTAGCTTTCCAAAGCCGCTGTCAACTCTGATCTAATCAGATACGTGTTTCCTTAGATAAGGGATCATATATTCCTCCATTCTAGATATCATATGAGATATGATTTCAAAGCATTCTCTTTGTACTATATCTCGATTTCCGATTTATGACGACTGACTAATTGAACAAATCAAATTAGCCCTAGCCCGGCCGAGCATTTACGTTTGTCATCACTAAATCATCGAGGGGCCCAAAGATATCGCTTTTATCCTACTTTGGATAAAAGGAACGGATAAACTTTGATACAATGCTTGCTTGCACTTACTCACCGAATCACACACAACAATATGTTCTATAACACCAAGTTACTAGTGCATTTACATATTATCAATGTGCAACCGATTTGCAAGATACAACTCACACATCTCGGTTTCAAGAATATAAGATGTTATCGTCTCACCAATCACTCGTGATACAATTCATGGAGTGATCCAAGTGAGCGTGGGTTTAATCCAATGCTCAAATCATATTCATAAGCACTCATGAACGTTGCAGCAAACATTTGCTTATGTCTAATGCTCTTTAGACAATCCACACACCAATTCACGACAGTCTTCATTCATATCTACTTCCAACATATGAACGACTATGGCCCGTTTGAATAATTCGATTATTCTTAATAAACTCAATTATTCTGGAAGTCAAAACATGCAAAATGTGAAACACAAGAATAATACTAATCCCATATGGCCTCAAACTTTTGAGTATAAATAAAACCCCTTTTATTTATCACCACATCGATTACTCATTATTTGTCGTTTCGGGTAATCCACTTCTTACTTGAATTATTACACTTGTCCCATGCTCCTAGCATGCACACAATGTTTACGTATGGTTCTTACTTTGTGAAATAGACCAAACTGAGCACATTTCCAATCATTCTCATTTCACAACTCCAAATCCTTTTTCATAAGTGTAAGAATATCAAATTCTTGTTACTTATAAAATATGCTAGATTCTAACACTTTATGCAATGATCCTTTTGTAAGGTCACTGCACCAAGGTCACAAATACTATTGCCAATGATATTACAAAGTCTTCTATCGGAGATTGTTACAAGACAATTCCTTAGATATGATGTCTCTCACTCAAAGTACATTCCTTTGAACATCCTTTTGCATAAAAGTTTCCAATCTAGACATAGATTTTTCAATATTCAATTCCCAATATGGACACGTTTCCATATTTTCCATATGACAACTCATTCTTAATAGAATCTTATCTATTCATAATAATGTCGATATGGTCCATCCAATATGGAAACATTTCCATGTTTTCCAATACTATACTTCCAACTACTCACAAGCAACCAATCCTCGGCGAACTTTGGATTGTCCTTTGATAGTTGTTTAATTATCTTAGTCAAAACCGATTCTTGTCCTTTTTCCCTCTAAATGCGCTTGACATTTGGAAAATTTTAGAATGGTCAAACATCAAAGCTTTTGCAATCGATCCTATACCCAAAGCATATGGGACACGACACATAATGTTTTATTTGCTATGTTCTCAAAATTCGAATTGTGAAGAGGAATGTCGTAATCATAATCAAAATTTTAAGAACACACTATGTACCATTGACTAAATTTATTAACATTTCTCAACCTAATCCTTTAGATTTGAAATGAAGCATAATATTCTCTCCCTTAATTATAGCAAAACAACTTTACAACCCTTACGACTTTGCAAGGTATAACTCTTGTTTTCTATAATTAATATACAATCATAACATTTATCTCCCACTATCATGATGATTATTATAAAACATAACACTTATGCTCCCACTAGCTTCGACATGTATTCATAAACAACTTAACTTTCAGAAAAAAAAACAATGCTTATTGAATTTCTTAAGTTCATGTTTCTAATACTTAGTGCTTTGATAATCTTTTATCAAGGCTTCTTGAACTTATACACCTTTGCCTTAGATAGTTCATATGTGTATCTAAACAATTAAGACTAATTGCCAAACCTCACAATTCAAATTATGGAAAGGGATACCGTAACCATAATCGAATTCGAGAATGCAATTTTACAATCACTATCTTCTTAGAATCTTTCTTAGTGAAAGCATTTCCACACAATCATTTTCATGAAGGAGGAAATCTTATGACACTTAGATTTAAATGGTGTATTTGTTCCTATCCATGTGAATTTGTCAAA
The DNA here is from genome assembly GCF_051521515.1 of Lactuca serriola. Taxonomy (NCBI): domain Eukaryota; kingdom Viridiplantae; phylum Streptophyta; class Magnoliopsida; order Asterales; family Asteraceae; genus Lactuca; species Lactuca serriola. The sequence goes on from NC_136415.1 coordinate 82,761,434, forward strand.
ACCAAAGTTTACGACGAATTCAAACTCATAGGGATCGAACTTTCTTAATCTCGATTTCTTGCATTTATGGTAGCACAGCTGCCCACCATGTCTTCCAAGTAGTTAAGTAGCTCACCTTTTCTTATCAATGTACCTTTCATTGATTAAGGTGCTTTGCCTTTTATGCGTTCAAAATGAGAACTCATAGAACTCACAAGCATAATTAACTCAATTGGAACAGCACAGAAACAAAATAATGTTAACACGATAGGTTATAAACCTGAACTCGTGTGCTAGTGATGATCGATAAGGTTTATTTGATTTGTTCTTGAAACCTTTCAAGACTATTAAGACTCCCACTTACTCCTTGTCATATAAGATTCTCTTGTCAATAAACATTTCTTGACAAACAAATATTCAAGAGTTAGTGTAGTTTTTATCAAACTCTTCATAAATTGGTCCTAGTTGGTCTTTGTCTTATCCAAGACATCACAACTTTCCACATTTGATGAATGTTATAAACCTTTTAATACTTGTAACTCATTATCACAATCTTAACTCTAAGACTTGTTTTGGAACGAAGTATGATTGACTTCTTGATTTAACCATTTCTTCAATTCTTGATTGCTCTTCTTAGACATACAATTGTACTAAGACTCATTTAGAGGATCAATTGAGATATGGTTCTTAATCATTAAGACCTATCATAAAGCATAAAAGGTACTCTCCCTTCTTTTTAGAATGGAGAAACTTTTATCTTTCTGCCTACTTGATTCTTCTTATTCGTTCTGCTATTGATCTAAACCCTTTAATCAATTCAGAATTACACTTAATCTTGTAAGTATAATCATATTTACTAAACCTTTAGTAAATCATGACGAATATCTTTGTTACTCTTATGGTGGATTTGATCAACACGCAACTTTGTGTATTTGATCTCCAAGTGCTTCACTTGACACTTTGTCAATGAATTAGTCTAATTTCCAAATATGAAATTTCTCATTCATCGTGCAACCAAGTTGCATGATTCCAAATTTCTGTCAAATTGAAACTTGGGCGATGAGAAACTCTCCCTATTTGGTAAATTCTCGACTTTTCCATAAACACCATAAATACGAATCATATCCATTTGTTGTAGAAATATGCAAACACCAATTTTCATAACAATTTCATTGCAAGGAAATAAACAAATATATAAATAAGTCAAACGAAAATTTATTTTATTTATAAAAGCAGCGGAAAACATTTGTCCTTACAATGCAAAATCCATTGAAAACTATGTATTTCAAAAGAAAATTTTCTAACAACTCTATCATAACTATCTAAGCTCAAAATCTAATCTTCAAGTCCATGCGATCAAGATCCATTCCTTGTGATTAGATTCATCTTGCTCTTTCACCAAGCTTCATTTCTTTTCACCGATCCTGTAAAACATTCAAATGCAATCTTATTACATTATGTATTAAGAATTAATGAATAGGAACTTAATTGAGTTAGTGGATTTTACCTGAAGCGCAACCATACTCTTTGACTCTCCCATCTTCTGGACTCTTCAGGCTCTTTGGGAAGACTTGTATCCAACGCCCTTTCTTTTGGCAGCAAGCAGGTCGGTTCTCCTAGAACCTCCTCGGAAGCATGGTCGGTTGACTTTCCCAACAAATACGCTCCATTGCTTCGCCAAATCATTTCTGATTCAGCAGCAATGAGCATGTAAGTTAGGTCAATGAGGTTGTCGTCATGATCCATCATATAATACTTTCTTTTGAACTCATTATATGATTCAGGAAGTGACTGCAAAACCCAATTCACAACCAACTCATCTGGGAATGACACACCCAACATTATCAACCTATCAATGTGTGATTTCATTCCTAGAACGTGGGCACACACGGGTTTACCATCTTCATGTTTCATTTCCAATAGGGCTTTTGTGATATTGAACCTTTCAATTCTTCGATCTTGTGGGTTGGGGAGAACAATAGGAGGAGGAGGAGGAAGTGAAGCATGATTTCTTGTTCCTCGATTGAATCGTGGAATACCATCTTCATGTGGAAAGCTTGTTCCATGGGATTTGGGAAATCCATAGTTGTCGAACTTTGACATCTACAAAACGGGAGAAAAACAAATTCAAGTTAGTTGATAGATTGAGTCCTTAGTAAATCACCCAAATGAGATACTAAGGCTAGGACCCAACACAATATTCTACAACTCGGGAGAGGGATGCCGTAACCCTAATTGCAGAATATTTGAAGGTAAGTGAATGACGATTCACTAATTTCCACCACGAAAAACGAAAAAGAAATTTAAGTTTTAAATCTATGAAAACTCCTAGATCCTTTGAGATTCATTGAACTTTCAATGGCATGTTTAAATCTCGATATGCCCCTCTTGTTTGTGACTGGGATGCCGAGGATCACAAAGCGGGTGTGAATAACCATGCAAACTTACATGGTTCCCTCACATCTTACAGTCACCTATTCGATGTGCCGGTAAACCACACACGCTCCACCGAACTATGACAAACATTGAGTCACCCTTTGGCACCTTTGCTTAGAACCATTTAGTGTGCCGGTAAACCACACACGCTCCACTAACGTCTTCGCAAGGGCACAAAGTGTAATTTCATGGAATTGCATCAATTCACTTTTGCCTAAGTAACTAAGATTGGGAATTTGAGGAAAACATTTAGTTACTTTTATACTTCATTATACTTATTATGGAAGGTTTTCGTCCTATCCTACCCGTTCGGCTAACGACCCTCCACTAGTCAAGAGTGCGGTGGGTAAGAGTGGATACCCATTCAATCACCATTTTATAGGCAATTTCCTTAAACACCCTTTATAGACCAGCTTTGTGAATGAGGCCTACTAACGGTAAGACTGACTTTTACTCATACATATATATAATGTTAGACTTTTAATGTTATATATAGTATAGGGTGTATTTTATACTTTCAAAATACTAGGTGGTCTAATTTAACAATTATACTTTTAATTCAATTAAATTGTAAACCTAAAAGTTTATGGATTTATTAAACCTCTTTTAATTATACACCTTAATTAATTAATAAAACCATAAGGGTGTGATTTGAACTTTTCAAAACTATACAAGAGTTTTAGAATTTAACATTCCTAATTAAACTTTTAATCAACTTTTAAATCCCAAAACTTGAGGGCAAGTTTTGAAACATTTCAACACTTTAGGGTTTAGAATTTAAATATACATCAAAATTAAACCATTTAATCAAAATTTAAATTCCAAAACTTGAGGGCAAGTTTTGAAACCTTTTTTCAAAACATTAGGGTTTTAACTATTTAAATTTCAAAACAACAAAACTTTTGGGTTCAAATTTAAACTATAAAACCTAAAGGGCAAAATATGAAACTTTTCATAACAACAAGGATAAAATAATAAATAATTCAAATTAACATTTAATCACATAATTATCCATATTTGATTTATTTAATGATTTCTTGCAAAACAATTTATCAATTTACTCAAAATAATTAATCAATTATCTTATAAGGAAACAATTATCTTATTAATTGATAAATATATTCAATTAGATCAAAAATATAGTCAAATATATCATATAATCGGATTGATATTGATCTAACATGATAAGGTAACCATCCATAAGCAAAAACAGCAAGAAATCCCGAATATACCTCTGTCTGACGCACCGACTCGCCAAGTCACCCTCTGGAACTCGCCGAGTAGGGGCAACTCGCCGAGTCCACAGTGGGACTCGCCGAGTCCATCAAGCAGAACACCAAAAATCGAATTTTTTTTTCAAACATATCAAGCATCAATACAATAGAAACCAACCAGGCTCTGATACCACTGATGGGTTTTGGTCATAAGACATCTTATGTGCTCATACAAACCCTAATGCTTGGATCTAGGTTTCTCTATTGTACATGCTTTTATCCAAGAATATAAACCCTAATTCTAGCATATGGAAATCAATATTAACATATAATTAGGTTTATGATATTACCTTGATTGTTATGTAGCAATAACAATCCCAATTCCTCCTTGAATTGACTTTGGAAGGCTTAGAGTCACAAGTGTCACTCCTCTAATGGCTTACAAACACCATAAGCAAGTGGAGAAGGTATAGAGAGAGGAGAGAGGTAGAAATTCGTTCTTAGATGCTCTAGGGATCAAGTGCACAAAATCCTAAGGCCTTGGGGGTCTTTATATAGGGTTGGGATTAGGGTTTCAGTCCTTATCCTTATCTAGTTACTTTCCCATCAAGCAACCATAAGATAAGCCTTGAAAATCCCTATCTCTTGGACCTTGAACGATTTTAAGGATATCCTTATCCTTGAATTCGTCCATCCTTCAACAAGGATAACCATTGCCCTATTTTGCAACTATCACATAATTACAATTCAGCCCCTCTAGTTTAATTAATTACATTTGATCACAAAATTAATTCTTAATTAATTGTTGACCAATATTAATTAAACAAATATGATTTCTCCTTTAATATATTATTCTTATAACATATTAATAAATCATAATAACCTCTCTCTCTATTTATTTATCCAATAAGGTTGCTTTGGTGAAGGCAACCCAAAAGTACCATGCACCATCGGGTCAAGTACATACCAAAATAGTTATGGACTTAGACACTAATCCAACAGTTTTATGGTAAGCTTTGGTAGTTCTTATTATTTAGGATTTGTTTTTTTTAGTTGACGTGTGTCTAGGTTGTCCCGTTATTGTCTTAGCCCCAATTCCGTTTCCAAAGTTATTGTTTCCTTACTCGAGGGCAAGTAAGGTCTTATGTATTTCATTATAAAAAGCTAACTAATTCCCTATTATTCTTATGTATTTCATGTTTCATGATTATTTTGAAGAATGCCCGTACTGCTTACGTTTGTTACGACTTTTCAGGGCCATTTGGAGCACATGGATGATTGCGCAAGTTTGGGATGCGTTTGTGGATGCTTTGGAGCTTAATTGGAGCCTAGACTAAGGATGGATTCCGGGAAATGATCAAGAACTGTTTGGAAGGAGGAACGACGATCAAAAAAGCCAAAAAAGTAACATGCAATCGCACCTTGGCTCATTGCGATCGTAGGTTTAGTCGCAACATGCCTTCGTGGTTTTTTCTAGCTAAAAAATTCATCAGCTTAGGAAAAGTGATACATGCGATCGCAGGTTGTGCCCTTGTGATCGCAGGTTGGTCAATTTGCATCGAAATGGCAACGTACTTCATTAAAAAAAACCCGTGACATGTTTTAGGTGAGACATGCGATTGCAGGTATGCCCTTTCCGATCGTAGGTATGGCGTTTTGACATCTAGACGTATAAATACAGCCGGATACTCTTCTAGTAACCCTAATTGGTGATTCAGAGATGATTTTCAAAGGTTTTCAAGTGAAGAACGCAGATCTAAAGAAGACGATTCAATTCCGATTCGTAATTTAGTAAGATTTATCGTTTAGATTCTATTTCCACTGTTTGTAATCCGTTTTTAGCCATGTCAGGCTAAAAACTCAGATTTCAGTTTCGCAAGTCGTAACCTTTTCATATGATTGATCATTAGGCACTATGTTTGACTATGATTATTGTTTAGTTTGATCAATTCTGTGTTAAATTGAGTGTTTCATTTTGATTTCAATTTTTGTTGGCCACTTAAATTGTTTGTGAATCATTCTAGTCATCTGGTTGTTTATATCCGTAATAGTCTAGATTAATTAGTAAAAGTGACAAGTATTAGATTAATTCTGAGTTTAGGGTTAACTCTAATATGAAATGATCAAACAAGTTTTAACGCCTCTGAGCTTGTAAGAGGTATTGAACTTTACTGGGAATTACACTATGTCTAATGCAACTTTTCTTTGTTAATCAAGAGCTTGTTGGGTTAATTTAGTAAAAAGTTAGATTTAACTCAAGGAACTTATTTTGATTAAATGATTTTTGTAATAAAGGTCATTAGAGCTTGTTAATGAACTTTAGTACCGGTTTAAACAAGTGCATAGTCAAATATTGTGTTAAAGGTTAATTATATGATTAGGGGAATCACCGCGAAACTGGAATTGCTTTCTCTTATTTGAATTTGCACCATTTTAAATTTGGTTATTCTTTTGTGATTTTCGATTTCTATTAGTTAATTTTTCAGAAATAAACTCCCCCTTTTTTATGTTGTTTAGCATTCATCAAGAATTAGATCACACCTTACGCAAAGAGGTGTAAACAATACGTGTCCCTGAGGATCTGACCCTGCTTACCTGTACTACCTTTTAGTGCAATAAAGCACTTTATTTTATATTTTTATTTGTTTAAATTGTGTACGACAACGGTTTTAACACCAACCCTGACAATGGTCCTGAATGGCCTAGTGTATCGAGGACCCAACTTCCCCATCTTCCTGAAGCAAATCACACCCTTCCAGGGTGAGACCTTCAGGAGTACCATGTCATCCACCTGGAACTCCAGCTCAAATCGGCGTCTCTCACCGTAACTCTTCTGTCGAATCCTGAGCTGTCTGCAGTCGCTATCTGATCTGCTAGACCCTTTCGGTAGTCTGCAGAACTACCTCTGTCCGTGCCATCACCATGTGACCGATCTCACCCCAACAGACCGGGGTGCGACATCTCCATCCATACAACAGCTCATATGGTGGGGCACCAATACTGTAATGAAAGTTGTTGTTGTAGGAGAACTCTACAAGGGGTAGGTAAGAGTCCCAGCTCCCACCAAAGTCGATAACGTATGCTCTCAGCATATCCTCGAAAGTCTATATGCTCTACTCACTCTGGCCGTCTGTCTGTGGATGATAGCTTGTACTGAAGTGCAGTTGCATGCCCAGTTCGTCGTGGAACTTCGGCTAGAAATGGGAGGTGAACCGAAAATCACGGTCTAAGACAATAGAGACTAGCACCCCATGGCGAGCAACAATCTCACGGATATACAAGTCGGCCGGCTTTTCGGCTGATTAACTCTCCCATATCACTAAAAAGTGGACGCTTTTGGTCAATCGATCAACGATGAACCAAATAGCGTTGAAGTCCTTCGCCTTCCTCGGGGCAGCTTCATAATAAAATTCATTGTGATATGTTCCCACTTCCACATGGGAACCTCTAGAGGCCGCAGCTTGCCATGCGGCCTTTGGTGCTCGACCTTGACTATCCTATAGGTCAGGTACCTCCCCACGTACCTAGCGATTTCTCGTTTTATGTATGGCCACCAGTAACTCGATTATAAATCGCAGTACATCTTGGTGGCCCTCAGGTGGATAGAGAAGCGAGACTTATGAGCCTCCTCAAAAATAGTTTGTTTGATCCCACCAGACATCGGAAGCCAAACCCGACCGCAACGGGTCAATAATCCCCGACTATCCTGCACAAACTGGATGTTCTCACCCCAAATCCTCTCAAGCCTCCAGTTCTCCTGACACATACCCTTTGTCTAAGCTTCCCGGACCAAGCTCACAAGCGAAGAATCTACCGATATCCTCATACATGTCACTAGGGTAGAATATCCAGCTGACCTGCAGCTCAGAGCGTCCGCAACCATGTTTGCTTTACCTGGGTGGTAAAGGATCTCACAGTCGTAGTCCTTGACTACATCCAGCCACCTGCGTTGTCTCATGTTCAGGTTCGGCTGATCAATGATGTACCTCAAACTCTTGTGGTCCTTGTATATGGTACATTGGACCCCATAGAGGTAATGCCTCTAGATCTTGAGAGCGAATACCACCGCTCCCAACTCCAAATCATGAGTAGGGTATCTCGTATCATGCGGCTTCAACTGACGCGACGCGTAGGCTATCACATGTCCTCTCTGTATGACGACCACTCCCAGTCCCATGATGGATGCATCACACAACACTATGAAATCCTCAACCCCCTCTGGGAGAGTCAAGAATGGAGCCTCACAAAGTCGTTGTATGAGGGTCTCAAATGCTCTCTGCTGCTCAGGGTCCTGCCAAAAATCCACCCCTTTCCTCGTCAGGATATTGCTTCCCTTCAGCAGACTATGACTGGTCTTTGCCTTGACTATCAGCTATATAGCTATCAGGTTACCGACTATCGTGACGAGCTCTTAGGTTTGCGCGACGATTTCACCGATTTTCGCGACGATTTCTTCTGTCTCTTTACACCCCCGTCCGAGTAGTCGTCTTCCACTCCTCCCAAAGCATGGAGGACAATGCTTAATTTTAAGCTTGGGGAGGGGATTTCCAATCTTTTTGTAAAAAGTTTGTATTTTGTCATTATTATTTAAAAATAATAACAATTAAAAAATTAAAAAATTTTAAAAAATCCAGAAAAAAATTACAAAAGTTTAAAAAATCCAAAAAGATTTTTCATTTATGTTTTTATTTGTCATTTTATTTCTTCCTAGTTGTTTAGAAAATATTTTCATTTTGTTGCATTTTGCATTTGCATTTGCATATATATATATATATATATATATATATATATATATATATATATATATATATATATATATATATATATATATATATAGAAGATGATGATACTCTTTACATACGATAGCTCCATGAAGTGGGATATTGAAATTTGAAAATGAAAAAATCTGAAGCGACTTGATTGTTATTGGAAGTCTAAAATCAGTTGTCATAACCAGGGGACCCAAGACACCGTGATTCGAGACCCCGACCTTAGATAATAAAAAAAAATGGTGTACTGAAATGTTTTTTGGACGGTAATAACAGCTCTAGGATGATTTGCTTATTAATGTTTAAAAAGAATTTTTATCGGCAACTCTGAACCCACAGAACATGGCCCTATTTGTTGACACATATTACCCTCACGGTAACAGAGAGGTTAAGTATCAGATCCACACAATCAAGAAAGAAGAAAGGGTACAACTTCATATTTAGTACCCAAATCAAGAATTTCAAGCGCTCAATTGAAGAAACTTCAAGAAATTCCAAAAAAATATAAATATTAAAAAAAAGAGATTGAAGAAATCAAGCTCAAAACAAAGTATAAATCAAAGTTCAATCAAGTTAGAAGCCTTCCAAAGTTACATCTGGCGAATAAAGAACTGTGTGATATGATACTTGTGACTCTCAAAAAAGTGAAAGCATAGAGCTCGGGCTCCTACGGGGATTGGCCCTTGCTGCTTCGGCGAACGCTGATTTGGTCGTACGGGTTCTTAAGGATGCGTCGATTCTGATTCTTGGCCATCTAGACGTAAGGACATGAGATCTGGACTATGTTATTTTTGCTCATAAAGCGAATTAAGGTACAAAGTTTAAATAAAACTAGAGTTGGATTATTGGGTTACACCTTTTTGCGGTCTTCCTTACTTTGGGAGTCTGTGATACATGAAAGATAGCAGGATGGTTGCTTAGGTGTTAGTGATTGGAGCCCATTATCAATGTAAAGTCTGATCGTATAAAAAGTATAAAATATATAAAAAAGGGAGGCATGTTTCATTTTAGTTGTTCGTTTCTCATTTTCATACTATTTTAGTTCATTGTTCATTTTCTTTATCTTTGCGTGCATGTTTTATGTTTAGCTTTGGTAGTTCTTATTATTTAGGATTCGTTTTTTTTAGTTGACGTCTGTCTAGGTTGTCCCGTTATTGTCTTAGCCCCAATTCCGTTTCCAAAGTTATTGTTTCCTTACTCGAGGGCAAGTAAGGTCTTATGTATTTCATTATAAAAAGCTAACTAATTCCCGATTATTCTTATGTATTTCATGTTTCATGATTATTTTGAAGAATGCCCATACTGCTCACGTTTGCTACGACTTTTCAGGGCCATTTGAAGCAGATGGATGATTGCGCAAGTTTGGGATGCGTTTGTGGATGCTTTGGAGCTTAATTGGAGTCTAGACCAAGGAGGGATGTCGGGAAATGATCAAGAACTGCTTGGAAGGAGGAACGACAATCAAAAGAGCCAAAAAAAGTAACATGCGATCGCACCTTGTCTCCTTGCGATCGCAGGTTTAGTTGCAGCTTGCCTTCGTAGTTTTTTTAAGCCAAAAATTCATCAGCTTAGGAAAACGGATACATGCGATCGCAGGTTGGTCAATTTGCGTCGAAATGGCAACGTACTTCATTAAAAAAATCCCGTGACATGTTTTAGGTGATACATGTGATTGCAGGTATGCCCTCTGCGATCGTAGGTACGGCGTTTTGACATCTAGACGTATAAATACAACCTGATACTCTTCTAGTAACCCTAATTTGTGATTCATAGGCGATTTTCAAAGGTTTTCAAGTGAAGAATATAGATCTAAAGGAGACGATTCAATTCCTATTCGTAGTTTAGTAAGATTTATCATTTAGATTCTATTTTCACTGTTTGTAATCCGTTTTTAGCCATGTCAGGCTAAAAACTCAGATTTCAGTTTTGCAAGACGTAACCTTTTCATATGATTAATCATTAGGCACTATGTTTGACTATGATTACTGTTTAGTTTGATCAATTCTGGGCTAAATTGAGTGTTTTATTTTGATTTCAAATTTTGTTGGCCACTTAAATTGTTTGTGAATCATTCTAGTCATCTGGTTGTTTATATCCGTAATAGTCTAGATTAATTAGTAAAAGTGACAAGTATTAGATTAATTCTGAGTTTAGAGTTAACTCTAATATGAAATGATCAAACAAGTTTTAACGCCTCTGAGCTTGTAAGAGGTATTGAACTTTACTGGGAATTACACTATGTCTAATGCAACTTTTCTTTGTTAATCAAGAGCTTGTTGGGTTTATTTAGTAAAAAGTTAGATTTAACTCAAGTAACTTATTTTGATTAAATGATTTTTGTAATAAAGGTCATTAGAGCTTGTTAATGAACTTTAGTATCGGTTTAAACAAGTACATAGTCAAATATTGTGTTAAAGGTTAATTATATGATTAGGGGAATCACCGCGAAACTGGAATTGCTTTCTCTTATTTGAATTTTCACCATTTTAAATTTGGTTATTCTTTTGTGATTTTCGATTTCTATTAGTTAATTTTTCAGAAATAAACTCCCCCTTTTTTATGTTGTTTAGCATTCATCAAGAATTAGATCACACCTTACGCAAAGAGGTGTAAACAATACGTGTCCCTGAGGATCTGACCCTGCTTACCTGTACTACCTTTTAGTGCAATAAAGCACTTTATTTTATATTTTTATTTGTTTAAATTGTGTACGACAACGGTTTTAACACCAACCCTGACAATGGTCCTGAATGGCCTAGTGTATCGAGGACCCAACTTCCCCATCTTCCTGAAGCAAATCACACCCTTCCAGGGTGAGACCTTCAGGGGTACCATGTCATCCACCTGGAACTCCAGCTCAAATCGGCGTCTCTCACCGTAACTCTTCTGTCGAATCCTGAGCTGTCTGCAGTCGCTATCTGATCTGCTAGACCCTTTCGGTAGTCTGCAGAACTACCTCTGTCCGTGCCATCACCATGTGACCGATCTCACCCCAACAGACCGGGGTGCGACATCTCCATCCATACAACAGCTCATATGGTGGGGCACCAATACTGTAATGAAAGTTGTTGTTGTAGGAGAACTCTACAAGGGGTAGGTAAGAGTCCCAGCTCCCACCAAAGTCGATAACGTATGCTCTCAGCATATCCTCGAAAGTCTATATGCTCTACTCACTCTGGCCGTCTGTCTGTGGATGATAGCTTGTACTGAAGTGCAGTTGCATGCCCAGTTCGTCGTGGAACTTCGGCCAGAAACGAGAGGTGAACCGAACATCACAGTCTAAGACAATAGAGACTAGCACCCCATGGCGAGCAACGATCTCACGGATATACAAGTCGGCCGGATTTTCAGCCGATTAACTCTCCCATATCACTCAAAAGTGGACGCTTTTGGTCAATCGATCAACGATGACCCAAATAGTGTTGAAGCCCTTCGCCTTCCTCGGCAGCTTCATAATAAAATTCATCGTTATATGTTCCCACTTTCACTTGGGAACCTCTAGAGGCCGCAGCTTGCCATGCAGCCTTTGGTGCTTGGACTTGACCATCCTGCAGGTCAGGCACCTCTCCACATACCAAACGATTTCTCGTTTTATGCATGGCCACCAGTAACTCGATCATAAATCGCAGTACATCTTGGTGGCCCTCGGGTGGATAGAGCAGCGAGACTTATGAGCCTCCTCCAAAATAGTCTGTCTGATCCCACCAGACATCGGAACGCAAACCCGACCGCAACGGGTCAATAATCCATGGCTATCCTGCACAAACCAGGTGTTCTCGCCCCTAATCCTCTCAAGCCTCCAGTTCTCCTGACACATACCCTCTATCTAAGCTTCCTGGACCAAGCTCACAAGCGAAGAGTCCACCGATATCCTCATACATGTCACTAGGGTAGCATATCCAGCTGACCTGCAGCTCAAAGCGTCCGCAACCACATTTTCTTTACGTAGGTGGTAAAGGATCTCACAGTCATAGTCCTTGACTACATCCAGCCACCTGCGTTGTCTCATGTTCAGGTTCGGCTGATCCATGATGTACCTCAAACTCTCGTGGTCTGTGTATATGGTACATCGGACCCCATAGAGGTAATGCCTCTAGATCTTGAGAGTGAATACCACCGCTCCCAACTCCAAATCGTGAGTAGGGTATCTCGTATCATGCGACTTCAACTGACGCGATGCGTAGGCTATCACCTGTCCTCTCTGTATGACGACCGCTCCCAGTCCCGTGATGGATGCATCACACAACACTTTGAAATCCTCAACCCCCTCTGGGAGAGTCAAGACCGGGGCCTCACAAAGTCGTGTCTGAGGGTCTCAAATGCTCTCTGCTGCTTAGGGCCCTGCCGGAAATCCACCCCTTCCTCATCAGACGAGTGAGGGGTACTGCTATCTTGGAGAAATCCTCTATGAATCTCTGATAGTACCCTGCCTATCCCAAAAAGCTCCTGATATTCGAAGGAGACTTCAGAACCTCCCACTACATAACCGCCTCATTTTTGGCCGGATCGACCAAAATCCCCTCCTAGTTAACGAGGTGTCCAAGGAACTGAACCTCTCGTAACCAAAACTCACACTTCGAGAACTTGGCATACAACCAATCTCCCCTCAAAACTCCCAATAGATCCTGAAGATGCTCCTCATGATGCTGTCAGTTCTTGCAGTACACCAAGATATCGTCTATGAATACAATGATCGAGCGATCAAGCATCACTCTGCAGACCCGATTCATTAGGTCCATAAATACTGTTGGCGCATTGGTGAGCCCAAACGGCATCACCACGAAATCGTAATGCCCGTAACGAGTCCGGAACGCGGTATTCTCCACATCCTCCTCCCTAACCCTGACCTGATGGTACCCGGAACTTAGGTCTATCTTGGAGAACCAAGATGCAACCTACAACTGATCGAAAAGATCATCTATCCTCGGGAGTGGGTAATGGTTCTTCACCGTCAACTTGTTCAACTCCTGGTAGTCAATGTACATCCAATGTGAACCATCCTTCTTCCTGATGAAGAGAATCGGCGTTCCCCACTGGGAGCTGCTTGGACGAATGAACGGCTTGCCCAACAGTTCCTGCATGTGTGATAATAGCTCATGCATCTCTGGTGGTGCCAACCGGTACGGTGCCTTGGTGATAGGGGCCGCACCTGGCACTAGGTCGATCATAAACTCGACCTGCCTCTCCGGAGGCACTCCGGGTAACTCCTCCGAGAACACGTCAGCAAACTCCCTAACCACTGGAACCTCTAATACTGGAACTTGATCGTTGACCCGCGTATCCACCAAATACGCTAGATAACTCGTACACCCGTGCTGAATGTACTGGCGAGTCCCAACAGTTGAACAAAACGCTGATCCTAATATGGTTCCCTCGCCGTAGACAATCAGTTCTCCCCCACTTGGGCTTCGAACTACCTCCCATAGATCCTTGCAGTCAATCATGGCACCGAAGAGACTAAGCCAGTTCAAGACCACGATCACACACACATCCCCCATGGGAATCGGAATCAAGTCTATCGGAAAACGTACCCCAAAGATCTCCAACACGCAACCCCGATAGACTGGAGAAGCGGAAACCCCGTGTTCATTAGCGATAGAAACTCGCAACGGACACTCTAGCTCTCCTACTGGTAACCCGAACTCCCTACTGAATGGCTGAGAAACAAACAACCGACTCGCCCCCAAGTCAAATAATACCAAAGCAGGGAAGGAATTCACTAAAAAAGTACCTAATCATAGGCACACATATAAGCATAAAACAGATATAATCAATAAGATAAGGGATAGAAACATACCGGAAACTACGTCTGGTGCTACCCTGGCTTCCTTTGTTGTAAGCTGGAAGGCGCGTCCCTGGGCCCTCGGGGGCACTGCTCTACACTGACTCCCGTCAGTAATCCTCAATGTAGTCGGCGCTAGAGCCTGCACCGACCTGGAAGCGAGCTGTGGACAGATGTCTTCATGTGACCAACCTGATGACAGTGGTAGAAAATCCTCATATCATGAACCGGGTCTAGCTGGTGACAATCCCTCAGAAAGTGCCCCTCCTTGCTGCATTTACGGCACGTGCTACCCGATTGGCAAACCCCCGAGTGAGCATTCCCGCACTTGCCACAAGTGCGATCCTGCTGGCCCCTGACCTGGAATCAACAGTCTTAGAAAACTTTGGCACCGGCTGCGACTATGTCGGGGCCTGCCGCTGCTCGCTCAACTGCAACTCAATCTCCAACTCACACCGCCTAGCGGCCTCCTGTAACTCCATAAGCGTATCACAACACTGGGTCGCCACAAACTGTCGAATATCAGTCTTGAGCATGCTCAGATAACGTATCATCTAAGCCTGCTCAGAAGCAAACTCCAAGCAGAACATCGCCCTCTCCGTGAACATACGGGTGATCTCCGTCATCGTCTCACCATCCTGTCTCAAGTCCAAAAACTCATGAGCTAGCTGCTCTCGCTCGACCCGTGGAATGTAGCGAGCGCGAAACATATCCCTGAACTGCTCCCAAGTAACTGCAACTCTCTGATCATCAGAATACAATCCAATCATCAATCTCCACCAGTCCTTTGCCCCAAATCACAGTAGGGTCAGGGCACATCTAAAATTCTGGTCAGTGGGACATGAGCACGTAAAGAAACACCCCTCCATGTCAGATATCCGCCTCATGGATTTGATGGGGTCCTGAGTCCCATCAAAAGTAGGGGGCTTCGTGTTATCAAATTTTGTGTACTAAAAATCCCGAGCGGCTCCTCCCCCTACCGCCGTTATAGCTGATGTACCTGTCATGACAGTCGTCTCCGCAAGGGCTGCATAGCGCTCGTCGAAATACTCAACCATGGAGGTCTTAATAGACCGAAACATCTCCGACAGTTGTGCCGAGAACAGAGTAGCAACCTCATCGCGCATGATCTCTCGAATCCTGGAATCCAACTCATACACCCTCATCCAACCAACTACCTCGAGCACTGTTGGTCCCTCCTGACCACCATCTCCCGATCCTGATCCTGATCTGGCTTCAGTCACAATGCGTCTCGTAACCACCATACTAAAAATATACTAGGAAAATATCAGGTAATTCGTATAAATAACGGGGAACCAACTCCCAACTAAACCCTAGGGGTTGTGACTTCCTTGCTACGCGTATGGGTGTTGTGCTTTCAGTAGTATGGGCCCATACTACCTTTCACACGTACCCATACTTGTCTCAAGCATCATCACAACGCCCTAACAATATACATAAACATAGTGAGCGCTCAATCATTACTCCTATAGGAATGCTAAATATCTCATACTGGCGTACCGACCTCACACAACCCACCCATGAAACTTCCACCAACCCTACAACACTCGTGTATGCTAGCTATACAAGAACAGGAAATAAGGCCAAACCAAGCATTCTCAGGCTATAGGATCTTAATTATGTATAGCCGTGATGCATACACTAAGAAACTACAACAATGCTGTCAATTTCATATAAGGAAAACCCTAGGCTACCAGACATCATTTAATCAGCATATTCTATCATGCAATTCCTGAAGATCCCTAGCATAGTACTAGCATGTTGCTCTAACATATCACAAAACCAAATAAATCGTAAGGTATTTTTGGGTCTATTAGCGAGCTCTGGTTGATCGTACACTTGCATCCTCCTTTAGTATTTTGAAAATCGTTTGAAAAAATCATTTTAACATCTTGTCCTTAGTTTGAGACTGGAGAAACATGAGTGTTTCCTCCAATTCACTCAAATCAAGGCTCTGATACCAACCTGTAACACCCAAAAAATTCAGGCCAATGTAAAACTTTTTAAAACATTTAAAACTATTAAGTTATTACAAATTATTTTCAAAATAGTTTAAACATAAAATTATCCCTAAAATCAAATCATGAAAAATATAAGGAGGTGCACGATCACGTCTTCGCCTTCCCACGATCATTAGAAGTACCTGAAAGATAATCAACAACTGTAAGCCTAAAGCTTAATGAGTTCCCCTAAAATACCAAGGCTATACAATCATAATCATATCATATAACCAAATACAACATGCATAACGAGGCATCAGCCTGACTGGACCGCCTCACAGGGCCATCAGTCTATCTCTTCCGCCCTCCGAGCCATCGGCACGTCTAGACCGCCTCTCAGGTCCTTCAGCCAATCCGGACCGCTCGTTGGGCCTTTGGCCTGACTAGTATGCCCTAACTAGGTCTGCAGTCTATCTGTCCGCCCTGGGTATCTTGGCCTACAGCTCAAAGCAGGACCTGCCTCAACCCAATCCCCCAACCAAGAAACATGAGCACATAAATATCATACACAAGCAAGCATGTATAAATATTCATACCGATCTAACAGATTACTAACATGGCAACCATCTTATAACCAGGATACCGATCTAACCGATCACTAACATACCAACCATCCTATACCCAGGATACCAATCTAACAGATCACTAACATGGAAAGCATCCTATAACCAGGATACAAATCATAAACCATATCATGCAATAAACCCAGATACAAATCCGAAAAGGGCCAACATTGGTGCTTTAGACCCTGTTGATATAGTGAGGAGAACTCACCTCACAAGTAGCTCGAAGTGATAAAGTCAAACTCCACCAAATGCACTTCCAAGTCCAACACCAACATCCACCAATGGTTCACTTCCATAAATTCTCAAATTACCAAAGTACCCTCAAAAGTCAAACTGGTCAATCCTTGGTCAAAGTCAACGTCAACGGTCAAAGTCAACGGTTCATGTTGACCCGACTCGTCGACTGCACCTAGCAACTCGTCGAGTTCCTTAAGAACTCAGAAATCACCAAAACCCTAATTGACTTGCCGATTTTCCAACCAACTCATCGAGTCCCTGTGTGTCCAGATGTCGGGGAAAACCCTTACTAACTCGTCGAGTCCTCTTACTAACTCGCCAAGTTCATGCAAAATCAAATACGGGCAATCTTCATCAGACTCGTCGAGTCGGCTATGAGACTCGTCAAATTCACGCAATCTGTTTCTTATCCAGACGTTTTTAAGCCACCCCATAGCTCCATATTGTAGATCCAACTTCCTAAGGCACAGATTCCATATAAAGTTTCAAACTTTACATGCATGCAAGGTCTTAAAGGCTTAGAACACTACAAACAAGTCTAGAATGAGGTGTAGGGCATGGTGAGGGGTTCATATGAGATAAAGTTGATAGCCTTATGAGTTTGAGACCTGGAGGAGTCCGAATCTGAAGTTGCAACTTCAGATCATGGCTAATACCCGAAATGACTCCCAAATATGATAAAGATGGCCCTAAACCTAAGCTTAAAGAGATCTAGCAAAAGATAACCCAAGGTAACAACTTGTTACCTTCAAAATGATGCAAATATGATAAGGGACTACGAGGTAAGGACAAGGTTAATAGCGATTACGGTTTCTTTTGGCCATCAAGAGGTGATAAGGGACTCGAGGTAAGGACTTAAGGTCCTTTAAATAGGGCGCAAACCCTAAAAATCAGGGTTTCATCTCCCAGCTCCTACTCGTCGAGTTCGGGTCCTGCGACTCATCGAGTAGGTCCAATAATCCACACAGGATAACCCGCCTCTACACGACGAGTTAGGGCAACCAACTCGTCGAGTAGGTCCATAAACATCTACATAATGCTTTAAAACTCATACCTGGGAGTCGGGATGTTACAATTTCCTTAAACATGTACAACCTATGTTCACCCCCCATTATAGGGTTCGACGTCCCCGTCGAACACATCGACCCGTGTCCTGGCTCTGATACCATATCGGCTTGGAAGGAGAACGAAACATTTCCTTATAAGGGGTGTGGATACCTTCCTTTTCACAACGAGTTTTAAAGCCATGAGGGCAACAAATCCCATAAGAACTCTACAATTAAGCGTGCCCGGGCGAGAGCAATCCAGGCATGGGTGTCCCCTGGGAATTTTCGTGTTGGCAGCCTAAAGCGGACAATATTGTGATACGTGCCAGAGGGGGATGTTACACCATCGTTTGCATGAGATATAGTTCTTACTAGATTTTATACAACTATTTGCAACATATTAGTTTTAAAATGCAAAACTAACAAAAACAAACTATGTTATAAAATCATAAGAAAAATTATGATTTGTAAATCTACAACGTTTTTGTAAGCTTTTTACCAAAAATATGGTTTTTTTTTAACAAAAAGGGGTACATTCTAGTCATTTCACTATTTTGTGGGTTACCACTCAAAACGTAATGTTTGATCTAACATTTTGAAACTAGACTAGATAACAACTTTGTATATATACAAAAGATTATATAAATAGGCTCAACAAACAAATAAGATAAACTATAACTGGTATAGTTTGGAAGACACCGACATTTTCACTATCAATTTTTAAGTAACAAATAATTGTTTAAAGGTATAATTATTTTCATACTATGTATCCATTATGGAAGAATAATACTTTGTTTACAAGAAAATGAATTTTCAATACAATAGACGTAAACTAGTTGATATAGACTTGTGAGACAATCGGCTTCACCGTACCTACCAGAGGACACAACTAAGACTTGCATTATAACCTGAGTTTTTTGGAGTGAGAGCGTGACACTTGTGTATAGATCTATACTTTGATTGACAACCCTGCACCTAAACTGTTAGCTACAGTTAGACCTGCAGGTCTGGGGTGACAAATTTCATAAACAGTTCCGACGCCTGAAGAACGTCATACAGGCAACTAGTCGCATTAGTATGGTTATAATAACTCACATGGAGTATTAACAAAACATTTGGTTTATGGGCTGGCGTCCACTCAAATAGTTTTTCACATAAGAGATAATTCTTAATGAAACTATTTTCCAGTACCACATTACTTACATTTTAGTCTTGGGTTAAGACTTACAATGAGGTTAACATACATTCAGGTAGTTTTACATAAAGATAAGACGTATTAATACTACTTTCCAATACAACATTTGATTTACACGATAATTTATGTTCAAATTGTTTTATGTAAAGATAAAACTTCATAACAACATTTTTCAGTACAACATTACATACATTTTTAGTCTTTGGATTAAGACTTACTACTCAAATATAAGAAAATATTGGATTTTCTGGAATTATACACCACCATTTTACACAAAACAATTACAAACTCCTTCGTATACAAAAATGCTTATGAACTCGCCAACTTAATTATTGACACTTTTCAAAAAAAACCAATAAACAGGTAACCATAAGAGTTTTGGGTGGATGGGATGTCGTCGCACCAAGTTACTTATATTTTGTAATATGCTTATGAAATTATTTAAACAATGTTTTTAAGTAAAATGTAAACATATTATTCATCAATGTAATGGTTGTAATGCTTTGACCTTTATTATTCAATTGTTATGATACTGTATATGAAGTCATCCGATCCCAGACGATTTCACCGTTCTGGTTTGGGGGTGTGACATTAATAGACTTTTACTAGAAGATATCTCTATAGATTAGCCTGGAGGTTTTCTTAATCCAAGTTATCCTAACAAAATGTGTACAGCTTGAGATCCAATTGTGGATATAAAGCAAACATCTAAATGTTATAATCATCATTTTATGTAAAACCACAAGGTGTGTTTTTATATCAAAATGAATAGAACGTGTGTGTTTACTAAGAACTAGTGGGAGCATTGTGACATTCCTAATCTTAGATGAATGAGACATACTTATTCATTTGAAATCACATTCTGACTAAGCAATGTCGTTTTCACCTTGACCCGGAAAGTGTTTCTAAAATGAAAAACTTAGGAAGGAGAATATACATTATTGGAATGTAAAATCTATAAGGGATATATAAAATGAATGTTAAAAGTTTCATGTCCTTATATATATATATATATATATATATATATATATATATATATATATATATATATATATATATTGGCAATATCTTGAAAGGGATCAATACACAAGATTCTTTTGGAGAATTCTTGGCATTGTCATACGGAACCATTTTGCGCTAGCCTCAAAAGTAAATGCCTTATAGGATTGAACTAGATGAAATGATTTATATTCTATTTGCTTGGCAAATAAATTCATCATGTACACCATATTATACATAGGACATGGTATTTGATCATGCTGAAAGCATGTCATAGAATACTAATTGAATACATGATTAAGTCACCGGATGACTAAGAGAGCATTCTAAAGAGAACTTTAGAATAACTAAGAGAATGTACATGAGACAATCAGTTTAGAAAGGATCTTTACGGAAAGAGCTACACAAGATGTTGATTTTCAAACATATATAAATAATTATGAATTATTCTTGGATTTTGACTTTATTATGGAATGAAGGGTAAGTTTTGTTGGAATGAGGCCCAAGCAAAACATAATGTCACAATTTACTACAAAATAAGAATACACTACTTTAGAAGTTGAATTCAAATATGAATGACTGAATGGATCATTGAAAAACTATGTTGATTTCTGTTATTCAAGGATCACATAGAAATCTTTGTGACTTCGAGTGTATACTTAATCTAGCTAAGAGACTCTATGTCATGAAAGAACACCAATCATATTCTCAAAGATATTTAACTGTACCTAGAGAAAGTTAAGTATGGAGATGATAGTATTCACAGAATTCACACAAATTAAATTTTGTGAGATCCATTGATAAAGTCATTCTTTTGAGCTAAGTATGAATGGTTACACTTTAGCTACAAGACTTTAATATTCTAGAAATGGATTTTTGATTTGGATATTGGAACATTATAACAACAACTATTAGATAATCTTATGATATATTGGGATATAGTCATCACATTAATACTTGTTGTGTTATATATTAACATGTTTAATCCATGAATAATGTTATTATTCTAAAAGTTCATAGTCGGTTATAATTGTGGGAGCAATTATAAAGTAAGACTAATATGAATTAGTTTGGTTGACTCTCACTAGATGAAAGTAGGCAAGTGGGTGTAACCAAGTTTCGTAGGTACTTGTCAGAGAACTAGTATTGAACTGACCCGCATCAAAATCATCTCATGGATCGCTATCATGAATGATACTCGATTAAAAAGGTACTATCTTTGTTGTTGGGTTGTAGTATACTACAACATCCTATAGCACACATACAACCCTAAAAACCTTGGATCTATGTTTTCTCTATTATACATGTAAATATGAAGTTTCCAAGATAATACCCTATACTAGCATACAAATATCATATACTTGGGTAATAAAATAGATAGAGTACATACCTATTTTTGTTGTAACTTCTCTTCATGAAGCTTGAGTTCCTAGTGCCCCAAGTGTGTCACCTCAAATGGTTAACACAACACCATGAACACTTGGAATAACCTTGAGAATAAGGATACTTTGGTTCTCTCTAGTGAAATCGGCCTTGCCCTTTTGTGTACACACACTAGTGCCAATTTCACCAACCAATGACATCTTTATATAGTGTGGAGATTAGGGTTAAACCCTAATACCCATGACCTTTCATTTCATATGATCCATGGGTTAAACACTCCGTGGACTATCCATGAAAGCTTAGCCCAACCTAAATGAACTTGGCCCATCACACACATATATCTTAGAGTTCATATTTAATTAGTTCCTTTTGATCACTTAATTAATTATAAATTAATTCTTGATCAATACTAATTAAATAATATGATTATATATTAATATATTAGAACTTATAATATATTAATATAAATCACTAGTATCCTTTTTCCTCATCTTGTCTATCCAATTGTCCCGACGTCATGCAACCCAAATGGACCATGTCGGGTCGGGTCAAGTCTTTCCAATTATAGTTATGGACTTAGACATTAATCCAATAGTCTCCCACTTGGATAAGTCTAAAACTATTATTGAGTACGACTTCATACCCCGACTAGCAATCGTAACTCTCAAAAGCTTTTGTCGAACTCTGACCTTGCCGATGAACTCTGACCTTTGTCAATGACTTGTCCTTTAGATAAGAGATCATATATTCCTCCATTCTAGATATCATATGGACGAACACATGGATTATAAATCATTCTCTTTGTCCACTTGTTGTTTCCCGATTTCCGATTCCTGATGACTGACTGATTGAATAGATCAAATCAGTCCTGGCTTGGCCAAGCACTCACATATGTCATCATTAAATCATCGAGGGGCCCACAAATATCGCTTTTATCCCGAAGGTAAAAGGAATGGATAAACTTTGACTCATAAGGCTTGTTCTACTGCTTGTTGAATCATACACAAAGGCACGTTTTATACCATCGAGTTACCAATGTGGTTTCATGCAATCAATGTACAGCCAACTCATAGTAACAACTCGTATCTCTAGGTTTGAAGAATATAAGATATTATCATCTCATGATCACTCGTGATAAAATCCATGAAGTGTTTCAAATGAGCGTGGGTTGAATCCAATACTCAGAACTTATGAGCACTCATGAGTGTTGTAGCACAACTTTGTCCACCAACTTGGACCTTTACAAGCCAACCCATGACAGTCTTGATTCATATCTACTTCCAACATATGACCGACTGTGGATGGTTTTGAATAACTTAGTCATTCCGGAAGAATAACCTAGTTATTACGGAAGTCAAAACATGCAAAGTGAAACACAAGAATAAATTAATCTAATATGGTATCAAAACCTATGAATATAAATAAAACACTTTCTATTTATCACCATACTAATTACTCATTATTCATGGTTTCGATTTTATCAACTTTATACTTGAATTAAAACACTAGGTGTCCCATGCTCCAAGCATGTACACTATGTTTTCTAAACAATAGCTTTGCCATACACCAAGTATGCACTCTATGTTTGTCTATGATCCTTACTTTTGTGAAATAAACCAATTGACCAAACTTTCAATGATTCTAATTTCACACTCCCAAATCGAAACCTGTTAGATTTTGAACTTAAATGCACTACCCTCTTGCAGTGAATGTGTACAAAGTCACAAAGACTTATCAACAACCATTACATGATATTCCAATGAAGACCTAGTCCATAGACACAAAGCCTTATGTTCAAAGTATGCATTTCTTTCAACATGCTTCTTGCACTAAGTTTTTTCTAATCTTACACAGATTGCTTCCATCTATGGAGACAACTCTATATTCCCAATTTGACTACCACTTCTGAACAAGAGTTGCCTCTTCTCAGACTATGTCAATATGGTCCTTCCAATATTAACACTATACTTCCAACTGTCCTTGAGCAACCAATCTTTGGTAAACCATAGATTCTCCTTGACAATTGCTTAATCACTTTAGTTATATCCAATTCTAGATAATGTTCCCCTTAATGCCCCAAGGCATTTGGAAACTTCAGAAAGGATAAATATTATAGCACATGTAATCGATCTTGTACCCAAAGTAAATGGGACACGATTCATGATGTTTCACATAAAAACATGGTTCTAGACTAGTCTTTTGGCATAGTAATTTTTGTTTGCCATATTCTCAAATTTTGACTATGAAAAGGGATGTCGTAATCATAATTAAAATTTGAGAACGTAATATATAGAATTTTCTTAAGTTGAACCAATCCAACATGAAATTCATATATATATATATATATATATATATATATATATATATATATATATATATATATATATATATATATATATATATTCATTCTTGACTAAGGATGATTAAAATGTCAATATAAGCTCTTTAGGATGATTATAAATTCAATCTAAGCTTTTTAGAATTGAAATGAAGTATAATTTCCTCTACCTTAATTATAGAAAAATAGTTTTTTCAACCCCTGCAACCTCACAAATTGAAATTTTTGTTTTCTATAATTAACCTTGCAAACTTGCAATACCTATCATAATTATCATGCTCCCACTAACATGATGATTATTAGCATAACACTTATGCTCCCACTAGCTTTGACTTGTATCCAGAAAACAGGTGGACCTCTAGAAGTCAATACTTTATTCACATTCTTACCAAAGTTCAAATTTTTGATACTAGATTGCTTTGATAAGACTTTATCCAAATCATACAACTTATCTTAGATAGATCACATGTGTGTCTAAACAATTTCAGAACTATGAAAATGGATGCCGTAATCATAGTCTCAATTGTTTAGACCTTTGTCATTTCTCATAAGTCCATGTTATTGTGCCAGTTAACCATGCACGCTCCACTAACGACTTTGAGAACTGCAAATATCACAATTGCTATCTACTTAAAATCTCCTTAGTTAAAGAATTTCCTCACCATCATTTCCATGAATCGGAGAGAAACCTTATGATACTTAGATTTTATGGTGTATGTGTTCTTATCCATGTGAATTTGTCAAACCATAATCATAAGACTAGGTTAGTGACAAATCCTAACTCATATGAATTGAACTTGTGCAATCTTAACCTCTTGCCACCTGGCAGCACAAGGGCCTGCCATTGCTTCTAAGTAGGTATGCAAACAATTGTGAACATGTAGAACTCAAATATATATAGCCAACTTAACTGGAATGGGCACAGAAATGTCAACACGATAGGTTATAAACCTCTAGCTGTGTGCTAGTGATGAAATACAGGTTTTATTCTTGATTACTTCTTGAAACCCTTTCAGGATCTTTTAGACTCCCACTGTCTCCTTGACCTATAAGACTTTCTTGCCAAATATTCAAGAGATAGTGTGGATTCTAATGAAGACAAACACTTAACACAATTGGCCTAAGTTGGTCTCTATTTTATCAAAAACATCACAACTTACCAAATTCAAATGTACAAGAGTAGAAAACCTTTTACTCTTACATTTCACTAGTGTTAATAAACCTTCTTTAAGATGTGTCACTCAAGTTACGTTTGTGGTGGGCTTGATCAGTGCACAAGAATGTGTACTCGATCCCTTAGTCGTTTACTTGACTCACACATCCATGTGAACACGTAATTAGTCTTAATTTTCCAATGCTTGAAAGTTCTCATTCATCATACTATACAACTTGCATGATTCCAAGTTTCGGTCCAATTGAAACTTGGGTGATGAGAAACTTTATTTATTTGGTAAATTTAGACACTACCACAAACGAAAGAATCAAAACCATTTTCCTATATTACTAGCAATGGAATCATATAAACAACAATTTTTTTTTCACAAATGCCATTGTAAGGATACTTAAAATAAATAAAATCAAAAATTTCCTTTTATTTTAAAAACTTCGTAGAAAAACTTATCCTTACAATCCATATGAAAACCTTGTTGTTATATATTCCTAAGCAATGTGTCATAACTCCTAAGTAACAGCTTCAAAATTCTGATGTGATCGAAGTCGATCTTCACGATTAGAAGCAACATATACTTCCTTTAAGCTTTGTCTCTTATCTTTGATTCTTATAACATCACCATGTGACTCGGTCACATTATGTAATAAGAATCTCCAAATAGGAGCTTAACAGAGTTTGACAATGGACTTTACCTGAAGTAGAGTCAAACTTATTGAGTTTAACATCCTTAGGTAAATTTGGCAGCTTCCCAAATAGTACCCCTTCCTTTGGCAATTTTAACAACTGGACCCTTTGGTAATGGTACATGGGGCTATCACAAAATTAGCTTTTATGTTTACCATTTGGTGAACCGAGTTGACTATGGCCGACCCCTTTCCATTGGGAAGAGAATGCTTTTTCTGGATTTCTAGTGTCATCATTGTCAATGTCCATAAATTTTTGGGAAGTCGATCTTCTAATCAAATTTGCTTTACTAGCCTTCCAAATCATTTCTGATTCAGCGGTACCAAGCAAATAGATAAGATCATTAAGGGTCTTGTCCTAGTCTGTTTCATGGGAGTCCCAAAGGAACCCACTATGTGACTTAGAAAGTGATTGAACAACCAACTTTCTCAAGACTTTGACACCCAACTCTCCCGGTTTGTCAATATGTGACTTCATCTCGAAGATGTGATCACACCTAGACCTTGCCTGGCCAATAGGGCTTGAGTGACCATGAACTTGTGCGTTAGGGAGAATAATTGGAGGAGGTGGAGGAAGTGAAGTTCCAAGAGATTTGGGAAGATCATAGATGTCTAAACTAGACATCTTTTGGGAGATATTCAAGTTTAGTTGATTTAAAGTCCTTAATATAACACCCAATATGAAATATTAAGGCTAGGACCCAACAACCTATTTATAACTAGAAGAGGGATGCCGTAATCGAAGTTATAAAATAGTTGAAGGTAGGTAAATGACGATTTACCAATTTCCACCATGAAAAACGAAATATAATTAAGTTTTAAATGGATTTGAAACTCCTAAATCTTTTGAGATACATTGAAATTTCAATGGCATGTTTGAATCTCAAGTGTGCCCTCTCAAGTTTGTGATTGGTATGTTGAGGATCACAAACAAGGTGTGAATAACCATGCAAATTGACTTGGTATCCTTAATTTTATCACCTAATTGATGTGCCACTTAACCACACACGCTCTACCGATCTATGATAAAACTTCAGTCACCCTATGCCACACATTGTCAGTCTCATGTTAGTGTGCCGTTTAACCACACACGCTCCACTAACGAATTAACAAAGGTGCAAAGTGTAATTTCATGGGTTAGCACCATTTCACATTTTCCTAAGTAACTAAGATTGGGAATTTATAAGTGTTTAGTTACTTATTATTTATCATTATACTATTAATGAAGGGAGAATTATAGTCCTTGTCCTACCCGTTCGTCTAACGACCCTCCACCAGTCAAGGAAGCGGTGGGCGAGAGTGGACACCCATTAAGTTGCCATTTTATAGACAACAACCTTATACCCCCTTATAGACCGGCTTCATGAAAGAGGCCTATTAATGGTAAGACGACTTGCTCTTATACATATATATATATATATATATATATATATATATATATATATATATATATATATATATATATATATATATATAATATTCACTTATAATATTATAAAGTACAAGGGTTGAATTTTATCTTTTAAAATGCTACGGGCTTAACCTGGAATTAAAGTATTCATTAGAGAAAAATTTTCAAATTATAAAACTTGAAGGCAAGTTTTGAAACTATTCAAAACTCTTGGATTTTCATAACTTCTGAGATTTAAGTAAAGCTTTAAAACTTTTAATAAAGAGACTCTTGGACATCCATAACTTGAGGAAAAGTTATGGAGCCATAAAACTATTTATAAGAAAAGACTTCATTTTTTTGTAACCTAAGGCATATTTATGAGCTTTTAAGATTCATAAATGTGACTTTTCATATAACTTGAGGACAAGTTACAAAAAAAATACATTTTATGAACAACTTTTAGATTAATTAGGATTGAAAACTTTTCATGTTCCATAACTTAAGAATAAGTTATGAAATTCTTTAAAACATTAACACCAAATTTTGTAACTCCATAAAAACTTTGAATCAAAATGAACTTGGCCCATCACACACATATATCTTAGAGTTCATATTTAATTAGTTCCTTTTGATCACTTAATTAATTATAAATTAATTCTTGATCAATACTAAATAAATAATATGATTATATTAATATATTAGAACATATAATATATTAATTTAAATCACTAGTATCCTTTTTCCTCATCTTGTCTATCCAATTGTCCAGATACCATGCAACCCAAATGGACCATGCCGGGTCGGGTCAAGTCTTACCAGTTATAGTTATGGACTTTGACATTAATCCAACATGTGTATCCTTAACACCTGAGATACATAGTGGGACTTAAGTGTAGGGAGTACTATGCTTTGATATGGTTAAATGTTTTTCCTTAAACAGGGAGTTATAAAAGCCATTTTCAGGTATGGTGTGAACTATGTAATAGCCTTATGTAGTCAAGATGGGATTTGTTCCTCTTATGTGTTGAGAGTTAAACATCTAAGGTGCCTTACCAAAAGTTGAACAACTAATTAGATTGATCGTAATCTGTATCTCACGTTCAACATGATGTATGTAGCAAAGGGATAACTGATAAACTTACCTTATACACCAGTTGTAGCTTTGATCTTTTTGGGAATTGGGCGTTGATGGAATGGCACAAAGTTGTATGTTGCTTGGGGAAGTGAAATGTTGCTAGACGTTTGCCACTTTCTATATCAGTTTAATATGAGTCTTGCGCAAGTGGGAGATTGAAAGGTCTAGTATGCTCAAGAATCATATTAAAGTGATATTGCTAATTAACACATGGTATTAATGGGTCACACTAACAACAACTTGATATAATTGATTATTTATTAGAAATTTATTTTAATAAATATTCAACAAAATTCTTATAATTAAATTGGAAATTATTTATTTCATGGAAATAATAATTTTCATTAGCAAGTAATATTACATAACTCATATGGTATGAATTAATAAGTTGTGTACAACTCTTTGGACTAATTGAAACCCTTTTGTCTTTTACTCAAAAGACAAAGTTTATATTTTATAAAACATGAGTTTATAAAATTTAAACTAACTCTTCTCTTTTGTATATAATTTTTGAAAATTAGAAAAGAAGAAAAGAGTTATGAGTTTTTGATTATTTAAATGAGAGAATGGTTCTTTGAATATTTTAATAAGAGTATGGCCTTTTGATTATTTAAATGAGAGAATGGTTCTTTGATTATTTAAGTAAGGTCATGGTCTTTTAATTAGTTTGTTCAAAAAGTAGGAATTGTTTCTACTATAAACACAAGACTTAAAGCTTTCATTTGTGGCTTGATTCATACTCTCAAAACCGTAGCTCCTTATAGGAGGTTACTCTCTCTCTCTCTCTCTCTCTCTCTCTCTCTCTCTCTCTTTACTTCATCTTTTCTTGTAGTTACTTTCATCTTCATGCCCTCTTTAAGTTCATATTGGTTATGAACTTAAAGCATAAGGGTTTAAGAGTTTATGGATTGTTGGTTTCTCAAAGGTTGCAAGATCCTTGGTGGGTATAAAACGTTATGTTATGTCTAAAATTTTTAGTCTTCCGTTGGCATATTTTTCAAGTTTATGAAACTATTATTGAACTAAAAACCAACACGCGACACGTGGCATGAGTACACCCAGCGTACCCTTACGTACGCCCCACGTACAGGGTTGTTGACAGCTTATAAATAAATGGCATGTTTCACTCATTTCACCACACCTCTTCAACCCATTCTCTCTCAAACACCCAGAAACCCTCTAAGCCTTTCCCTAGCACCTCGTAGGTGTTAGTAGTGAGTCCTGGAGCGCTAGAAGGCCCCGAGAAGAAGAGCTTTCGGCTCAGAAGTTTTCCCCGTGTAGAGCCCGGTTCCTCGCTAAACCCACTGTAAGTTGAGTTATGCTTACCGTACTTTAAGTATAACTTATGTTTAAGTTTATTATTGTTATTAGGAACCTATAAACAAGATTTATCAGAGATTCCAATTCGTTATACTGATTGATCTACTTACGGGGATGATCTCTAGGATGTGATTTAGTAAGGTGTTTAAAGTGGGATTTCCAAACAGTATACTTCGTATACCAAACGGACCTTACCTCCGATATAAGCCTACCTGGTTGTTCATTACTTGATATATCTGGAAGTAGACTTTTAGTTAATGATGAATCTAGACTAATAATTAGTCGCAATAAATAATAGAGTAAGACTTAGTGATAATGGTACTAGTCTTTGTTAAAGGAAGAGACACTTGTTAGAAGCGAAGCGCTGCCAGAATTACGAGTCGTCATTTTAACAAGTGAGTCCACAGTTACTTTCATCTTACACATAGATATGAAGTATTTTATATTTTGTCATGCTATATGTGCTTATTATCTGTGTTCCTGATATCTATGCTAGATGAATGATTTATACATGTTTTACTTTATTTTAACTGTATATGTATTTACATACCTATAAATATATTGGGTAAAGATGGGTAGATGAATGATGAGAGATGAAACATGATATAGTTGATGAGAGATGAAAGATGATAAGAAGCCTTGACTTTAACTAAGATCCAACCATCTAGTAGAGTATAGATGACGACCATGGACTATTCTGGACAGTTCAGTGGAACACTAGCATGCTCGCAACCTGTAGGTGTTTGTGAATGACGTGTTCACCATATGTACTCTAAAAACCCTAGAAACTATGGACTTAGTGCCTTACAAATGAACATTAGATGTTGTGCCTAGTAGATAACATCAAAAGCTATGGACTTAGTGCATGTTGGATAAACCCTGGCGACGATGGAATTCGTACCTATTCCCTAGGACAATCCTTAGGAATAAATAAATGAAGAATATATGATTCTTAGGGTAGGTCCTTAAGAATAAAGAAGATAATGGGGATGGGAAATTGGGTAAATTGTTTGATGATAAACATAATAATTATATTATTGTGGGATGAAAAGGCTATGTACTAACTAGGTTTCCTAACCTGACCCACTCAGTTTATTGTATCACAAGTGGCTATACGAAAGATACACTATGTTGAGAGATTCAAGGAGTATTAGGCCACTAGTTTAATTAATGTAAGGCTTGTAATATTTCATTATGCTTATGTTTCTGTATTGATGATTGACATCCCAATGTTTTAAATAAAAATATATTTCTTCATAAATTCTTTGATAACAAATTTATCATGTTTTATGGGAACAAATTCCGTAATACTATTTTTCAAAAAGGTTACTTTGATTTTTAAATAACCAAAAACAAATCGGTCTTTTCTGGCCATGAAAATGGGGATGTCATAGTTGGTATCAGAGCATTAGTTTAAGCGAACTAGGAGTAAGGATTTATTTCTAGACTTACCTTAGAATGCTAAGTAATGATTGTGAGATGAGTGTCTGCTATGTTTAAGATGTATGCCTGAATAGACACGACCACTAGTTTATTTAGGGGAGAGGCCTAGATTGCTTTTACATGCTAAATGATTTATGCTATACTATGCATTATATGCTTTATGATGCTATCAGATCTATGGTCTATTGCCGACCGAATCTGGAAATTTCATGTGTTTAGATTTCTAAACGTCTAATTACGGTATTATAACGGGCATATAACTTTTCAGAGTGATAAGTTGATTTATACGTCTATCGTAACTAAAGTTTTCCCTATCATAATTATTGTCATTATACATTGAACATATGCTAGAGTGTGTAGATCGTAATGGTGAGAAATCATAGCGGATTAGGAAATGCTAATGGAAACCAACAACCTGAACCATGAGTGATTGAGCGTGCACAAGAGGTAGCAGTTGCACCCGAGCCAATCAACATGGTAGGAGTCCAAGCAATGATTCGAACTATGATGGCCGAAAAAAGGGAGGAGATGAGACAAATGTTTCTTAATAATAGGGATAAACCTACTGTGCCTATTGTGCAGCCTGATGAACTGTCGGAGGAGGGAAATTACATTCGTACGGTGAGTCGAGCTGAACCCTGAGTGGTAAGGAGGAACGACCTGGAAAGAGGGAATGATAAGGATGGGAGTATTTATAAGAAATTCTTAGGTACCAAGCAACCAAGTCTTTCTGGACGCCCAAAGCTAGTAGAGATTATGAACTGCATCTCCGAGATAGAGATGGTATTTGAAAGCTGAAACTATAGCAACAAGCAGAAAACCATCTTTGCAGTCATACAACTAAAGACCAATGTTTTAAGTTGGTGGAAGTTGTAGGAAGATACAATTACATGAAGAAAAGCCCTGAGGATGTCTTGGGAAGCATTCATGGATCAACTGAAAATGAAATATTGCTCAGAGATAGATCTGATAGACTTAAACAACGAGTTTCAGAACCTAAAGAAAGGGAAGATGAGTGTTGATGAGTATGCCAGTGCATTCACCGAGAAGATGAAGCTATTCCCCTACTTGGTGCCTACTTAACTCTCCAAGATAGATAGGTTTGCTAACGTATTGTCAACAGACTTTGGTGTAACGGTAAAAATGGCAAATACTTTGAAGACAGCCGTTAGAGCAACCAAGAATGTGGAAACCCAACTTAGGGAAAATGGTCTGGAAAAAGATAAGGCATGCCAAGAGAGGAAGCTTGAGAGATCCTAAAGATCCCATAAGAAAGGATGATTATCGAAGTTCAACCGAGATGACCAAAAGTATAGGCGTAATGGTGGATTCCAGTGGTGTGAGAAGTGTACGAAGAAGCACTATGGGAGATGCAACAGAGAAGTGACTTGTTATAAATGTCGGAGGATCGATGACTATTCCAAGGATTGTATGTTTAATGATAAGGTATGATATGGATGTAACATCCCAACTCTCATGTATAAAATTTTGTATATTTATTTTTGGGATTGAATGAGTGACTCGACGACTTGTATGCCCGACTCGTCAAGTAGAGTCGGATTGGTCACGTGGGTTTAATCACCAACTCGACGAGTCAGAGAGCTGACTCTCCAAGATGGCGTTGTGTGAGGAAACCCTAAATCTCTAGGTTTGTGTCCTATTTAAAGGGCCTTAAGCCCTCATTTCCGCCTCACCAGCCACCCAACCCCCCTGCGTGAAACCCTAATCGCCTAGAGTGAGCTAAGAGAGAAACGATAGTTAATCTTGGGCATTTTTGTGATCTTTTGGAGGAGAAGTGCAGATCATCAAAGCTTGGATCAAGAGGAGGCTTTTGGATCCAGAGATTCCTCAGAGATTTGCTTCAGTTAGAGGTAAAAAGATGCTAACTTGATCATTTCCTTATGAGATCTTAGTTTAGGGAGTTTTTTAGCGTTTTCTCCCATCCATCTTGTGTCATTAAGTCCTTTGAGCATGGACTGAGGTTGAAACCTTAGATCTGGATTGTAGGGAGCCTTATGAGTCCAAAGACCGAAGCTTTATTGAGCTAGAGGCAAGATCTTCTGCATATAACCCTTGTTGGAGCTTGTATTGGCATTATGAGCCTAATATATCATGCATGCACATAAAGCTTACAGCTTTACGTGATATTCGAGCCTTAGGAAGGTAGATCCAGAGTATGGGGTATCAATTATGTTGGATTAGATGTCTAAGCCCATAACTATTATTGGTATGTACTTGACCCGAGAGTAGCATGGTCCATTTGGGTTGCATATCATCAAGGCAATTTGTTAGGATGGACTTTTGAGAGAAGATGTTGGATATGATTTATTAATATATTATAAGTTATAATATATTAATATGAAATCAAGTGTTTTAATTAGTATTGATCAAGAATTAATTTGGAATTAATTTAGTGATCAAAAGAGACTAATTAAATCTATGCGACTAATTATGTTAATTAGTTATATTCATATGTGTTGGGCTTATGATCCATGTTGGACCAAGTTTATGTATGGATACATAAAGAGTTGGGCCACATGAACCATGGATCATTAAACCCATGGGTATGGATTTGGGTTATGGGTTATACCCATGACTCTTGGATTCCTCACACATATAAATAGTTGCTTCTAGCCCAAAAAACGTGACTAACTCTAGTCTTAGAGTTCATGGAGTTTTTGGTGCATGAGGATTCTCTCTCAAGTTCATTCTTTGTCCATGATGTGTTGTGATTCCACTTGAGGCTTCCACACTATTGGGGCTAAGCTCTTAAGGCTAGATGCATCAAGACTTCAAGCTCCACAATAAGGTATGTTATCCTAACTAGATTCTTGTGTAGTGTATGACAATTGTATGCTAGTTATAGCTTAATACCTTGGAAACACCATTGCATGTATAATTAGTGAAAACATATATCCAAGGTATTTAGGGTTGCATGAACACCTTAGGAGTGTTAGAATGCTTAAAACCCAACATCGGTTATTGTAACTTGTCCTCAAGTTTTGATCCAAATTGATCTAAAATTTATTCATAAAATATGTTTTTGTAACTTTTCCTCAAGTTACAGGAAAAGTCTCATTAATGAATTTTATTAAAAACATAGGTTATGAACTTGAAAAGTCTTTTCTCCATAAATTGTTTAATGACCTCCATAACTTGTCCTCAAGTTTTGGATTTCCAAGCGTCTCTTCATTAAAAGTTTTAAAACCTATATTAAACTCATATGTTAAGAAATTGAAGAGTTTTGAAAAGTTTCAAAACTTGTCCTCAAGTTTTGGAATTTGTAAAAGTTATCCCCCCATGTATACTTTAATTCCAAACTAGACCCTTGAATTTTAAAAGTTTAAAATTCAACCTTATACTATTATAATATTAAAAGTTAATGGTTATATATATATAAGATAAAGTCAATCTTACCGTTAGTAGGTCTCATTCATGAAGCCAGTCTCTAAGGGGGGTATAAGGTTACTACTTATAAAATGGCAGTTTAATGGGTGTCCACTCTCACCCACCGCTTCCATGACTGGTGGAGGGTCGTTAGCCGAACGGGTAGGAAAGGACTCTAATTCTCCTTTCATTAAAAGTATAATGATAGATACTAAGTATCTAAACACTTATAAATTCCCAATCTTAGTTACTTAGGAAAATGTGAAATGGCGCTAACCCATGAAATTACACTTTGCACCTTTGTTAAGTCGTTAGTGGAGTGTGTGTGGCTAACCAGCACACTAACATGGGACTGACAGTGTGTGACACAAGGTGACTTAGGTTTTATCATAGATTGGCGGAGTGCGTGTGGTTAACCGACACATCAGTTAGGTGATAAAATTAAGGGTACCAAGTCAATTTGCATGGTTATTAACACCTTGTTTGTGATCCTCGGCATCCCAGTCACAAACTTGAGAGGGCACAATCGAGATTTAAACATTCCATTGAAAGTTCAATGTATCTCAAAAGATCTAGGAGTTTCAAATCCAATTAAAACTTAATTCAATTTCGTTTTTCATGGTGGAAATTGGTAAATCGTCATTTACCTACCTTCAAATATTTTATAACTTGGATTACGGCATCCCTCTTCCAAGGTATAGAATAGTTTGTTTGGTCCTAGCCTTAATATTTCATATTGGGTGCTATGTTAAGGACTTAAATCAACTGAAACTTGAATTTCTCCCTCATAGATGTCTAAGTTCAAACAACTATGGTCTTCCTCATCCTTTTGGATAGAGCTTTCTTGAAGAAGATAATATCCCAAATGGCAATCAAGGTGAAAGATCAATCACTTTATTGTGCATTAATAGGACTAGACATCATACTTCACTTCCTGCACCTTCTCCAATAATTCTCCCTGACCCACAAGTTCAAGGTCACTCAATCCCTATTTGGCAAGCCAAGTCTATATGTTTTTACATCTTGGAGATTAAGTCACATATTGGCAAGCCAGGAAAGTGAGTGTCAAAGTCTTAAGGAAGTTGACTGTTGACTGGGTTCTTCAATCACTTTCTAAGTCACATAGTGAGTTCTTTAAGGACTACTATGTAACAGACTATGACGTGACCCTTAATGATGATACCTATTTGCTTGATGCTGCTAAATCAGCAATGATTTTGAGCACTGGTAAAGCAAATTTGATTATAAGATCAACTTCCCAAACTTTGATAGACATTGACAATAGTAACATTGGATATCCAGAAAAGCTTTCTCTTCCTAATGGAAAGGGTTCGTCCATAGTCAACTCGGTTGACCAAATGCTAAAGAGAAAGGCTAAGTCTGAGATAGTCCCATTACCAAAGAGTCCATATTTTTCCATTGCCAAGATAAGGGACATTCATTGCAAAGCTGCCCATTTTACCTGAAAGAACATAAGGATGGTATAGTCAAAAGTTTGACACTACTTTAGGTAAAGTCCATTATCTAACTCTATTAAGTATCTTTTGAAGATTCTTAATACATAATGTAATCTAATTACATTTTGACGTTTTAGAAAATCAAAGGAAGCTAAAAGAAAGAGTATGCTGATTTTCATCACGTAAATGGTTTGGTGATCAGAATGTTGAGCAACTGCTTAAGAGTTACGATAAATTTATTAGGAATAGATATCAACATAGTTTTCATACGTATTTGCATTGTAAGGATAAGATTTTTCCGCAAGTTTTAAAATAAAAAAAGTTTTGATTTATTTATTTTAAGTATCCACACAAACTCTTGAATATTTGTTTTGTCAAGGAATAGTTCTTGACAAGAGAATCTCATATGTCAAGAGGATAGTGGAAGTCTTAAATATCTTGGAGAAGTTTCAAGGGCTAATCAAGAATAAAACCTATTGTTTCATCGCTAGCACACAACTTGAGGTTTGTAACCCATTGTGTTGATAAATTTATGTTTTTGTGCCCATTCCAGTTTAAGTTGACTATGCTTGTGAGTTCTATAAGATCTCAATTGTTTGCATAACAACCTGGAAGCATTGGTAGGCACTTGTGCTGTCGGGTGGCAAGAAAATGAGATTGGGCAAGTTCAGTCCATATGAGTTTGGATTTGTCACTAACTTGTCTTATAATTATGGTTATGACAAATTCGCACGGATAGGAACACTTACGCCATAAAAAAATCTAAGTGCCATAAGGTTTATGTGACATCCCCATTTTTCACGGCCAGAAAAGACCGGTTTTGTTTATGCTTTGTAAAAATCAGAGTACTTCTTTTCATAAAAATGTTGCGGAATTTGTTCCCAGAAAAACACGATAAATACGTTATCAAAAAGTTTTCGAAGAAACGTATTTTATTCATTTTAAAACGTTTGGGATGTCATCGTCAATACATAAATATAAGCATAAATGGAACTTACATTTATTTACACTAGTGATCTACATCTCTTTAATCTCTCAGTGTAATGTCACTTCATATCGACACCAGTGATATAAATAAACTGAGTGGGTCAGGTTGGGAAACCTGGTGAGTACATGTCACACCCCAAAACCGAGAATGACGCTTTCTTTCACCCGTCCGTTTAAAAATAATATTAAAATAATCAAACGAACTTTAAATTTCTTAAAAATAAGAAATAATGACATTAACTTACGATACGAAGTGGTTGACTTTTAGGGTTTTGCCGAATGGAAATTTCGGGTTGTCACATCATCCCCCTGTTAAAGGGAATTTCGCCCCGAAATTAAAGTCTAAACAAATAAAGTAGTTACAAATAACTAAGCAAAAAGATGAGGATTTTTTAGTTTCATCTGATCCTCACGCTCCCAAGTGAATTCCGGTCCTCGCTTGGCGTTCCAGCGAACCTTCACAATCGGGATACGGCTTTGCTTCGTCTGCTTGACTTCTCGGTCCTTGATCTCTAATGGTTCTTCCACGAAGTTGAGGCTCTCGTTGATTTCGATCTCGTCGAGTGGGATTACAAGAGTCTCGTCGGACAGACACTTTTTCAAGTTAGAGACGTGGAATGTAGAATGTACGTTACGAAGTTCGTCGGGTAAGCTACAGGGCTGATTCTTGTGAGAATCTCGAAAGGCCCTATATATCACAGATTAAGCTTCCCACGCTTACCGTAGCGTATTAAGCCCTTCCAGGGTGAGACTTTAAGAAGGACTCGGTCTCCCACCTGGAATTCCATAGGTTTCCTTTGCTTATCAGCGTAGCTCTTATGTCGGTTTCTAGAGGCTTTCAATCGTTCACGGATCTGAACGATCTTCTCTGTCGTTTCTCGAATGTTTTCCGGGCCTGTGAGAGTATTGTCAGAAACTTGCCCCCTAGCTAATTGGGTATCACCCACTTCAGCCCAGCACAAAGGGGATCTGCACTTTCGGCCATAGAGGGCTTCAAATGGAGCAGCCTTGATGCTCGTGTGATAACTGTTATTGTTGGAAAACTCGACAAGGGGTAAATGAGTATCCCATGCCTTTCCAAAGTCAATCACACAGGATCTCAACATATCTTCCAGTGTTTGGATGGTCCTCTCACTTTGTCCGTCGGTCTGTGGATGGTAGGCTGTGCTCATGTCCAGCCTTGTTCCCAGGGAATGTTGTAGCGATTGCCAGAATCTTGAGGTGAACCTACTATCTCTATGGGAGATAATGGATTTAGGAACACCATGCAGTCGTACGATTTCCCTAATGTATGTTCTCGTAAGCTTCTCCATCTTGTCAGTTTCTTTGATAGGCAGGAAGTGTGCAGACATGGTCAATCTATTGATGATGACCCATATGGTATCAAGTCCACCCGTTGTCTTGGGAAACTTGGTTATGAAATCCATAATGATCCGCTCCCACTTCCATTCTGGAATCTCTGGTTGTTGTAGTAAACCGGAGGGCTTCTGGTACTCGACCTTAACCTTTGCGCAAGTAAGACATTTACTTATGAAGGTAGCAATCACTGCTTTCATATTAGGCCACTAGTATAGCTTTTTAAGATCTAGATACATCTTATCTGAACCTGGGTGGACAGAATACCGAGTGTTGTGC
Organism: Lactuca serriola; assembly: GCF_051521515.1. NCBI lineage: Eukaryota > Viridiplantae > Streptophyta > Magnoliopsida > Asterales > Asteraceae > Lactuca > Lactuca serriola. The sequence continues at coordinate 82,800,010 of NC_136415.1, forward strand.
GCCTCGGTCATGAACAAGTCTCGAAAACCACCGTGCTTCGGTGTCCAGATCCGGTTCATGAAATATAAGGCTCCGTCACCCTTGGCTTCTAAATTTTTTATCCATTCCTCTGAGGGATTCACTCGTCACGTTTTCAGGTTTCTTAACTTCAAGCTGGGCCGCCTGAATTTGCTTAGACAAGTGTGAATGGATAGTCATTGTCAACGACTTGACTCTTCGACCAAAATATTCCTTCTGACTTAGGGCGTCTGCTACTACGTTGGCTTTACCCGGATGATAACAAATATCGCATTCGTAGTCATTGAGTAGTTCGACCCACCGTCATTGTCGCATGTTGAGCTCCTTCTGATCGAATATGTGTTGTAAACTCTTGTGGTCGGTAAAGATAGTGCTTTTCGTTCCGTACAAGTAATGTCTCCAGATCTTCAGGGAAAACACAACTGCCCCCAGCTCAAGATCATGGGTCATGTAGTTAACTTCGTGTGTCTTCAGCTGTCTCGAGGCGTAGGCGATGACCTTACCCCATTGCATCAGAACACAACCGAGCCCTTGATTTGACGCGTCGCAATAGACAACGAAGTCTTCTATCCCTTCGAGGAGGGATAGTATTGGTGCGGTGCACAAGGCTCGCTTGAGCGTTTGGAACTCTTTCTCCTGTTTCTCTTCCCAGTCAAAGGCCAAGCCTTTCAGGGTCAGTGTTGTAAGAGGTTTCGCAATTCGGGAGAAGTTCTGTATGAAGTGCGGTAGTAGCCAGCGAGACCTAGAAATTGACGAATTTCTGTAGGCGTCTTCGATGCTGACCAGTTCTCAATGGCCTTAATTTTGGATGGGTCCACATGGATTCCTTCTTCGCTTACCACGTGTCCTAAGAATTCGACTCTTTGGATCCAAAATTCACATTTAGAGAACTTCGCATAGAGCTTCTCCGTTCGTAAAGTTCCTAGAACTTGTCACAAGTGATCGCCATGCTCTTCCTTACTTCGGGAGTAAATCAGGATGTCATCATTGAAGACAATGACGAACTGGTCGGCATACTCTATTCATCAGATCCATGAAAACTGCGGGCGCATTGGTCAATCCGAACGGCATCACCACGAACTTGTAGTGTCCGTAACGAGTTCGGAAGGTTGTCTTCGGAACATCCTCCTCTAGCACTCGTAACTGGTGATATCCGGATCTTAGATCTATTTTGGAAAAGTAGTTCGCCCCTTGCAATTGGTCAAATAGATCGTCTATGCGAGGCATAGGGTAACGATTCTTGACCGTCAGTTTTTTGAGTTCTCTGTAGTCGATAGACATACAGAATGATCCGTATTTCTTCTTAGCGAATAAAACCGGTGCTCCCTAAGGCGAGAAATTTGGTCTTATAAAGCCCTTGCTGAGCAGTTCGTTAAGTTGACCAGATAGTTCCTGCATCTTTTTTGGTGCTAATCGGTAGGGCAACTTGGCTACTGGGGTAGCTCGTGGGACTATGTCGATTCTGAACACGACCTGTCGTTGTGGATGTAATCCTGGTAGCTCTTTTGGAAAGATGTCGGGAAAGTCGCTCACTACTGGAATGTTCTTTAGTTCTTTCGTTTCGAGGCTCCTATCGACAACGTGAGCAAGGAATGTGTCACACCCCCAAACCTGAACGGCGGAAACGTTCGGGGGCGGATGACTTCATGTGGTAACGTAACAAATGAATACATAGTAAAGAAAGCAATACAACCATCATATATATAATTGAAAGTTTACATTTGTCAAAAGTTACATGTTCAAAACTCAATTACAATATGATGTCAAAAATACGAGATTAAACTGGCGCCGCAGCATCCCTTCATCAAAAGCGAAATGAATACCTGAAATTACTGACTTCCTGGGACATACAAGTAATTTTGAAAGAGTAGATCAGCATTGAAGCTGGTGAATTTCATAAGTATTTAAGTGACAATGTTTGAATGAAATGAAATGTTTTATCTTTGTTTGTTTGTGTTTTAGAAAATCCTATATTTTCTACTAGTATAAAAGTAGCCTTCACTCAAGACCAATGTTTGTTTCCAAAATGTATGTAAATGTAAAATAACCAATGAGTTTGAAAACCTTGTAAATCAATGCATTTTTAATACCCCTTGTGAGTTTTATAACCATACTATTGACTGTGAATGCCTATACACAACGTTCTTCAGGCGTTGGAATGTTATGACGTTTGTCACCCCAAACGGTGGACTGCAGCTAACAGTCAGGGCGCGGGTTGTCAAGCCCGTATAGATCTATACACAAACACCATGCTCCCCCCTCCAAGGGATTCTGGTATATAATACAGGACTTGAAATGTGTACTCGAACGTACATGAAGTTAGTGTCTCACAAATCCGTGGTATAAAAACAGATCTACTTGTTAAAACGTTACGTTTGTTCTTGTATACGAAAGTAAACTTCTTGAAATATGTGTTTCTAGTACATGAGAGTTAGAAATCTATTCGTAAAACTATACCTATTATAGTTTCCAAAAAGCGTGTCTTGTTTGTTTAGAAATATTGAGAAAAGGAATCACTTGTTTATGGAGGTATAGATTTTTGGTGTAGAGTCTAGGATAGACAAGAAAAATCTAAGAACAGTTTAGTTTATACATGCATTACAACAACATTATATTTTAAAAGGTAAAATGCTATTGTGACATATGTTATATATATATAAAAGTTCCTTTAAATGTTTATAAATCGCATGTGATTTGAATATATAACAATATATAAAAGAGTTTCTTTATGTAACACACGATAATACTCGTGTGTTTTACTTGTAATCCCCCCCCCTTGAAAGCATATAAAAGTACTTAGAATAATTAAAAAGGTTGATTAAGGGGTATGAAACTCACTTGAAAGTTTTGGAGATAGCGAGATGGAAAACCGGGCAGAGTTTCGTCTCGGGAAACGGATTTTCCTCGGGATTCTCGGGATTCTCGGGAGTAAAATCGACCTTCGGGACTTGAGCCAAAAAGACTAGAGCTTCGGGTTTGAACGGACACGGAAAACGAGGCAAAGTTGAGAGAGAGAGAAGAGAAATGAACCCTTTCTTTGGAAACCCTCGCATCCTATTTATAGTAAGGCTGGTCTGCCTCGGTACGCGGGGCGTACGCTCGTACGCAGCGCGTACGCATACGTCATGCATGACCGAAGCCTCGACTGCCTCGGTTCGGATGGGACGGGTTGCTGGGTACGCGGGTCGGATGGGACGCCGGGTCGGATGGGACGTCGGGTCGGACGGGTCGGGGCTTCGGACGGGTCGGATGGGTCGGTCTCTTCGGATAGTGCGACGTGGACGATCAGAGGCCAATCCTCTCGGTTACGCGGGGTGTACAGGAGTACGCAGTGCGTACTTCGGAGGAGGATGCTGACTCCCCTTCGGATAATATCCGAATTTTGAATTAAATAAATAATTAATTTATTTAATAAACTTCAAAAATTCATATCTTCTTCATACGAACTCCGTTTTCGATGGTCTTTATATCCTCGTGTAGGTGAGACTACGCTCTACAACTTTCGTTTAGACTCCGTCGGCAAATTCCAAAATTATATTTTTATTATTTATTAAAAATCCATCGTGTTTAAGGAATTTCTTAGAAAATTCATAACTTCTTTATCTGATGTCGGTTTTTGCCAGACTTTTTACCGCTGGAATACCATTGTCGAGACCTTCGATTCTCGTTTAGGTCATTCCGGCCAAAAGTCGCTCGATTACCGATTCGAGTTTTTAGCTGTCTGTTGTTAAGCCGAACTTGGAAAAATCATAACTTCGCTATATGAAGTCGGATTTGGGCGTTCTTTTCACGTACGATCATGGTTCAAAGAAATTTAATCATAGAAGGAAATTAAGTAGAACTTATTTATACATTTTATTATGAAAGTAACTTTTTATTATTCAGAAGTGGTTACAATACTTGACCCATTTTGGTCGTTACAAAGAGTTGAAATATCAGGTTGTCACATCATCCCCCCGTTAGAGAGAATTTCGTCCCGAAATTTAAAGTAGTAAAGATACTAGTGAACATGAAAGAGATGAGGGTACTTTTGTTTCATCTGATCTTCGCGTTCCCATGTGAATTCGGGTCCCCGCTTGGCGTTCCAGCGAACCTTAACGATGGGTATGCGACTTTGTTTTGTTTGTTTGACCTCTCGGTCCATGATTTCTACTGGTTCTTCCACAAAGTTGAGGCTCTCATTGATCTCGATCTCGTCGAGTGGAATAACAAGAGTCTCGTCGGACAGACACTTTTTCAAGTTTGAGATGTGGAAGGTTGGATGGATGTTAATAAGTTCGCGCGGTAGGTTAAGCTTGTAAGCCACTGGGCCGATTCTGGCAAGAATCTCGAAAGGCCCTATGTATCTTGGATTTAGTTTCCCACGCTTTCCAAATCGTATTAAACCCTTCCACGGTGAGACCTTTAATAAGACGTGGTCTCCTACCTGGAATTCCAAAGGTTTCCTCCTTTGGTCAGCGTAGCTTTTCTGTCGGTCTCTTGAGGCTTTCAATCGTTCACGAATCTGAACGATCTTCTCCGTTGCTTCACGTATGATCTCCGGACCTGTGAGAGTGCTTTCAGAAACTCTTCCTCTAGCTAACTGGGTATCGCCAACTTCAGTCCAGCACAGAGGGGATCTGCACTTTCGACCATAGAGGGCTTCAAACGGAGCAGCCTTTATGCTTGTATGATAACTATTGTTGTATGAAAATTCGACAAGGGGTAAATGAATATCCCATGCCTTTCCAAAGTCAATCACGCAGGCTCTCAGCATGTCTTCTAAAGTTTGTATTGTTCTCTCACTTTGTCCGTCTGTCTGTGGGTGGTAGGCTGTACTCATGTCTAGCCTAGTTCCCAGGGAACTTTGTAGTGACTGCCAGAATCTTGAAGTGAATCTACTATCTCAATCGTAGATAATGGATATCGGAACACCATGCAGTCGCACTACTTCCCTTAAGTAAGTTCTTGTAAGCTTCTCCATTTTGTCAGTCTCCTTGATGGGTAGGAAATGTGCGGATTTGGTCAATCTGTCGACAATGACCCATATGGTATCGAGTCCACTTGTCGTCTTGGGTAACTTGGTTATGAAGTCCATAGTAATCCGCTCCCATTTCCATTCCGGTATCTCTGGTTGTTGTAGTAGTCCTGACGGTTTCTGATACTCGACCTTAACCTTAGCGCAAGTAAGACATTTACTCACGAAGGTAGCAATTTCTGCTTTCATGTTAGGCCACCAGTACAGATTCTTAAGATCCAGATACATTTTATCTGAACCCGGGTGAACGGAATATCTTGAGTTGTGAGCCTCGGTCATGACTACGTTTCTGAAACCACCATGATTTGGGGTCCAGATTCGGTCCATGAGATAGTAGGCTCCGCCACCCTTGACTTCTAAATTTTTCTCCATTCCTCGCAGGGATTCACCCGCCACATTTTCAGGTTGCAAAGCTTCCATTTGTGCTTCCTTAATTTGTGTGGATAAGTGGGAATGGATAGTCATGGTCAGAGATTTGACCCTCCGACCAGTGTATTCCTTTCGACTGAGGGCGTCGGCTACTACGTTGGCCTTGCCAGGATGATAACGAATTTCGCATTCGTAGTCATTCAGTAACTCGATCCATCGTCGTTGTCGCATGTTGAGTTCCTTCTGATCGAAAATGTGTTGAAGGCTCTTGTGATCGGTGAAAATAGTACTCTTTGTTCCGTATAAGTAGTGCCTCCAGATCTTCAGAGCAAATACAACTGCTCCTAATTCGAGATCGTGTGTCGTATAGTTCACTTCGTGTGTCTTAAGCTGTCGGGAGGCATAAGCGATAACCTTCCCTCTCTGCATAAGAACACAACCAAGTCCTTGATTTGAAGCATCGCAATACACTACGAAGTCTTCTATCCCTTCGAGGAGGGATAGTATCGGTGCGGTGCACAAGGCCTGCTTTAGTGTCTGGAATGCCTTCTCTTGTTTTTCTTCCCAGTCAAAGGCCACACCTTTCTGGGTTAATGAAGTAAGAGGTTTCGCAATGCTCGAAAAGTTCTTTATGAATCTGCGATAGTAGCCAGCTAGACCTAGAAATTGACGAATTTCTGTAGGTGTCTTTGGTGCCGACCAGTTCTCAATAGCCTTAATTTTGGAGGGGTCCACGTGTATACCTTCCTCGCTAACAACGTGACCTAAAAATTCGACTCTTCGAATCCAAAATTCGCATTTAGAGAACTTCACATAGAGTTTCTCCGTTCGCAGTGTTTCTAGGACTTTTCGTAGGTGTTGACTATGCTCTTCCTCACTTCGAGAGTAGATAAGTATATCATCGATAAAGACGATGACGAACTGATCCAAGTAAGGGCGGCATACCCTATTCATTAGGTCCATAAATACTGCTGGTGCATTGGTTAATCCGAACGGCATCACCACGAATTTGTAGTGTCCATAACGAGTTCGGAAGGCTGTCTTTGGAATGTCCCCCTCTAGAACTCGTAATTGGTGATATCCGGATCGCAGGTCTATTTTGGAGAAGTAGTTCGCCCCTTGAAGTTGATCGAATAGGTCGTCAATACGGGGTAGAGGATAGCGGTTCTTGACAGTAAGTTTGTTCAGCTCTCTGTAGTCGATGCACATGCGGAACGATCCGTCTTTCTTCTTTACAAACAAGACCGGTGCTCCCCAAGGTGAGAAACTTGGTCTTATGAATCCTTTGTGAAGGAGTTCATTAAGCTGACTGGAAAGTTCCTGCATCTCTGCTGGTGCAAGACGATAAGGCGACTTCGCTACTGGGGTAGCTCCTGGAATTAAGTCGATTCTGAACTCGACTTGGCGTTGCGGTGGTAATCCTGGTAGTTCTTCTGGAAAGATATCAGGAAAGTCGCGTACTACCGAGATGCTCTTGATGTCCTTCAGTTCTTGACTTGTATCGACGATGTGCGCTAGGAATGCTCGACAATCCTTCCGCAAGCACTTTCGAGCTTGGATGCACGAAATGATGCGAAGGTTTGCACTAGATTTGTCGTCGTAGATAACTAATGTTTCGTTGTTAGGGAGGTTAAGACGGACTGCTTTCTCAAAGCACATGATGTCGGCGCGAAGAAGACTCAACCAATCCATGCCGACTATGATGTCGAAACTTTTAATTTGAATCGGCATGAGATTGATTGGGAAAGAATGGCCGTCTAATGATAACATACAGCCCATGTATATGCAATTTGTGTTTTCGGTTTTTCCATTGGCCATCTCTACAGTGAATGATTTTTCTAACTTGCTAGGTTTAGGTTTAAGTAAATGAATAATGTTTTGACTCACGAAGCTTCTCTCCGCTCCACTATCGAATAATATGCATGCGTATGAATTATCGAGAAGGAACGTACCAGCAACTATAGTTGGGTCAGCTACAGCTTCGTCGTGGCCTATTGCCAAAACTCGTCCCACACCTCCGGTGCCTGCTGCCTTAGGACAGTTTCTCTTGTAGTGGCCCACCTCGCCACAACCGTAGCAAGGCTGCCCTACACCCGCACCGGGAACTTGAGTGATCGGCTTTGCGGGTTCCTTGCAGAAACGGGCTGTGTGCCCTTTCCTGCTGCAGTTGGCGCACTGCATATCTCGACAAGGTCCATGGTGGTGGTAATTGCATTTGGTGCATTTTGGGAGGTTACCTATATAAGGCTTTGTTGGGTAGGTATTTGTAGGGGCTGTAGCAGGTACAATGGCAGCATTTACTGACACCAGTTGTTTCTTTGCGGATTCTTGGGAAGACCCACCCTTCCCTTTAATCCACGCTCTCTTCCTGCCATTGTTGTTGTTGTTGCTGTTGTTGCTTCCTTTCTGTGGTGCTGGTGCAGAAGTGGTTGAGTTCTGATGACCTCCGTAGTCGATTAGAGATTGTGCCAGTTCCTTACCACTTTCAAAGGTGTCAGGTTTAGAAGCTAACACGCTTGATCGCATTTAGGGCATCAGTCCCCAGATGTACCATTCTATCTTCTTGCTCTCGGGAGCAATCATATCTGGACAAAGGATTGCCAGTTCGCAGAATCTGTTGGTATAAGTAGCGATGTCGGTACCCACCATTCCGAGAGTCCATAGCTCGTGTTCAAGCTTTTGAATTTCTCCCCGTGGGCAGTATTCTCTCATCATCATGGCCTTCAAGCTCTCCCAGCTTATGGAGTTTGCCACGATTAGGGTAAGTACTTTAACGTGGCCATTCCACCAAGTTAAAGCTTTATTGAGAAGGGTGAAAGTTGCAAATTTGACCTTGCTGTGCTCGGGGCAGGAGCAGATTTCAAAGACTGCCTCCGTCCTTTCAATCCACTGCCTCAGGGCCATCACACCACCAGTACCATAAAACATCCGGGGCTTGGCATTAGTGAAGTCCTTATAGGTGCATTCTCGAGGTGGTCCATGACTCTCGCCATGGTTGGATGGGTGTGTGCCAGATCCCGAGCCATTAGCACTTGAGTTATTGATCTGTGACATGGCAGCTGCCACCGCTGCGGTGACTGCTGCTTGAAACATTACAGCATCAAATTGGGGTGGTGGAGGTGGTGGTGGTATAGGTGCTTCCTCACCATTGTTTCGCCTTGGATTCCTACGCGGAGGCATCCTTCAACTATAGATTGAAAAGAAAAGGATAAGAATTTCATAGAATGGAAAATGTATGTGTCTCATGAACTAAATCGCTATAGTTCAACAACAGATGATAGTATGAATCTTAAAATAGAAGAATGAAAGTTATTTGTAAGACTGAAGGTATGAAACAAGTATTTGGGTTCACAAAGACCATTCAAGGTTCGAACAAAATACTCAACATAGTAGTAATAGTGCCACTTATATTAATATAAAAGTTGTTACAACGATCATGAAAATTTGACCCCTATAAGGGTCTCCGATTACAAAGTTCGAGAAATTTAAAGACTTTTAGCCGAGGTCCTAAGCTATAACAAAATTTGAGTCCTTGACAAGCACTACTTGCGTCGAAGGTTGCGCTTGGAGCTTGACTCCGTATCTGATTGCTTTGACTCCATTAGACGCCTATCGAAAGCGGCTTGTTGTTCCCTTAGTCCGGCGAGGGCTGCAATCATTTGCGCTTGAAACGATTCAGCTTGGAATTGGGCGTTGTCTTGCATCTTGTCCAGCCTACGGATGTCAGAAGTGTGAACCTGCACTTCCACGTTGATATCCCGGAGTCGACTAGCTTGTACTCCAGACTGATAGGACTGATTGGCTAACTTACCCACCATTACCGGGAGTGCTCGATCTGCCGAACCTCCGCCGCGGACATCATAGAAGTCCCGGCACATGCCGTAGGGAGGGTGTAGGTTTTGCTGTTGGCTCCAATGGTGGAGGTGACTTCCCCAGACGGGAGTCGGTCCTTGAAAGTTCCTTACGAAGACGGGAGGTTGAATGGGTGGTGGATCGATAACTTCCGGCTCTGAGTCGGTACCGGAGTCATCACCCACTTCTATGGGTTCCTCGTCCTCTTCGGGATCATCTTCGATCCATCCTCCGTTGTCTTGGTTGGGAAAGTAGGGGTCGCCAGGGTGGTGAAATCCAGCCATTTGACTGTACGAGAAATAGGGTTATAAGAATTGAATAAAGTCGGAACATGTAAAACATGTAAGTTAAACTAGTTTAGGTAGCAAATACTCCTATAGTATTTAAATTATTGTGTTTGATTCTTGTAATGGTTTGGTAAGTTTTGACTTGTTGCTTACTACGATCATTCCTCGATATACGTTGGTCCAATCTTGGGCAAATATAGTTGATCACGCTATATTTGTCCAAAATCTGATTACATATATCGAGTCTCAATCGTAGTGTCAACTTGTCTAAATATTCGTATAGTTGTATATATGAAAAATAGTTTGTGGTATGCATGTAATTGTACTTAAATGAATTATCAAATTAAGTTGAACAAAATGCTGCTTAAGTGTAAAAAGAAAATTTGTTTTGTCAGAGAGTATTAGTCCCTTAAGCATTTATAGTTTGTATATCTTATGTGGTTCGATATACTTAGTTCACTATAAACATTGCTCTGATACCAATCTGTCACACCCCCAAACCTGAACGGCGGAAACGTTCGGGGGCGGATGACTTCATGTGGTAACGTAACAAATGAATACATAGTAAAGAAAGCAATACAACCATCATATATATAATTGAAAGTTTACATTTGTCAAAAGTTACATGTTCAAAACTCAAGTACAATATGATGTCAAAAATACGAGATTAAACTGGCGCCGCAGCATCCCTTCATCAAAAGCGAAATGAATACCTGAAATTACTGACTTCCTGGGACATACAAGTAATTTTGAAAGAGTAGATCAGCATTTAAGCTGGTGAATTTCATAAGTATTTAAGTGACAATGTTTGAATGAAATGAAATGTTTTATCTTTGTTTGTTTGTGTTTTAGAAAATCCTATATTTTCTACTAGTATAAAAGTAGCCTTCACTCAAGACCAATGTTTGTTTCCAAAATGTATGTAAATGTAAAATAACCAATGAGTTTGAAAACCTTGTAAATCAATGCATTTTTAATACCCCTTGTGAGTTTTATAACCATACTATTGACTCTGAATGCCTATACACAACGTTCTTCAGGCGTTGGAATGTTATGACGTTTGTCACCCCAAACGGTGGACTGCAGCTAACAGTCAGGGCGCGGGTTGTCAAGCCCGTATAGATCTATACACAAACACCATGCTCCCCCTCCAAGGGATTCTAGTATATAATACAGGACTTGAAATGTGTACTCGAACGTACATGAAGTTAGTGTCTCACAAATCCGTGGTATAAAAACAGATCTACTTGTTAAAATGTTACGTTTGTTCTTGTATACGAAAGTAAACTTCTTGAAATATGTGTTTCTAGTACATGAGAGTTAGAAATCTATTCGTAAAACTATACCTATTATAGTTTCCAAAAAGTGTGTCTTGTTTGATTAGAAATATTGAGAAAAGGAATCACTTGTTTATGAAAGTATAGATTTTTGGTGTAGAGTCTATGATAGACAAGAAAAATCTAAGAACAGTTTAGTTTATACATGCATTACAACAACATTATATTTTAAAAGGTAAAATGCTATTGTGACATATGTTATATATATATATATATATATATATATATATATATATATATATATAAAAGTTCCTTTAAATGTTTATAAATCGCATGTGATTTGAATATATAACAATATATAAAAGAGTTTCTTTATGTAACACACGATAATACTCGTGTGTTTTACTTGTAATCCCCCCCCCCCCTTGAAAGCATATAAAAGTACTTAGAATAATTAAAAAGGTTGATTAAGGGGTATGAAACTCACTTGAAAGTTTTGGAGATAGCGAGATGGAAAACCGGGCAGAGTTTCGTCTCGGGAAACGGATTTTCCTCGGGATTCTCGGGAATCTCGGGAGTAAAATCGACCTTCGGGACTTGAGCCAAAAAGACCAGAGCTTCGGGTTTGAACGGACACGGAAAACGAGGCAAAGTTGAGAGAGAGAGAAGAGAAATGAACCCTTTCTTTGGAAACCCTTGCATCCTATTTATAGTAAGGCTGGTCTGCCTCGGTATGCGGGGCGTACGCTCGTACGCAGCGCGTACGCGTACGTCATGCATGACCGAAGCCTCGACTGCCTCGGTTCGGATGGGACGGGTTGCTGGGTACGCGGGTCGGATGGGACGCCGGGTCGGATGGGACGTCGGGTTGGATGGGTCGGGGCTTCGGACGGGTCGGATGGGTCGGTCTCTTCGGATAGTGCGACGTGGACGATCAGAGGCCAATCCTCTCGGTTACGCGGGGCGTACAGGAGTACGCAACGCGTACTTCGGAGGAGGATGCTGACTCCCCTTCGGATAATATCCGAATTTTGAATTAAATAAATAATTTATTTATTTAATAAACTTCAAAAATTCATATCTTCTTCATACGAACTCCGTTTTTGATGGTCTTTATATCCTCGCGTAGGTGAGACTACGCTCTACAACTTTCGTTTAGACTCCGTCGGCAAATTCCAAAATTATATTTTTATTATTTATTAAAAATCCATCGTGTTTAAGGAATTTCTTAGAAAATTCATAACTTCTTTATCTGATGTCGGTTTTTGCCAGACTTTTTACCGCTGGAATACCATTGTCGAGACCTTCGATTCTCGTTTAGGTCATTCCGGCCAAAAGTCGCTCGATTACCGATTCGAGTTTTTAGCTGTCTGTTGCTAAGCCGAACTTGGAAAAATCATAACTTCGCTATATGAAGTCGGATTTGGGCGTTCTTTTCACGTACGATCATGGTTCAAAGAAATTTAATCATAGAAGGAAATTAAGTAGAACTTATTTATACATTTTATTATGAAAGTAACTTTTTATTATTTAGAATTGGTTACAATACTTGACCCATTTTGGTCGTTACAAAGAGTTGAAATATCAGGTTGTCACAGAATGCATGGTATTCTTTACGTAGATACTTCTGTGCTTGAATACTTGATATAATATGAAGACTCACACCGGATTTTTCGCCGTAGACGACAAGAGTATCGTTAGACGGGAGGTTTAGATGGACTGCTTTCTCGTAGCACATGATGTCGACGCGATGAAGACTCAACCAATCCATGCCGATGATAACGTCGAAGCTTTTAATCGAGACAAGCATAAGGTCGATTGGAAATGAATGGTTATCTAGAGTTAGGGTACATCCTAAGTATATGCTATTTGTGCTTTCTGTTTTTCCATTAGCCATTTCTACTATGAATTGTTCTTTAAGTGTGTGTGGTTGTTGTCTAAGCATGCGAGCAAATTTATGGTTCACGACGCTTCGCTCCGCTCCACTATCAAACAGAATGCATGCATAGGAGTTATCGAGGAGGAACGTACCAATCACCACCGTCGGGTCAGCAACTGCTTCCCCATGGCATATCGCTAGTACCCTCCCCGCTCTTCCAGCATTCTTTGCTTTGGGGCAGTCCCTCTTGTAGTGGCCCGCCTCGCCACATCCATAGCAGGTCTGGCTAGCGCCATTGCCGGGGACATGGGTGATCGACCTCGCCGAAGATTTACAGAAATGGACTGTGTGTCCTTTCTGGTTGCAGTTAGAGCACTGTATTTCACGGCAGGGGCCGTTGTGGTGGTAGTTGCATTTGTTACACTTAAGCAAACTTCCAGCATACTGCCCCACCGGAGCAGTAGCAGCAGCAGGGGTTATTGCGGCATGCACTGCCACAATTTGCTGCTTTTTGGCAGCTCGCTGTTTCTTCTTCTCATCCCAGAACTTCCGCTTAGTGTCAGTGGGTTTGGAGGGTTCCGAGATGGCTAGGGTTGTTGTTGCTGATGGGGCTTTGACTCCATGGTCAATGAGTCGCTGTGCCGGTCGCTTGGCACTGTCGAAGGTAGCAGGGTTTGACGAAAGGACATTTCCCTGATACGAAGGCACTAGCCCCCATATGTACCTCTCGATCTTTTTCCCCTTAGTGGGAACCATATTGGGGCAGAGGGCCACCAGTTCGCTAAATCTGGCGGTATATGCGACTACGTTGGAGCCCATCATGGTTAGGCTCCACAGCTCCTGCTCCAATTTCTGGATTTCGCCCCTCGGGCAGTATTCCTCAATCATGAGGTCCTTCATGGTTTCCCAACCCATGTCATTCGCCACTACGAGAGTTAGTGCTTTAACATGGACGTTCCACCACGTCAGGGCTTTTTCTTCAAAGGTGCATGCGGCATATTTGACTTTGCTTGGAGCAGGGCACGAACAAAATTCGAAGACTGATTCAGTCTTCTCGAACCATTGCGAGAGGGCAATGACTCCGCCGGTTCCCTGTAAGGACTTCGGCTTGCAGTTGGTGAAATCCTTGTAGGAGCACTCTGCTGGCATCAGTAGAGTGATACTGAGCCATAGCAGTTGCCACGGCCGCAGCTACTGCAGCATTCAGGGCTGCAGTATCGATGACCTGAGGAGCAGGAGGTGGTGGAGGTGCAGGGTTATTCCTGGGAGATTTGCGAGGAGGCATCTTTCAGCTATAAGTTTATAAAGATAAACACAATGGTAAGAATCAATTGTAAGTGGGGTGAGAGTGACACATGGACTAACTAACCATAGCCCAACAGTTGAATGAGTGTTTGAGATCACAACAAAGAAGATTAGTAGGAAAACACAAGTGTACAGATTTTTCCCACAGATTAGGTAAATGTCAATAATACTGGTATTACTGATGTAATAAGTTCAGGGAAAATTGACCTAACAGTAGGTCTTACATCATACCATACAGAAAGTTTGACAGTTCCTAGATTCCTAGTTAGAGTACTAAAAGTTAGGAATATTTTACAAACAAGTGCTACTTAGAGCACAGATACTAAAGGCTATTCCTTAACCAAAACACAAAGATGTACTAGACATCTGATGGGTTTTGGCCATATGAACATTCCTATGTGCACATACAAACCCTAATGCTTGGATCTAGGTTTCTCTAATTAAACATGCATTGGATCCAAGACTTCTAATAACTAATAGAGTATAAGAACAATACAAAATCAGAGTTAGAAGCTTACCTTGAAACACTTGTTTGATCTTCTTGTTCTTGGAGCTTTAGAGTCACAAATGTCACTCCTCTAATGCTTACAAATACCAACTAGCAAGAGGATGATTTGAGAGAGAGGAGAGGGAAGAAATCGGCCAGGGTTTCTTTGCTTTAGCAGAGGTGCCGATTTCCCTGGCCCCAAGGGTCTATTTATACTTGTAAGGCTCCTAGGGTTTCACCCTTAAACCCTAGTTGGATAATCTTTTACTCAAAGCAATCCAAATCCTTTCCAAGATAAGCCCTTGGACGATTTGTGGCTTATCCTAAGCCCTAGAAATCGTCCAACCCTATCCATAAAGGATTTACAGCCCAAAGTGTAACTATCAAACAATTGACAGTTTATACCCTCTTATTTAATTAATCTCTTTAAGTCACCAAATTAATTCTAATTAATTTATGACTTATATTAATCAAATAATAATATTATTATTCCTTATATTATTCTCATAATATATTAATAATATTTATTCTCTCATAATAAATCATCCTGTCAAGTTGCTATGGTGAAGGCAACCCAAAAGGACCATGCACAATCGGATCAAATACTTGCCTAATATAGTTGCCTAATATAGTTGCAGCCCTTTGACGAACTCGAAGTTCTATGACTTCGGCTCGGGAGGCAGCCAGCTGTTCCTGCAGGGTTTCATTGGTTCTCCTGGTCTGTTCCATTTCTTCTTCAAGATGGCGGATGCGGACTGTGTTGACACTAGAGTTGGCATCAATCTCCATGAATCGGTCGATGGCTGCTCGACCTTGTTCACCATTACGAGCTATTCTGCGGATAATGACGGGTAGAGCTCGATCCGCAAAGCCACCTTCGCTGAGATTGTAACAGCTTCGGTCCCCAAAGTAAGGTAAGGGTTGGCAATGTTCGTCACTCCAGCGATTCAAGTTGGTTGCCCACAAGGATGTGGGACCTGGGAAAGCTGGTCGAGGATTGTTGTTTGGGGCTTGACCTACTGGCGGTAGGTTGTTGACTTCAGGCTCAGAGTCAGATCCATCAGAAAAGCCTTCTGCGAGGTGATCATCCAAAGGGATTGGATGCTCATCTTCGGGCTCTTCTTCGATCCACCCAACATTGCCTTCATTTGGGAAGTACGGGTCGCCATGATGGAATCCAGCCATTTAAATATACGCGAGAAGAGAGGTATAATAATCTAGTATATAAATAGCTTGTAGTAGCACAAAATACCCCTATAGTATTTTAAGTTTAGGTTCTACTGTTCTCCTTGTGGTATTGTTCGTAAGTTTTTAGACTTGTTAACATATCACAACCATTCTAGGGCATATGCTAATCACTCCTCGGACCAGCATAGTTGATCAGGCTATGCCATTCCCAGGACTGACCACACATCCCCGAGCTCACTTGTGATATTTAACAATCATAATACTTTTGTTCTTGTCATTATGACACTGATTTTAGTATGAATGCAGCCTTGTATAGTTAATTTAAATATTTTACTATTTAAAGTATAGACACTTGGTCAGGGTGTTTTAATCCCAAATGGGTTTATAGTTAGTATATCTTTTATGGGTTGATATACTCAATTCACTATAAACAATGCTCTGATACCAATCTGTCACACCCCAAAACCGAGAACGGCGCTTTCTTTCACCCGTTCATTTAAAAATAATATTAAAATAATCAAACGAACTTTAAATTTCTTAAAAATAAGAAATAATGACAGTAACTTATGATACGAAGTGGTTAACTTTTAGGGTTTGGCCGACTGGAAATTTCGGGTTGTCATAGTACATAGGGTTTTCAACCCACAATAATATAATTATTATATTTAATCATCAAACAGTTAACCCAATTACTCATCCCCATTATCTTCTTTATTCTTAAGGATCTACCCTAAGAATCAGCTATTTGTTGTTCATTCATTCCTAAGGAGTATCCTAAGGAATAGGTACGAATTCCATCGTTGTAAATGACACATCTGTCAAGCACAACTGCTAGTTCTGTCACTTAGGTGTAGCTGCCAAAATTGTGACATTCTCTATGGGGTGCATCTGCCGGAATAGTCCTTTTAGGCGCATCTGTCGAGGTTATGAGGTTCTCTATTAGGCGCTTCTGCCGGTAGAGTCCTTTAGGCGCATCTGCCAGGGTTTTATTGACAGTATCGTTTTCGAGAGTCCACTCGCAATACATATCAATGGGTTTTTAGAGTACACCAGTGAATGCATCGTTCACAACACCTACAGGTTGCGAGCCTGCTAGTGTTCCATTGGACTGTCTAGAATAGTCTGTGGTTGTCATCCGTACTCTGCTGAATGACGGGGCCATCATTTGGGAAAAAGGCTTCTCACATCGTCCACCTCTCACCCTCACTTCACGGTCTATTTCACCTCTCAACTCATCATCCAACTCATATTTCATCTATTACATCTACCCATGTCTTACCCCCACATTTTCGTAGATATAAAATACATATGCAGTTTAAATCATTTAAAACGTGTATAAAATCATTCAAATAGCATAGACAACAAGTACTCAGATAATATGCACACATAACACATAATTTATATAGAATACTTCATATATATGTGTAAGATGAAACGGACCATGCACTCACCTGAAAGGTGGTGACTCAGCACTCGGACAGCGCTTCGATACTCTCAAAACAATTTCCTTCGATAAAACCTAGTATCAATACCACTAGGGTTTAGTCTAACAATAACTGCGACAAATTAATAGTCTGACTATTATTATTATTATATAAGCGTTAAATAACACTCAATACAACTCATAATAATAGCCCAAATAATTATTTTAAGGACCTAATAACATTACTATAATTATTTGGAAGCTATATTAAAAAATTGCGTAAGCGTAGCTCACTTACAGCGGATTTTAAAGAAAACCAGGCTTCGCTTGGAGTAGCGTTTCGAAACCAAAAGACTCTTTTTCTCAGGACTCTGGGATCCTCGAGGCTTCCTTTAAGTGCTAGAGGTTTTATCTAGGGTTTAGGAGTGGTTTGGAGCCTTAGAGAGAGAAAGCTTTTAGAGAGAGAATGAGAAAATGTGTGAAAAATCCAGAGACCCTCGCCCCCTTTATAGCTGCGAGGCCTCGGACTATGTTGGGCGTAATCCTTGGCTACACGGCGCGTACTCCTCGAATAAGGATGCCAGATGGAGAGCTTCGGATGGGGCGACGTGGCTACTCCTCGGACCAAGCAGATCGACAACATGGGGCGTTCCTTCTTCGCACGCAGGGCGTACCTCGTACGCGAGGCACTCCGCAGTTACACTGAGCATAACCCTCGCACCAGGTGTCATCATCCGAAGCGAGGCCTTAGGCAGTAAGCAACGGTTGGGATCGTGCCACGTCAGCAATCTCGCAACAGGTCTCGCAAATTTACTTTCCGACTTCTAAAAATCATAACTTTCGCATACGAGCTCCGTTTTTGACGTTCTTTATATCCATGCGTAGGCGGGAATGTACTCTACAAGTTTCGTTTAGACTCTGTCGGCTAATTTTGACTTTATTTTAAAAGTTACATTATAAACAGGCCGGGACAGGATTGTTCCATTAAATTCTCATAACTTCTTCATCCAACGTCTGTTTTCGCCCATCTTTTTCTCGTTACGCTACCCTTAATGAAATCTTTGATTCTCGTTTAGGTTGTGTTGGCTAAAAACTGCTCGATCTAATATTCGAATTTCGGGTTGTACACTGCTAATCCGAAACTTCGAAAACTCATAACTACGAAGTCAGATTTGGGCGTTCTTTTTATGGACACTTTCGGTTTAACGTATTCTACGACTTTCCTTTAGATCGCTAAGGCTAAATCTCGCTCTATCGTAAATTCACTATTTACATTTCCCGGTATCGTGCCGGTTCCGTCGCGAAACTTCGACGTGTCATAACTTCTTCGTTATAACTCGTACTTCTTCGTTCGTTATAAATTCTATATATGTGGCGTTCTCAAAACTCGATTATGATTACGGCATCCCTATTCATAGTTCGAATTGTGAGAACGTGGCAAATAAAATTTTTTAGAGCATGAATCGTGTCCCATATGCTTCGGGTATAGGATCGATTACATCCATTATAAATTTTCCAAATGCTTGGGGCATTAAGAGGGAAAAAGAAATAGAACCGGATATGACTAAAATGATTAAGCAATTGTCGAGGACAATCTGAGGTTTACCAAAGATTGGTTGCTCGTGGAAAATTGGAAGTATAGTGTTAAACTTTAGAAAGGACCATATTGACATATTCCGAAAAGAGGCAACTCTTGTTTAGAAGTGATAGTCACAATGGTAATATGGAATTGTTTCCATGGGTGGAAGTTATTCTCTGATTCTGTGTAAGATTAGAAAACTTAATGCAAAGAAGGATGTTCATAGGAATGTGCTTTGAATATGAGACTTCGTTTCCATGGAATTGATCTCCATTGGAATACTTTGTAATGTCTGTTGCCAAGTCTTTGTGACTTTTTTGCATAGTAATTACAAGAGAATCATTGCATATAAGTTTAGAATCTAACAGATTACAGTAAATGGCAAGAGTTTGGTATTCTTACATGTGCAAAAGGGATTGGGATTGTGAATTGAGCATCATTGGAGTCGTGTTCAATTGATCTATTTCACAAAACAAAGGACCATAGGTAAACATAGTATGCATGCTTGGTGCATGGCATGACTATTGTTTCAATTCAAGTATTAAGTTGATAAATCGATACAATGAATAATGAGTAATCAATATGGTGCTTAGATAAAAGGGTTTTTATTTACACTCAAGAGTTTGGGGCCATATAGGATTAAGTATTATTCTTGTGTCTCACCTTGCATGTTTTGACTTCCAGAATAACTAGGTTGTTCTTCCTTAATGACTAAGTTATTCAAACCATCCACAGTCGGTCATATGTTGGAAGTAGATATGAATCAAGACTGTCATGAATCTGGCTTGTAAGATTTGTCTAAGGTGCATTAGACATAGCAATGGTTTCTACAACATTCATGAGTTCCCATAAGTTCTGAGTATTGGATTAAACCCATGCTCATTTGAATCACTTCGTGGATTTTCTCACGAGTGAATCATGAGATGATAATATCTTATATTCTTCAAACCTAGAGACATGAGTTGTTGATTATGAGTTGGTTATACATTGATTATACGAAAACGCATCAGTAACTTGATGTTATAAAACGTGCTTTTGTGTATGATTCAACAAGTAGTTAGTACAAGCATGTGAGTCAAATTTTATCCATTCCTTTTACCCTTAAAGGGATAAAAGTGATATATGTGGGCCCCTCGATGATTTAGTGATGACACGCCTAAGTGCTTGGTCAAGCATGGACTGATTTGATTTGTTCAATTAGTCAGTTGTCATAAATCGAAAATCGGGAAACAACAAATGGACGGAGAGAATTATTATAATCCATGTCTCAGTCCATATGATATCTAGAATGGAGGAATATATGATCCCTTATGAAGTCGTACTTGCAATAATAGATTTAGACTTATCCAAGTAGGAGACTGTTGGATTAGATGTCTAAGCCCATAACTATTATTGGTATGTACTTGACCCGAGAGTAGCATGGTCCATTTTGGTTGTATATCATCAGGGCAATTTGTTAGGATGGACTTTTGAGAGGAGATGTTGGATATGACTTATTAATATATTATAAGTTATAATATATTAGTATGAAATCATGTGTTTTAGTTAGTATTGATCAAGAATTAATTTGGAATTAATTTAGTGATCAAAAGAGACTAATTAAATCTATGGGGACTAATTATATTAATTAGTTATATTCATATGTGTTGGGCTTATGATCCATGTTGGACCAAGTTTATGTATGGATACATAAAAAGTTGGGCCACATGAAACATGGATCATTAAACCCATGGGTATGGATTTGGGTTATGGGTTATACCCATGACTCTTGGATTCCTCACACATATAAATAGATGCTTCTAGCCCAAAAAATGTGACTAACTCTAGTCTTTAAGTTCACGGAGTTTTGGTGCATGGAGATTCTCTCTCAAGTTCATTCTTTGTCCATGATGTGTTGTGATTCCACTTGAGGCTTCCACACTATTGGGGCTAAGCTCTTAAGGCTAGATGCATCAAGACTTCAAGCTCCACAATAAGGTATGTTATCCTAACTAGATTCTTGTGTAGTGTATGACAATTGTATGCAAATTATAGCTTAATACCTTGGAAACACCATTTCATGTATAATTAGTGAAAACATAGATCCAAGGTATTTATGGTTGCATGAACACCTTAGGAGTGTTAGAATGCTCAAAACCCAACAAGTTTTGCCTTAAACGTTTGAATGAGAATTCAACTTAAGGGACTCGACGAGTCGATGAGCTGACTCGACGAGTCGGTTGAAGTTTGTCCCGATGAGTCTGAACACGCGGTAACTCGGCAAGTTGATGGGTGAACTTGGTGAGTTGAGTTTGACTTTCATGAGGGTTCTGAGGAATTGAAGGGAATCAAAGATTCATATAGATACACTCGACGAGTTGGGTCAACATGGACTGTTGACTCGAGTGTTGACTTCTGTTGACTTTAGGGTTTGGTCAAACTTGAGGTATACAAGTCATGGAGGGGTAAAATGGTCTTTTAGCCATCCCAAGAGTTAAAGAAGGACTATCATGAGTTTATTTATAGTTGTGATCTTTAAGTGTTAATTAGAGATGATTATTACATGTAGGTGGGGATTAGACTGTTCTAGGGGTATTCGGTTTCCTTCCTTGCTTACAAGGTGAGTCTTCTCACTATACTTACCTAGAGTGGTAAACTTTGTGTCATCGGAGGGTCTTATGTGCTTATAATGAGTTTTGTGATATCCTGAATTATGTCTTTATGATTTATGATGTGTATCACTCTGAGCTTATTGAGTTAGGACCGGAGGGTCCACCCGAGTTGTGGGACCAGAGGGTTCTACTAAGACACATTGACCGGAGGGTCTTATTTGAGTATAGCCATGAGAGGTTAATGAGTTAAGTGTGGTATTTTGGGGAACTCACTAAGCTTCGTGCTTACCATGTTATGTGTTATGTGTTTCAGGTACTTCTCAGGATCACAGGAAGACGTCGGCTTGATTGTACACATGAGGCGGAGTTACATTTTGAGAATCCTGGATTGTATTTAAAACTATGTTATAAGAATTACGTGATTTTTTTAAACGAAAATTTTGTTTGAAATTTACAATGTTACAAGTTGGTATCAGAGCCTTGGTTTGAGGGTTTCGGATGTACTTTCGGGTTTGTTTGGACTCAAACTGAGGATTTGAGAAAAAATTTCAAAAGAAATGATTTTTCTAAAAACGAGCAAGAGTTTTAAGAGAAAAACGAGTTGGAGCAGTGTGTACAATCAGCCAGAGCCCGAACGGTGATTTCCCAAAATACCCATACTTATTTGAGTTATGATATACTTATGAGATGTTAGGGATGCATGCTAGAGGATAGGATATGTATTTCATATTTAGGGTTAGAGGTTCCTGATCTGTGATGCCTTAGCCTAGGAGTTGCTTCTATCTATTATTGCCTTGAGTATATGCTAAGTCGGAGTATCTAGCACGAATCACTTAGAATGAGTTCTGAGTCGAGGGTTAATCTAGGAGAGATATCTAGATGAGTATATGAGGAGTCTACTGAGAGAGTAGTCTGATTTCCATGAGAGATGGAGTACTTGTGAATATGAATCCTAGTGTAACACTCATAATTAGAAAGACCAAGAAAGGAAAGGAAAACCCAAAGTCAAAGGGTCAACTCGTCGAGTCCAGGGAGGAACTCGGCGAGTCGGAGCGGGATCCGGAGATCGATTAAGTAGCCGACTCGGTGAGTCGGCAAAGAGGACTCGGCGAGTCCGGTCTGAAGAGGGAAACCCTAGATCCAGAGTTTGGGTCACCTTTTAGAGTTATTGAAGGTATTAAGTCGTTATTTTCACCCTTCTTCATCTAGATCTACCTTGGTTATGAGTTTTGGGGATTTTATGCCATGTCCTTGAACCATTTCGAGTTAGATCCCAAATCTGAAGTTGCTACATTAGATCTAAATGTATTCTGGCCTAGAGAGTCTTAAAGTATCGGTCTTGGGGGTGTGGGTGAAGCATGGTTGTCTTAAACCCGAGTTTGGAGTGTTTTGGGCCTAGATCTCCTTAGCTACACGTAAAGTTTGCACCTTTACGTGAGGGATAGGCTTTGAGGAGTGGGTCTACAGTTTGGAGTCCCTGCATGACTCAAAAAGCCTCTAAATGTGCGAAGGACTGAATAGACTCGGTGAGTCCTTTAAGTGGACTCGGCGAGTAGTATGAAGATTAGGAGGAACTCGACGAGTTGGAAGAACAAATCGGTGAGTATGTTGAAGATTCTCTTGGACTCGGCGAGTCTGCTCTTGGAATCAGCGAGTCAAGTCGCGAAACCCTAAACCTTTCGAGTTAAGACTCGAATCAGTAAGTTGAGTGGAGACTCCACGAGTTGGACAGGTCAGGACTCGGAAATCGGTAGACTCGGCGAGTCAAGGGCTGGCTCGGCGAGTCAAGTCTCGAATGAAAGGATTCTAAGCTAATGAACTCGGCGAGTCAGTAGGCAGACTCGGGGAGTAGGGTTAAACTGGAAGGTTGACTTTGACCAGAGTTGACTTAGTTGACTTTTGGAGAACAGTTAAGCTAAGTGATATATGTTTTGATATTGGTAGCTCGGGGAGTTAGTGGAGCAGCGGATCAGGGAATTTCCGGTCAGCATCCAGAGGGGTTACCAGCAAGTTCAGCAGTACCAGGTGAGTTTCCCTTTGTGTGAATGGGTCTATGGCCACAATGCCGGCCCATGTAGTTATGAGTAGGAAGACCCGGGGGTTAGCCCTAGGCGCAGTATGCTAGAATAATATTCAGGACCAAGGTACCATGATAGCGGGCGGGTGCTCAAAGAATGGTTTATATGATAGTTTATACTTGTTGTCTGTGTGATACATGTATGTGCCTGGTAGGGAGGTGAGTGTGGGCGAGGTCCCGTATCTCACCAATAGCAGAGTGTGGACGGTGTTCCACATCTCATTAGTAGCAGAACAGGGGCGAGGCCCAAGTTAAGGAAAGGGTGAGTGTGGGTTGGGCCCGTATCTTACTATCAATAGGGAGCGTGGACGCGGTTCCATGACTCATCAGTAGCAGGACAAGGGCGAGACCCAAGATAGGCGAGGCCTCAGGACGAGATTTATTAGTATATGTTAGCTTATGTGTTGTGATATGCTTATGTGTTCGTATATGTTAGCGGGCAAGGCCCAGGGACAGGCGAGGCCTACGTGAAACAGATCGGTATGCGAGCGGGGCTCGAAGCCAGGCGGGGCCTGGAGCGGCGAGGTCATTGTAGCGGGCGAGGCCCGAGGTAGTGGGCGAGGCCCATAGTAGTGGGTGTGGCCCAATATATGCTATATGTGCTTATACAGGGTATGTGGTAGGTTGGGGAACTCACTAAGCTTCGTGCTTATGGTTTTCAGTTTTGGTTTCAGGTACTTCCAGTAGCGGAGGGAAGAGCTCAGGGTGATCGCATGGCACACACCATTGATTAGTCAGCCTGGGATGTTTTACTCTGATAATGTAAATATGTTTTGGAAATGATTCTCTGAATTCATGTTATGACTTATGATATGTTTTTATGAATATGGTTTTGGTGATGATTTAAAGAAAATTTTTGGTACGAATTTTGGGACGTTACAAGTTGGTATCAGAGCCTTGGTTTGAGGGATTCGGACATACTCTCGGGTGTGTCGGAACTCAAACTAAGGGATTTGGTCTAAAAGTTTTCAAAATGAAAAGACAATTTTGTAAAAAGAGTTTTTAGAAAGGAAACAGTTTTTTTTGAAAAGCGAAAGGAATTCAGAAAGAAAAAGAACTTTGATAAGAGAAAAGGGTGTGGTGCATGCAATCAGCCGAGCTCAAGTAAGTACCCCAAAATACCCATACAAGTTTATGTGACGATTATCAGTTAGTAGAACAGCATGCTAGATTAGGACTAAGGATCTAGGGAGGATGCCTTATGTGCCTGTTATATGTGTTTTGAGCTGCATGATAGTGCTAATTAGACAGTAGTAGGATAGCCTGTTTAGGTTATGCCTGAGTTTATGAGCTTATGTCGCATGCTAGTGCAGATTCTTGATATGAGATTATGATTGCTTGAGTATGTTATGGTTAGATTTTCCCTTGTCTGAATGTTGCTTGCTTTGTGCATTGTGGGATTCTGAGTGATGGGAGTTAGCCATTAGGTGAATACGTCACGTCACATGTGATCAGGGTTGAATAATCTTAGAGTACTGGATTTGGCCCTATTGCGCAGCTCTTGTCTGAGTCCAAACGTTGTAGGGACGAGTCTTTTACATGAAGGATTATCGGAGCCTCATCACATGTGATGGTATTTAGGTGATGGCTAATTGGCATCATAAGGAGTCCTTCAGTAGCTGAGGGCTGGTTTGGGTGGAGTCAGAGGTTTCCCTAAGGTAAGCCTAGGATGAGATAGTGCTGGGAGCAGTAGTAGTAGGAAAAGGGACCTGGTGGAGTCAAAGCAGTTCTTGAGGAAAGTACGGATAGATGTGGAAGCTAGTATGGGCCCGTACTACTGAAAGCAGAGGATCCGTACTCAATTCGAGAAAGGCCGAGACGAGACCGGGGAACTTGTAGTGTGTGTATGCTCCCTCAGCAGTGACGAGTATTCTGATAGTATTGCGATATGTTTTCAGCATGGTGACATTGCGAGAGAGACCAGTGGGCGGATTAGGCGCCAGAGAGGGATCAGGCTCGGGTTCAAGGGCCGAGCAGCTCGAGGAGCGAATGAGGGAGTTGATATCAGTTGAGGTTACGCGCAGTATCTTAGATCAGACTCCTGTGATTTTTGGCACGGTTAAGGAGGGTATATTGGAGATCTTGGATGAGAGGCTGGGACCCTTTCGTACCGAGATAATGGCTTTGATGGGAGTGCGTACTATGACATTCCGAGAGTTTAGAGCTTACGGAGCGCCAAATTATCATGGGGCTAGGGACCCCATCGCTAGCAGCAGGTGGTTGGCCGATGTTGCCAACGCGTTCCGTACGAGCCGGTGTCCTGAGGGAGACAAGGTTAGACTCGCCTCCTGTCTTCTGAAGGACAGAGCGAGGGATTGGTGGGAGGAGGTTTGTCACGCAATTGGTGATGATGTTGCGTTGGACGCGATGACATGGAGCGATTTCTCGGCCAGGTTCAGGGCTGAGTTTTTGCCGATTATTGAGGTGCAGCAGCTGGCACGGGAGTTTCAGGATTTAACACAGACTACAGAGACTGTGGCGGAGATCACGGCCAAGTTTAGGGAGAGGGCCCTTCTTGTTCCGCAGTATGTCGCAGATGAGGAGATGAAGAAGGCCCGATACCACGAGATGTTGAGGGATGACATCAGGTAGTTTGTGAGAAGGTCCAACTGCAAAATACTATAGGATATGATCACACGAGGTAGAGAGAGAGAGAGATATTGATTTGGAGCAGATCCGGAAGAGGAAGTCGGATGAGGTTCAGACAGCCATAGGATCGGGTAAAAGGCCCAAGGGGTCGGATTCGAGATCAAGGGATTATCAGGACCGCAGCCGATGCGGGAAGTGTGGCAGGACGCACGAGGGTGCGTGTAGGAGTGGGAGTGGTGGTGAGTCTGGCTGCTTCAAGTGCGGTCGGACGGGTCATTTTAGCCGAGATTGTATTGCGACCACCACTCAGGGATCCGACCTGATATGTTTTCACTGTAGTCGGTAGGGCCACAAGAAGGCCCAGTGTCCCAGTTTGCTTTCAGCAGGACATGTGATGGCACCTTCCTCTGCAACTTTGAGGATCACAGACGGCCGTCAGGGCCGAGCAGAGGTGCCTGCGGTAGGAAGCAGGGCTTTTCAGATGACTACCATGGAGGCACGAGCAATGTCGGACGTTGCAGGTGTGTATCTTTTATTTCCTTGTTGATTTGTATTAATGATTATATTGTTATGGTTCAGCATCGTTATGGATATAAGTATTTCAGAATTGTGTGGCTTGCTTGTGATTTAGTTATATGCCATCTACATGCCTGGGTTAGTATAATGGTAGTTAGGGGTTGTGCCTTATTGGAGAGAGTCACCTAGAATGCAGTAGCTATAACATGCTTATGTGGGACTCAGTAGTGTCCCACTAGATTCAGGAAGGTGTTACCGGGTAACAAATTGGTTAGATCCCTAGCTGTGGCAAGCTTGGGTTGTCAGCAGATCGATTTCGGGATAGTAGAGAAGATTGAGAATTTTTCTCAAGAATTGAGCAGCGAGGGTTAAGCAGGATCAAAGTGGGGGATAACCCCCCGAGCGTACAAGGGTATGAGCACGCAGATCCAGAATGAGTACGCAGCCGCAGAGAAGGAATGGAAGTGGCACAGCGATTGATGGGCTGAGGAGTTCAGGGTTGGGAGTTTGAGAAACTCCCCATTGGTTAGTTCGTGTAATTGTGATGGTTAGTAAATGGTTGGGAATTCAGGTTGGAGGATCGCCTGTAGGACTCGAGTGAGTCGGAATGAGGATCTTGAGAGCTGATAGCATGGGATGATTTCGTATTAGCAGTCAGTGGTGGAGAGTGTTGTAAGACTACAGGGCAGTCGTAGCATTCACTCGCAGTTAGTGGTGGAAAGTGTTATAAGACTACGGGGCAGCCGTAGCATTCACTAGCAGTTAGTGGTGGAAAGTGTTGTAAGACTACAGAGCAGCCGCAGCATTCACTAGCAGTCAATGGTGAAAGTGTTGTAAGACTATGGGGCAGCCGTAGCATTCACTAGTAGTCAGTGGTGGAAGTGTTGTAAGACTACAGGGCAGCCGTAGCATTCACTAGCGGTCAGTGGTGGAAGGTGTTGTAAGACTACGGGTAAGCCGTAGCGTTCCCTAGTAGCTTTGTTAGCGGAGTTGGGGCAAGGCCCTTATCTCCTAGTGATCAGGTAGGGATCAAGAATGAGTAATGGCTGAGAATAGTAGGGAGCTTGCTTGTATAGCCCTAGAGAGGTGAGATCTTGGGAGAGGCCGCTCAAGGATGTAGTTGGGTGGGACACGTGGGCAAGGCCCGTAGGTGAGTAGCAGTGTAGATGAGACCCGGGAGTAGGGTTTCTCAGTAGTATGGTTCGGGTGAGACCCATGGGCAAGGCCCGTGAGCTTGTTGTAGCACAGGTGGGACCTGGTTAGGACCTTAGGGTCAAGTTAGGGGATCGAGGATCCCATGACTTGTAGCACCAAAATGGCAGAGTAGAGGGGGTGGTATTAGGTAGCCTAAGTTTCCTCGGAAGTCGCTGGGAGCGACAAGAAGTTTGTGTTGGGGCTAGAGACCGGTGGGAGACCGTAATCCAGATATTGATAGATCAGTAGGGACCAGGGTGGTCTCGGTTCATCTGGAAGGCAGATAAGGGACAACAGAAATTTTCAGTCAGTGGCAGTAATGGTAAGCAGTCTATGGTGGAATTCAGTTAGTTGATCGAGGGGTGCTCAGCACCAAGTTATAGTAGTGAGAAGTGTCCAGTGGATACTGGCGGTAATGACCCGTACTGGAAGTAGCGGGGGTAATGGAGTTGGTGAAGGATAGGACCTTCACAGTGGCAGAAGATGTAGTTAGTTATGGAACGTTGCCTTGGGGAGGCCAGAAAGCGCACAAGGAAAGAAGGGGGTGAACCCCTAGGATGTCTAGCATAAGTACTCGGGGAGTACCAGAAGGATTGTCAGTTGAGTAAGTTGTGTTTCCAGGAGGGTCAGGGTTAGGGTAAACCCGAGAATATTATCCGCAAAGATTAATGATAGTCAGAATAACCGGGCAGAAAGCCAGTGGAGGTAGTCAGCGGGTGTTAGGTCTTCCCAAGCAGAGTGTTGAAGGCAGATTGCTGGAGGGTTGGCCGTAGAGAAACTTCGAGGAAAAAGTTTAGCTTAAGTGGGAGCGAGTTGTAACACCCATAATCAGAAAGACCAAGAAAGGAAATGAAAACCCTAAGTCAAAGGGTCAACTCATCGAGTCCAGGGAGGAACACGGCGATTCGGAGCAGGATCCGGGGGATCGATTAAGTAGCCGACTCAGCGAGTCGGCAAAGAGGACTCGGCGAGTCCGGTCTGAAGAGGGAAAACCTAAATCCGGGACTTCAGGCACTATTTAAGCGTCTTATTCTCTCCATTAGGGTTCCTTGGAGCCTCTCTCATCCAGAAACTAAAACCCTCAGCCTCCATTGTTGCATATTCAAGTCTCTTGCCATTTTTGGATGATTTGGAGGAAGAAGGAAGGACGGAATCATTGGGGCTTCAAGGATTGGATTTAGATCCAAAGTTTGGGTCACCTTTCAGAGTTATTGAAGGTATTAAGTCGTTATTTTCACCCTTCTTCATCTAGATCTACCTTGGTTATGAGTTTTGGGGCTTTCATGCCATGTCCTTGAACTATTTCGAGTTAGAGCCCAAATCTGAAGTTGCTACTTCAGATCTAAGTGTATTCTGGCCTAGAGAGTCTTAAAGTATCAGTCTTGGGGGTGTAGGTGAAGCATGGTTGTCTTAAACCCGAGTTTGGAGTGTTTTGGGCCTAGATCTCCATAGCTACACGTAAAGTTTGCACCTTTACGTGAGGGATAGACTTTGGAGGAGTGGATCTACAGTTTGGAGTCCCTGCATGACTCAAAAAGCTTCTGAATGTGCGAAGGACTGAATAGACTCGGCGAGTCCTTCGAGTGGACTCGGCAAGTAGTATGAATATTAGGAGGAACTCGACGAGTTGGATGAACAACTCGGCGAGTCTGTTGAAGATTGTATTGGACTCGGCAAGTCTGCTCTTGGACTCGGCGAGTCAAGTCGTGAAACCTGAAACGCTTCGAGTTAAGACTCAAATCAGTAAGTTGAGTGGAGACTCAGTGAGTTGGACAGGCCAGGACTCGAAAATCGGTAGACTCGTCGAGTCGAGACGCGAATGAAAGGATTCTAAGCTAATGAACTCGGCGAGTCAGTAGGCAGACTCGACGAGTAGGGTTGACCCGAAGGTTGACTTTGACTAGAGTTGAATTATTTGACTTTTGGAGAACCGTTAAGCTAAGTGATATATGTTTTGATATTGGTAGCTCGGGGAGCTAGTGGAGTAGCGGTTCAGGGAATTGTCGGTCAACATCCAGAGGGGTTACCAGCAAGTTCAGCAGTACCAGGTGAGTTTCCCTTTGTGTGAATGGGTCTACGGTCACAATGTTGGCCTATGTAGTTATGAGTAGGAAGACCCGGGGGATAGCCCTAGGTGCAGTATGTTAGAATAATATTCAGGACCAAGGTCCCATTATAGCGGGCGGGTGCCCAAGGAATGGTTTATATGATAGTTTATACTTGTTGTCTGTGTGATACATGTATGTTCCTGGTAGGGAGGTGAGTGTGGGAGAGGTCCCATATCTCATCAATAGCAGAGTGTGGATGGTGTTCCACATCTCATTAGCAGCAGAACAGGGGTGAGGCCCAAGTTAGGGAAAGAGTGAGTGTGGGTTGGGCCCGTATCTCACTATCGGTAGGAGCGTGGACGGGGTTCCATGAATCATCAGTAGCAGGACAAGGGCGATGCCCAAGATAGGCGAGGCCTCAGGATGAGATTTATTAGTATATGTTAGCTTATGTGTTGTGATATGCTTATGTGTTAGTATATGTTAGCGGACGAGGCCCAGGGACAGGCAAGGCCTAAGTGAAACAGATCTGTATCCGAGCGGGGCTTGATGCCAGGCGGGGCCTGGAGCGGCGAGGCCGTTGTGGCGGGCGAGGCTCGAGGTAGTGGGCGGGGCCCATAGTAGCGGGCGTGGCCCATTATATGTTGTATGTGTTTATGCAGGGTATGTGGTAGGTTGGGGAACTCACTAAGCTTCGTGCTTAAGGTTTTCAGTTTTAGTTTCAGTTACTTCCAGTAGCGAAGGGAAGAGCTCGGGGTGATCGCATGGCACATACCATTGATTAGTCATCCTGGGATGCTTTACTCTGATAATGTAAATATGTTTTGGAAATGATACTCTGAATTCATGTTATGACTTATGATATGTTTTTATGAATATGGTTTTGGTGATGATTTAAAGAAAACTTTTTGTACGAATTTTGGGACGTTACACCTATGAGGAGGACTTGGGGTGACTACAGGTTGGTGTGGAAGGTATTTTTTGGCCCGTACTAATGAAAACACCAGATCTGTATGCATCACAAGTAAGAATCCTTAGGGTACTATGGAGCATGTAGGGGTGGGAAATCGAGTGTAAGTATGCTCGAGCGAGTCTCTAGTGACGAGGAAATGCGCAGGATCATCCATGAGGAGATGGTCGCAGCTATTCGAGAGGCGATACCAAAGATGTCTGGGTCTATTAAGACCACCCTGATCTTGAAATTTGATGAGCGGTATGCCGCTGTTACTGACGTCGCTGCTGCATCCACCGCAGCTGTCATCGTTACCAGGCCACAAGGGGTGACTCGTTGTTGTTTCGGGAGTTCAGCAACATGAAGACACTAGAGTTTGATGGGACATAGGATCTGATTGCTGTTATGAGATGGATCTCTGACATTGAGGGATGCTTTTGTACATGTTTGTGGCCAGAGCATTTGAGAGTTCAGTTAGCACTGAACTACCTTCGCTTGGGAGCGAAGAACTGGTGGAAGTTTGTGACAGTCAGTTTTACTCATGCAGACCATGCGGCAATGAAGTGGGAGAGGTTTACTCAGTTGTTTCGAGACGAGTATGTTTCCCAGGTGGAGAGGGAACGGTTGGCCCAGGATTTTTCGTCTCTGAAGCAGAAGACAGAAACTATGACTAAGATTTCGAGGATGTTCCATGAGAGGGCGCTGTTATTCCCTGAGCACGTGTCTACCGAGCAGACACGTGTAAGCCGATATCTGAGCATACTGAGGCGGTACATATGGGACTTCATGGCGAATTCGTCGTACAAGACATTGGCTAAGCTTCTGACCAATTCCAGGCGGAGGGAGATCGAGCTTAAGTTGCATGCCAGGGAGGAGGCAGAGTCCCAGGGGAGGGAATGGAGACCAGTGTAGTCGCAGCTGGCGACGAAGTGGGCTAAGCCCGCTGATACGAGAGCTAGGGGCCAGAAGGCCACACTTGTGGTAAGTGCGGAAAGAGTCACGAGGGATCATGTCGGGCAGGCATTTGCTACAAATGTGACAAGGAGGGGCACATGGCGAAGGATTGCCCAAAGGGGTTTGTAGTTTACTTTCACTGCAACCAGACCGGGCATCGGAAGGCCAAGTGCCCTCAGCTCATTCAGGGATCAGCTCAGGGTTCTGCACCTGCTGCTTTGCAAGCTACTGATAGGCGGCCGAGGTTCCAATGGCTCGTGGGAGAGTTTTTCAAATGACAGCAAAGGAGGTCCGCACAACACGTGATGTTGTGGCTGGTACGTATTCCCTTATTTATACTATTTTGAGATTTGTTGTGCTTATTCTATGTTATATATATATATATATATATATATATATATATATATATATATATATATATATATATATATATTGGTACTTTTCTTGTGAGTTCTGTACCTGCTTTGGTGTTATTTGACTCGACTGCGAGTCGATCCATCTGTCTTTAGCTTTTAGTCGTCACATCAGTATCCGACGTAAGGCGTCGAGTCAACTTCTAATGGTTTCTATAGCCGACGACCGTGCGGTAATCGCTACTGATGTATTCCGAGGATGTGTGCTAGATATTTTTGGTGTTGAGTTCCCGGTAGACCTAGTGCCTATCACAATGGGTGATGTCTATGTCATAGTGGGCATGGACTGGTTAAGTTGGTTTGGAGATATGATCGACCGTGAGCGTCAGATGGTGACTATACGAGACCCTAGTGGGGGAGTGCTTACGGTGTATGGCAAGGGTACCAGATCTGGATCAACTTTCTGGTCTGTTGCCAGAGTGAGACAGAGTCTACAGCAGGGTTGTATGGACTTTTTGGCATATGTGATGGATACGCGTGTTGCTATAGGGAGGCCGAGTTCTATCTTCGAGGTTCCGATAGTGTGCGAGTTTCCGGATGTTTTTCCCAAAGAGTTGTCGGGATTGCCTCCAGAGAGGCAGGCGTAGTTCCGAATTGAATTGGTTCTGGGTGCGACGCCAGAGATGCAGGAGTTATCCTCACAGCTCCAGGAGTTTCTGGGGAAGGGGTTCATCAACCCGAGTAGCTCACTATGGGGAGCTCCGGTCCTTTTTTCAAGAAAAAGGATGGTTCACACCGTATGTGCGTTGATTACCGGGAGTTGAACAAGCTGACGGTCAAGAACCATTATCTACTTCCGAGGATCGACGATTTATTCGATCAGTTGCAAGGGGCATCTTGGTTCTCCAAAAATTATTTGAGATCTGGATATCATCAGATGAAAGTTTGCGAGGAGGATATTCAGAAGACGGCCTTTAAGACTCGTTATGGGCACTACGATTTATTGGTGATGCCTTTCGGGCTCACCAACGAACCGGCGGCATTCATGGACCTCATGAACCGGGTATGCAGGCCTATGTTTGATCGATCGGTGATCATGTTCATCGACGATATTTTAGTGTATTCGAGAAATGGAGAGCAGCACGAGGAGCATCTTAGAGGGATTCTTGGAGTATTGAGGTCGGAGAGGCTTTGAGACTAATTCTCCAAGTGCGATTTCTAGTTATGAGAGGTCTAGTTCCTATGGTACCTCGTTAATCAGAATGGGATATTGGTTGACCTGGCCAAGATTGAGGCAGTTATGAGATGGGAGGTGCCGTGATCCCCGTTCGAGATCAGAAGTTTTCTAGGTTTGGCTGGCTACTATCGAAGATTTAATAGAGATTTGTCCAAGATCGTTGTTCCTCTCACCAGATTAACCCGGAAGGGTGTTACTTTTTCCTGGGGGCCCGAGCAGCAGGCCTCATTTGAGACTCTTCGCCAGAGATTATGCGAAGCCCCGGTGTTAGCCCTTCTCGAGGGAGTGGAGGACTTTGTAGTCTTTTGTGATGCATCTATATCACGATTGGGAGCGGTGTTGATGCAAAGGGGGGATGTGATAGCGTATACATCGAGGAAGTTAAAGCCTCATGAGGCGACGTATCCTACCCACGATTTGGAGCTGGGGGTGGTGGTGTTCGCTCTCAAGATCTGGCGCCATTATCTGTATGGAGTTCGATGCACCATATACACAGACCATAAGAGTCTGAAGTACCTCATGGATCAGCCCAACCTTAATATGAGATAGAGGAGGTGATTGGATGTAGTCAAAGACTACAAATGCGAGATCTTATATCACCCATGCAAGGCTAATGTGGTAGCCGATTCCTTGAGCCGCAGAGCAGAGAGTGCTCCGATTCGAGACGTGTGTATGAGGATTACGGTGATGACTCCAGTCCTAGATACTAATCGAGAGGCTTAGGTGGAGGTTGTGAGGCCAGATAACCTCAAGAGGGAGTGGGTGATTGGACAGCTTCCCAAGTTTGAGATAAATATTCGGGGGATTATGATTTTCCGTGGTCGGATTTGGGTACCCTATATAGGTGGAACTCGGCGTATACTAATAGAGGAGGCACATAGATCGAGATTCTCGATCCATCCAGGAGCCACTAAGATGTATCTAGATCTGAAGAGAGACTACTGGTGGCCCTGTATGAAGAGGGATGTGGCATGGGTAGTTGAGAGGCGCTTGACCTGTCGTCGGGTTAAGGCAGAGCACCAACATCCACATGTCCTGTTACAACCTCTAAAGGTTCCCCAGTGGAAGTGGGAACAGATTTCCATGGATTTTATCACAAAATTACCGAGAACCGCGTGAGGTGTCGACGCGATTTGGGTGATTGTGGATCGGTTAACGAAGAGTGCTCATTTCTTTGAATCAATGAGAGCTCTTATGCAGAGAAGTTAGTCAAGATTTATGTGAGAGAGGTGGTGGCTCGGCATGGAGTGCCGACATCGATAGTGTCAGATGGGGATGTGCGCTTTACTTCCAGGTTCTGGAAGAAGTTTCATGAGGCATTGGGTACCCGGTTGCACTCCAGCACCGCATACCACCCACAGACAGACGGACAGAGTGAGCGGACGATTCAGACATTGGAGGACATGTTGCGTGCATGTGTTATGGACTTTGGAGGAAGTTGGGATACTTATTTTCCCTTGGATGAGTTTTCGTATAACAACCATCATTTCAGTATTGGCATGCCTCTCTTTAAGCTCTTATATGGGAGGAGGTATCGGACTCCCATATGTTGGGGAGAGGTAGGGAAGAGGGTGATGGGTAGCATTGAGATAGTTCTCAAGACGACTGTGCAGATTCAGCAGGTTAGACAGAGGTTACTGACAGCCCAGAGTCGCCAGAAGAGTTACGCAGACCGGCGACGATCCGACCTGGAGTTCTAGATTGGAGATTTTGTCCTCCTGAAGGTGTCCCCGTGGAAAGGGGTAATCCGATTCAGGAAGCGGGGAAAGTTGGGCCCCAAATATATCAGTCCTTTCCGAGTGACTGCCAGAGTGAGGAAGGTAGCTTATGGGTTGGAGCTACCTGTAGAGTTGAGCCAGATTCATAACACCTTCCACTTGTCCCTGTTGAGGAAGTGTGTAGCTGATGAGATGGCAGTGGTACCCTTAGAGGACATTCGGGTGGATGCTAGCCTGAATTACATTGAGAGGCCGATAGTAATTTTGGATAGAAAGGTTAAGATCCTAAGGATCAAGGAGGTGCGACTGGTTAAGCTGCAGTAGGAGCACCGCAGGGGATCCGAGTGGACTTGGGAGCCGGAGTTCGAGATGTGCGAGCAGTACCCTGAGTTGTTTCCAGAGCATGACTTCGAGGGCGAAGTCTGATTTTAGTAGGGGAGAATTGTAACATCCTGACTCTCAGGTATCATATTTATATATTTTTATTTTTGGGATTGAATGAGTGACTCGACGACTTGTATGCCCGACTCATCAAGTAGAGTCAGATTGGTCACGTGGTTTTAATGACTAAATCGATGAGTCAGAGAGTCGACTCTCCGAGTTGGCGTTGTGTGAGGAAACCCTAAATCTCTAGGTTTGTGTCGTATTTAAAGGGCCTTAAGCCCTCATTTCCGCCTCACCAGCCACTCAACTCCCCTGTGTGAAACCCTAATCGCCTAGAGTGAGCTAAGAGTGAAAAGAGAGTTAATCTTTGTTAGGAATAAATCTAAGATGACGAATGCGGAATATCAAGAACAATCAAGAATCAATCACCAACATATGCAAGTAATCTGATAAAGGTTTTTCTTGTATTGATTACGAGATGAACGTACAGAGAAAACCCTAATCTAGTCAAAAGCTTACACCAAAAGTTAACCTAATGATTATTTATAGGGAACAATAAATATATGACATAAATATAAAATATATGCCTAATATAAAATCAATGCCTTAAAAGAGTTCGATTAAGAACTTCTACTGTAAGTCATAAAATGATTAACCAAATATGTCAAATTAGTTTTAATATCTCAAATACTCAACAAGTTCCCCCTAGATGTTGAAACTGATGAAGATAAGGATTTCCGATCTTCTTGGCATTTCTCCCTCTAAATAGTGATACTCATCAGCACATGGGGTCTTCAAAACGAGAGAAATAAAAAAAAAATCTTCCAAATATGAACTCCCCCTTGAATAATCATCACACCCCTTGAATCTTCAACAAATACCATGGAGAGAATCCAGAAAGTTAAGAAGAATCAGCAATAATCTTCAAAACCCGTCAGATATGATGAAACAAATGCTTTTGGAATATCCCCAATCTTCAAAAATTAAAACCAGAAAAATAACAATTTTTTTGTATTTTTCGATTTTTAAATTTAGTCAAAAGAATAGAAACGAAACAATTATTTAGAAGGGTTTAAACAGAATAAGACCAAAGAAAAGGATTAGAAATGAAAGTATTTTGTTAAGAAGAGGTAAAAGGTGGTAAAATCCCAAAAATATTGTGAAATATTGGGATATGGAGATAAATCAGTCAAGCCACACAAACCTCGGGACAGGAAATGAAAAATTACCCATCATCTTCGCTTGATCTGTAGAACACGCTTTGTTTGACTGTCAAAAGTCAAAATTGATTTTCAAATGCAATTTCTAATAACGAAATTAATTGCATCGTTCAAGGTATTAATTCCAAATCACCATACACTTCCGATGGAAGATTAAATTCGATTTCACGCTTCCAATTTCTGACTTTCAGTGATGGAATTCCGAATCTGATTTGAACATTCGATCAAGATTGTTGTGATCAAATTCCGATTCAGAGTCCTTCGCAAATTTGAGTGCAATATTTCTAGCCAAGAAGTTCCAACACAGAACAGCGAATGTTGCAAGCGCCAAATCAATAGAGAGATTAAAACTCCAACTTCATTCAAGCCACGAACACGAACGTGACGTACTGACAACGAATGCAAGCGAACGTCGATACAGAAAAGTGCCGACACCTTGAATCTCGCTCTGATTTCAAATGTATATAGACCGGAAGTGCATCGCAGGTTCGCTCCCAATCCATCAATTACACACCCAAACGAAATAAACCGAACATTCGGTTCCATTCGGTTCCAATTGAGATTGATTTCATTCATAGGTAAGGTTTTTCACACCGATTTTGACTTTGAGGTTTGTCCTGCAAAAGGCGAACACCCTTAAACAATTCCAGTTAAATTCCAAACACGATTTCATTCGTTCGCATCACACTTCCGATTTTGACATAACCCCCGATTCCAAGACCCATTACACAGCGAACCTGAAGAACGAGAAGCACCAATGCGAGATGGAATTAACTGTGCTCCGATAATCTATGTTTTGACATCTTCAAGGCATCGCACCACTATGAAGGCTTGCTCCAAAAACAAAGATTAAAAAACAAAATCGCCGGATCATCGCAACAACAGCCTTCGATTCCAATTTTGACTTTTCATTCTTTGACCAACTGATTGACAATTGTACATCACACGACCCAAAAATCGCGTTCATCCAAAACCAAGTTAATACTCCACAGATTGATTTCATTTAGGAATCATTAGTAATTTTAAGAAACAAATGAAGTCAGGTCAACAACTAGAACAGGAATAAAAGAATGATGAATAAAGAATGGACGAGCAGCGAATTCAAGATACGTCTTTTACAGATGGGTCGATTTTGGTTGACTATTGTTCTACCCAATTGAGTACCAATCCCAATTTCTTTCGTTTGCAGTGAGTTCATCCATTACGAATCCTATAAAGTTCACAGGAGAGACATTTGTTCCAAAAGATTCACAATTTCAATTGTGACTTTTGCTTCTTGTAAGTTCGGTTCTTATTCATGAGGCTCGCTTTAAATACATACCCAAACCGAAATCAACCGAACGTTTTGGTTATGAACAGTAATTCGGGTTCGGCTCTTGTGAGTTCGGTTCTTAAGGGGTGTTTGGATAGGAAAAAAAGAGGTGTTTATTGCTTATTCTCACAATAAGGTAACTTTGAGTGTTTGGATAAAATCCAGCTTAATAAGTTAAATAAGTTAATTTTAATAAGCATTTTTCTCCATGCTTATTGCTTATTGCTTATTCCCACCACAAATAAGCTAATAAGCAATAAGCTAATAAGCTAATCCAAACACCCCCTTAATCTCCTTTTTGACTGAGACTTTCGCTTCTTGTTTGGTGAGATCGTTTTTAAGTCCGCTTCAAAGAAACGTACACAGTAACAAGCATACAAGCGAAACTAACCCCAACTTTTCAATAAAAGTGAATCTGACCCTCTTGAATGTTGTGAACTGACGACTTGTGCCCTTGTTGCAGAAATGTGTCAGGTGGTTGGTTCCTTTTTGTAGAAAATGTCACGTTTCACCCAACAATCAACTTTTTCAGCCTTTTGTCAATTCCAGCACTTCAAAAATCAATAAATTTGATTCTTTCAACAAAATTTCATATCTTTGAACCAAATCCACCAGATTTCACCAAGACTTTGTCCATTTATCGTTTTTTTATAAAGAACAAAACCTTTTTATGGGACTTTTGGTACCCATTTAAGGTTCAACACAGAAGTTGGCTTCTTGCACACCCACTTGTTTGAAGAAAATTTATCATCTTCTGAAAATAATACCCGCCTTTTAGTTTGAAAACAAAAAATTCCAAAAAATTCATTAAACCAACCGAACACTATTTTCTCTTTTCTCCAACTCTTAACATATTCACCTGAATGAAATTTTCTTTGAACGTTATTGATTTCAGTTTTTTCAACTTTTTCACAAGCATTGGGCACTTGTACCTTAGGCATCCAAACTTTCTTTGTTTTACTCTTGTTTTTTCTCTTTTTCTTCCTTTTCTTATTTCTAGGCTTCAGAAACAAATTTCGGATCTGAACAACTTTTTCTTCTTTCTGAATCTGAACATTTGAAGACTTTTGAACACAATCCTTAGGAGTTTGATAAATATGAACATCTTGAATTATTTGCTTTCTGTAAGGAACCAATCCTTCAAATATATCATCAGATCACAATAAATCATCTATTGTTGTTCCAATAGAACAAAATGTCTTTACTTTGATGACTTCCAAAGATTTGCTTTGAGATTCATCTTTAGAACAACTGGATTCGGATTGTAACTCTTCTGAAAAACATGAACCACTTGACTCCCCCTCAACAAGAACATCTGGAGTCACTTTTTCTTCAGAAACTTGAAGAACAACATGAACTACTTCTTTTTCTTTTTCAGCCCTTTTTATCTTCAACATTTGTTTATGTTCCAGATCTAAATGTTCATATATAATATGAAATTGTTCTACTATTCTCTCAATCTCTCTTAACTCACGGTAATTAATAGATGAGTATTTAGATATTTTCTTATCAACAAAAAGATTATACAACTCACGAATATCATTCAACATAGATCGACCAAAGATTTGAAACATGGTCACTTTGTTAACACCATAGATTGGTTTGGTAACCTTTAATCCAAGTTCTAAAATGGAGTCAAACAATAAATTCGTTTTATCCATTAGATCTTTAACAAATGACAAAACTTGTAACGAGAGAAAGTAGATCTGATAAAGATTCTAGAGAGACAAAACGGATCTGAGATGGTTTCTAGTGAGAGAAAATAGATCTGAGATGGATTTTAGAAAGAAAAAGTGGACCTGAACACGAAAATTCAAGTAAACATGAAATTTTCTTCTAATTCTCTTACATAACACAAATTTAGAACAAATCATATGATAGAATGGGTAGAAGATAATAGATTTGAACAAGATTTGGCAATAAAACGAAGTAGTGGACTTTTTCTTTTCAGAAAACTTACAAAACTTGAAGAACAAGGTGAGATTCAAGATAAAATTTTGCCATAAACAAGATCGATTCTTGCAAAAATCGCTGAGATCTACAAGAACCCGCTCTGATACCACTTGTTAGGAATAAAACCGAGATGAAAAACGTGGAATATTAAGAACAATCAAGAATCAATCACCAACATATGCAAGTAATCTGATAAAAGTTTTTCTTGTATTGATTATGAGATGAACGTACAGAGAAAACCCTAATCTAGTCAAAAGCTTACACCAAAAGTTAACTTAATGATTATTTATAGGGAACAATAAATATATGCGATAAATACAAAATCTATGCCTAATATAAAATCAATGCCTTAGAAGAGTTCGATTAAGAACTTCTACTGTAAAGACATCGTAGAGAATCATAAAAAGATTAACCTTAGAAATGCTTCCCTAAATAACCAAATATGCCAAATCAATTTCAATATCTCAAATACTCAACAATCTTGGGCACTTTTGTGATCTTTTGGAGAAGTGGAGATCATCAAAGCTTGGATCAAGAGGAGGCTTTTGGATCCAAAGATTCCACAGAGATTTGCTTTAGTTGGAGGTAAAAAGATGCTAACTTGATCATTTCCTTATGAGATCTTGGTTTTGGGAGTTTTAAGCATTTTGTCCCATGCATGTTGTGTCATTAAGTCATTTGAGCATGGCTTGAGGTTGAAACCTCAAATCTGGATTGTAGGGAGCCTTATGAGTCCAAACACCCAAGCTTTATTGAGC
Source organism: Lactuca serriola (assembly GCF_051521515.1). Classification (NCBI taxonomy): domain Eukaryota; kingdom Viridiplantae; phylum Streptophyta; class Magnoliopsida; order Asterales; family Asteraceae; genus Lactuca; species Lactuca serriola. The sequence goes on from NC_136415.1 coordinate 82,840,547, forward strand.
TAGATGCAAGCTCTTGTGCATCTAACCCTTATTGGAGGTTGTATTGGCATTATGAGCCTAATATGGCATGCATGCACATAAAGCTTGCAGCTTTACGTGATATTCGAGCCTTAGGAAGGTAGATCTGGAGTATGGGGTATTAGTTCTGCCTTAAAACGTCTGAATGAGAATTCGACTTAAGGGACTCAACGAGTCGAAGAGCTGACTCGACGAGTCGGTTGAAGTTTGTCCTGATGAGTCTGAACACGCGGTAACTCGGCGAGTTGACAGGTCAACTCGGTGAGTTGAGTAGGACTTTCATGAGGGTTTTGAGGAATCGAAGGGACTCGATGAGTCGCATAGATGCACTCAACGAGTTGGGTCAACATGGATTGTTGACTCGAGTGTTGTCTTCTGTTGACTTTAGGGTTTCGTCAAACTTGAGGCATAGAGGTCATGGAGGGGTAAAATGGTCTTTTACCCATCCAAGAGTTAAAGAAGGACTATCATGAGTTTATTTAGAGTTGTGATCTTTAAGTGTTAATTAGAGATGCTTATTACATCTAGGCGGGGATTAGACTGTTCGAGGGGTATTCAGTTTCCTTGCTTGCTTTTGAGGTGAGTCTTCTCACTACACTTACCTAAAGTGGTAACCTTTATGTGACCGGAGGGTCTTATGTGATTATATTGAGTATTGTGATATCCTGCATTATGTCTTTGTGATTTATGTTGTCTATTATTTTGAGCTTACTGAGTTAGGACCGGAGGGTCCACCCGAGTTTTGGGAACGGAGGGTTCCACTGAGACACATTGAACGGAGGGTCTTATTTGAGTATATCAATGAGAGGCTAATGAGTTAAGTGTGGTATTTTGGGGAGCTCACTAAGCTTCGTGCTTACCGTGTTATGTGTTATGTGTTTCAGGTACTTCTCAGGATCACGGGAAGGTGCCGACTTGATTGTACACACGAGGCGGAGTTACATTTTGAGGATCTTGGATTGTGTTTAAAACATTTTCTGAATATGTGTTTCTGAAAACATTGTCATTTAGGGTTTTGTGAACTATGTTATGAGAATTACGTGATTTTTTTAAAATGAAAATATTGTTTGAAAATTTACGGTGTTACAATGGATATGGAGACAAGGGGCATATTTCAAAGATTGCCCAAACAAAAATGAAGCAACAAGACTGAATGAGCCTCTGACGCCAAAGGCAAGAGCATTCCAGATGGTCCTTACTGAAGCAGGCGAAGTTGCAAAGGATCAGGAGTTAGGATCTATATATATATATATATATATATATATATATATATATATATATATATATATATATCTGAAGATCGAGATATAAAGTACCCATATAGATAGTATCATGTGGTGTAGCCTAATATAAGAGGCATAATATAGGGTTAACTTGAATATCTATGTAATTGTTTCAAAAAGTAATATAAGCCTTGGTTATGTTATCTGATATCTTAAATGACTATGTGAAATTATTGTATGGTGACTTGGAGAACTGCGAGACAATACTTGGGAAAAGTATGAGTATGTGTGAAAGGTAGTAGAGGCCTATGCTACCAGAAGCACGTGACTCGCACTTAGATCAGGGAAAGTCACAAGGTTACCAAGGCGCTAGTAATTGATTATGTTTTATTCGTGTATGTGGTTATCACCGTTTCGGTAATGCTAAGAAGATGATTGTTATTCCGAACCTAGTAGTTCGACTAGGATAAGTATGTTACTTGGTTCAAAGAACCAAAATCGATGTAGCGTCTGACTTAAGCCAAAAGATTAAAGCGAAAGATAATTGAAGCGATCAATAAAAGTATCGCAATCACTGTGAAAGTAAAAAGCTTATAGCTAGAAGTTTTACATGCTCTAATGTCATTAGACCACATTAGAACTTGAAGGAAGGTATCTTCCATCATAGAATCTGACTCAACAAGACCTGAGTCTAAGCGTTTCATCATACAATGAGAGGTCATTAGAACACAACCCATCGTTCAATTATGATAATCAAAGTAAAGACCTTATCTTAAGTTATGTTCGTTTAAGGAGGATCAGGAGTTTCCAATAAATATCAGTTTTGTAATGTGAAGGTTACGATTGAAAGTCCAACATAGTATAAAGATCGGGTCCAATATTGAGCACTGTCAGTAGTCAAGAATTCCAAGAGTTAGATACTCATCTGAAAGAACATAAGAGTTATAGTTATTACCTAGGATGAAAAAGATAACTTGTGGAGTCATTATACAAGACCTGTTTTGTTGATGATTATAGGACGTAATCATCATAAAGGGGAGATAATTGTAACACCCGCAGATTCGGGCTAGTCAATTTAGAGATAATAAGAGTTAAAATGACTTTTTGATAGAAGATTATTTAGAATAAATAATCTTAACGAAATTTATATTATATGTAGCAAGGATTTCGTACATATAAAGAACGCTAAAATTCGACTTATAATGAAGAAGTTATGACTCGTCGAAGTTTCGCGATTAAACCGGCACGGCTCCGCGTATTGTAAAATGTAAATTTTTGACGAAATACTTTTTAGCCATAGAAAGCTAAGAAAAAGTCTTAGTAGACGTTAAACCAAGAGCGTTCATATAGATAACGTCCAAATCTGACTTCATTTGAGGAAGTAATGAATTTTTTAAGATTTAACATAGCAATACACAGCCCAGAAATCGAATTTTAGATCGATCGAACATTAGCCGACACAAACTAAATGAGAATTGAATATCTCATTAATAGGAGCTCAACGATATAAACACAATAAAAAACGGACGTCAGATGACAAAGTTATGAATTTTTAACGGACTTTAATTGTTTAAATCTGTTAAAATAAAACTTTAAAAATAAATTCAAAACTAGCTAACGAAGTCTAAACAAAATTATAGATCACGTCGCTACTTACGCGTGGATATAAAGAACGTCAAAAACGGAGCTCGTATGCAAAAGTTACGAATTTTAGAATATAATTAAATTTTGGGATTTACTAGTGAATCACACATGGCAAGATCTGGGCCACTACTTCTTCCCCACGGCATTACACGAGATTGAGACACGTGGCATGAGTATGAAAAGCATAGCTCAAAGTACGCCTAGCGTACTGAGTACACCCAACGTACCCTTGTGTATGCCTCACGTATAGGGTTGCTAGCAGCCTATACATAAGTGGCGTTTTTCACTCATTTATCCACACCTCTTCAACCCATTCTCTCTCAAACGCCCCCAAACCATCTAAGCCTGTCCCTAGCACCTCCTAGGTGTTAGTAGCAAGTCCCAAAGTGCTAGAAGGCCTCGAGAAGAAGAGCCTTCGACTCAGAAGTTTTGCCCGTGTAGAGCCCGGTTCCTCACTAAACCCATTGTAAGTTGAGTTATGCTTACCGTACTTTAAGTATAACTTATGTTTAAGTTTATTATTGTTATTATGAACCTATGAACAAGATTTATCAAAGATTCCAAGTCGTTAGACTGATTGATCTACTTACGGGGATGATGTCTAGGCTATGATTTAGTGAGGTGTTTAAAGTGGTATTTCCAAACAGTGTACTTCGTATACCAAACAGACCCTACCTCCGATATAAACCTACCTGGTTGTTCCTTACTTGATATATCTGGAATTATACTTTGAGTTAATGATGAATCTAGACTAATAATTAGTCGCAATAAATGATAGACTAAGACTTAGAGATAATGATACTAGGTTTCGTCAAAGGAAAATACATTTGTTAGAAGCAAAGCGCTGCCTGAATTACGAGTCGTTACATTAACAAGTGAGTGCATAGTTACTTTCATCTTACATATAGATATTAAGTATTTAATATTTATTCATGTTATATGTGCTTATTATCTGTGTTCTTGATATCTATGCCAGATGAACGATTTATACATGTTTTACTTGATTTAAACTGTATATGTATTTTTATACTTATAAATATATTAGGTAAAGATGGGTAGATGAATGATGAGAGATAAAAGATGATATACATGATGAGAGGTGAAAGATGATGAGAATCCTTGACTTTAGCGATGATGCAGTCATCTAGCAGAGTATAGATGACGACCACAAACTATTATAGACAGTCTAGTGGAACGCTAGCATGCTCACAACCTATAGGTGTTTGTGAACGACATGTTCACCAGATGTACTCTAAAAACTTGGCAGCTATGGACTTAGTGCCTTACAAATGAACATCGGCAACTATGGACTTAGGTGCTATTTGTTTTTTGGAAAAAAAAACCTCTTCAGACCTCTTATTGCTGCGCGGTGCAGCACATGCACAACACTTTTCATCTCTCAGCTGTTTGTTTTTCAGAAGTCTTCGGATTAAAAAACCTATGTGCGTGTTCTTCGTGGCGCAACATTTTATTGCCTCTTCCTACCTCTTCCAACATTTTCTTCTTCTTTTTTTCTTGTTAAAAAATTGATTATATATAGCTGAAATCTTATTCCACATTTTTTTCGTTTTTTTTGTTTATTCTTGTTGAAATTTTTTTAATTTTTTTATATTGAATAATAATAAATTGATGATGAAATATCATTATTTTATGCTAAAATATCTTTATTTTTTGTTAAAATATCACTATTTTTTGCTAAAATATCATAAATTTTTGCCGAAATGTCATACATTATTAAATTTTCGATATTAAAAAACTATTTTCGGATTATAAAATTAGTTTATGTTAATTTTTTAATATCTGCAGCAGCATGCAGATGTTAAAAAAACACGCTTCTTATTACAGTCTGCAACCGTTTGGTCCACCTGTTCTGCTACAGAGGGTTGTAGAGGTGGTCCGCAGACTTTATAAATTTTTGCTTCAGAAAAACAAACAGCACCTTAGTGCTTTACAAATGAACATTGGCAGTTGTGCCTAATAGATAACATCGGTAGCTATGGACTTAGTGAGTATTGGATAAACCTTGGCAGTGATGGACTTCGTACCTATTGAATGTTGTGCCTAGTAGATAACATCGAAAGCTATGGACTTAGTGCGTGTTGGATAAACCCTGGGGGCGATGGAATTCGTGTCTATTCCTTAGGACAATCCTTAGGAATAAATAAATGAAGAACATATGATTCTTAGGGTAGATTTTTAAGAGTAAAGAAGATAATGGGGATGGGAAATTGGGTTAATTTTTGATGATTAAACATAATTATTATTTTATTGTGGGATTAAAACCCTATGTACTCACCAAGTTTTCCAACCTGACTCACTCGGTTTATTGTATCACATGTGGCTACATGAAAGATACATTATGCTGAGAGATTCAAGGAGTATTAGTCCATTAGTTTAATTATTGTAAGGCTTGTAATATTTTGTTATGTTTTTTCCGTATTAATGATGACATCCCAATGTTTTAAATAAAAATACATTTCTTCGGAAATGCTTTGACAACATCTTTATCATGTTTTTTGGGAACAAATTCCGCAATACTATTTTTCAAAAAGGATACTCCGATTTTTAAATAAGCATAAAGAAATCGGTCATTTCTAGCCGTAAAAATGGAGATGTCACAGAAGGCTTGCAATACAACTTGATTAGTGTTTCGCAACTCATTGTGTGCACTGGTAATTAAGTAGTCTTCGATGAAGAAGGAAGTGTCATCTCTAGCAAAGAAATGGATGAAGTTTTTCTCAAGTAAAAAAGGAAAGGTGACATGTTCATACTCGACATGAAGCCCATTGTTGATGCTCCCTCTATCTGCTTAATTTCGAAAGCTTCATCAGATCTCAGTTGGTTGTGGCGTCGTCGACTCATCCATCAGAATTTCAAGAATCTCAACACACTAGTTATACATCATCTTGTTCATGGCTTACCTGTATTAAAATTTGATAACGATTCATTGTGTGCATCTTGTGAATAGGGAAAGCAACATCGTCAAGGTCATCCCATTGTTATCGACTCAGAGATCATCGAACCTTCGGAACTTCTTCACATTGACCTTTGTGGACCTTAGACTATTGAGACTCTCAATAAGAAGAAGTACATATTGGTCATTGTTGATGATGTTTCAAGGTTTACTTGGATTTTCTTTCTTTGTCAGAAGTCTAAAACTGCTCAAGTGATGATAGATTTCATCAAGAACATCGAATTAAGTATGAGTAAAAGTTAGAAGAATCAAAAGTGATAATGGTTCAAAAATTCAAGAATTAAATTCTTGTAAAATTCTTGGCTGCATTAGGGATTTCACACAATTTTTCATCTCCTTACACACCGCAAGAAAATAGTGTCGTCGAATAGAGTAATAGATCTCTATGCGAAGTTGCAAGAACAATGCTGACATATACAAATCTGCCTAATATCTCTAGGCAGAAGCAGTTTTGACAGCGTGCTTCACACAATATCGTTCTTTCATTCATCGTCCTTTCAATATCACCCCTTATGATATCATTAACAATCGAAAGCTTAATGTTAAATTCTTTCATGTTTTTGGATGCAGGTGCTTTATCATGAATCTCAAAGATAATCTTCTAAATTTCAGTCAAAAGCTGATGAAGGAATTTTCTTGGGATACTCGCATAACTCTATTGCATATTGGGTGTTGAATAAACGAACAAAAAAAGATTGGGGAAACGTTCAATCTTACTTTTAATAATTATCACATCAAACGTTTCGAACAGACTTTCGCATAAAAGCTAATTCTTTCTGAGACAAATGATGAGTCAGAAATTGTGAATTCTTTTGATATTGACTATGATTTGATTTCTGGTACTTCTGACCGTGCTATATATGTTGAAATCCATGCTGATGATAATCGAATTCCTAAAGTATCGAATCATTCTGATGATTCGAAGGTTACTAGGGAAGAAGATGATTCTCAATCTACCTCAACTTCACAAGTGCATGTCGAATGTCTACCTATTTCGCTAGGTGATCAAATGGAGGGGGGACACTTTAGTTCGTATTTACATGATCATATTCATGATTCAATTATTGAGGGGGGAGCATGATAGAAATACACATCAGTTATAGGGGGAATGGACAGAATAATGATGATGTCAAGGGGGATCATCTCAACTCGAATCCATTAGTCGAGGGGGAGCTAAATGGATCAATTCTTAATGATTTACATGGTCAAATTAATGATTCTCATGATGTTTCTGATAATGTGTCGAATGCGGGTGAAGGTTCTGAAACGGAGGATATATTCAAAGATGCACCTTTGGATTTTGATTGTGCATATCCACTGATGGATAAATGGACACGAAGCCATCCAAAGGAACAGTTTCTTGGTGATCCTCATGCTAGAGTAATGACGCATGCACAAATTCAAGATAAGAATGAAATACTAAATGTTCACCAGGAATATTGTATGTTTAATGTGTTTATTTCGAAACTTTAACCCAAAACAGTAAATGTTGCATTAGAACACTCAGATTGGGTTGTTGCAATGAAATCTGAACTAGCAGAATTTGAACCTAACAAAGTTTGGACGTTAATCCTTAAACCAGAAGGTGTTTCGTTAATTGGGTTAAAATGGATCTTTAAAAATAAGACTGATAAAGAAGGTAATATGATTCGCAATAAGGCAAGATTAGTTGTTAAATTTTATTCTCAACAATAAGGAATAGATTATGAGGAAACCTTTGCCCCTATCGCAAGACTCGAGACTGTTTTCATCTTTCTTGCTTATGCAACACACAAAGATTTCGATGTGTATCAAATGGACATCAAATGTGCCTTCCTGAATGGTAAATTAGAAGGAACATTATGTATCGAATAACCACCAAGTTTCATCAACGATAAGTATCCAGATTATTGTTTTTGTTCTCGATAAGGCAGTTTATGGGTTGAAACAAGCACCTCGTGCCTGGTATGCAACCTTAACCAATTTTTTGAAAGTTTCTAAATTTAAACAAGGATCAGTCGATCCCACATTATTTCGAAAGAAAGTTGGGAATCACTTGATGCTTGTACAAATTTATGTCAATGATATTATTTTTGGTTCAACTTACCCTTTACTGTCGAAGGAATTTGAAGAGTTCATTAAAAGTAAGTTCGAAATGACCATGATGAGAAAAATAAATAATTTTCTAGGTTTACATATTTGTCAGAGTAGGGAAGGAATTTTCATCAATCAAGAAAAATACACGCGCAACCTTCTATAAAGATTTGGTATGATGAATAGCACAAAACTGAAAGTATCAATGGCTGTTGGAACATGCTTGAATCCTTCGTCAGACAAGCAAGTTGTGGACCTCACTACATATCGAAAAATGATAGGTTCACTTTTATACTTAACTGCGAGTAAACCTGATAGCATGTTTGTTGTATGTAATTGTGCCAAGTATCAATCGAACCTAAGAGAACCCCATCTTACTGCTGTGAAGAACATATTTCTATATCTTAAGCGAACAGTGTCGTTGGGACTTTGGTATCCATCGCATACAGGATTCTTTGTTGAAACCTTTTCAGACGCAGACCTTGGTGGATGTCAACTGGATCGCAAAAGAACAATAGGTAGATGTCAGTTGCTAGATGGAAAGCTTGTAAGCTGAAAATCGAAGAAACAAACATATGTATCAATTTCTACAGCAGAAGTAGAATATGTAGTTGTTACAACTTGCACTTCTCAAGTTAGCTGGATTCAAAACCAACTTCGTGATTATGCAATCAATATGAAGAAGACCCCTTTATGTTGTGACTCGCCAAATGTTATTCACATTTGCCATAATCCGGTCCAACATTCAAATACTAAACACATAGTTCTTTGCTATATTTTATCAAAGGATCATGTCGAAGATGGTAACATAGAGGCTCATTTTGTCAAAACAATGGATCAACTTGTAGAAATATTCACAAAACCTTTAGATGAAAAGTCATTTTAATGATTTTGAATGGTTTAGGAATGATTGATGCAAGCTCTGTTCCTGGTTCTTCGTGAATAAACAGATGTCGAAGTACTGCTGAAATGTTCAGAGGTTACTGTTCATGGTTCAGCGTTCACATGCCTTCGCTTTTGATATTCCTCTGAATGGTTCAGATCACGCTTCGATTTATGGGGAGAGAAGTTGTTCGATGTACACTGTCTCTAGGATTTGCTACTTCTTACATTAAAAGTCTCTGGTAACACTTTATTATTTTGGTTTTGATTTCAGTTTTATAAAAACAAAAATACCAACAACATTTTTCTTATTTTTGTCTTTAATTTTCAAAAACAAAAATTCCAAAATGATTTTATTACTTTTGTCTTTAATTTTCAAAAAAAATCCAAAAATATTTTCTTTATTATTTTTATTATTATATATTGTGTTTAACCTTTCTGTGACTCATTGTATCAATATACTATGGTGGTGAAGGCTCAATCGATTACATTCAAAAGAGGGCATGTATGATTTCGAACTACTGCACTAGTTAGGAGTCCCTAGAAGCATGATGTTGTATATTGACCTTAAGCCTCAAAGAATTTATGTGTTCGAAGCCTTAATGGATCTCTCACTAAGAGTTTTCCTTCCCAATCAGACTATATTCACATTAGTCGAAGAGCTACCTTTCTTTTCTCATTTTGAGTAAAGAGATTTCTGCTATGTCCATATCTTTTGCATAGGTACAATGAGTTTCCTTAACCAAGCTTTTTCACCAAAAAAAATTCTTCACGATCACACACATCACTTCATATCCTCGACATCTCTGGTAGGAACCAACCAGAATGTAGATATTGCCCTATTTTGTGTTTATGATCCTTGTTATTTTTCTGTGATGACAGTGAAACCCAACAATCCCAACTTTTAAGGAATTAATGGTGGACATCTTGTTAAAGAATATAACGAAAAATTTGTTTTAGTACCACTTTTCAATATTCAAAATCATATTCCTTTCGTTATGTGTGATCTTGACAAAATGTTCTTTAACCAAGACATTTTTGCCTAACAGGATCCAAATCTTATTTTTTCGGAATATGATTTCCGTCTGAATATCTTTTTGAATTCTAGTCACTTCGGAATTTATCCAACCTCACACTTTTTCTTGACTACACTGGTCATACAAGTAATTTTATTCAATCAACTCACACTTATGTTAAGTTGTGGTATTGAGCAAAATTGTGCCTACCTTCGAAACCTATGCAAAAGAGGCCCTTCGATACTCATTAAGGAGTATTCGATTGTACTTCACGGGAAACCATGCAAGTAGTTCGTCATCTCTCTTGATGTCGAATGAAGAGATCTTTGCCCAGGATCCAACTGCTTTCGCATCAAATGTTATTTGATGTCACTATTTGCACATTTTTTTTAATTTGATTCCCACTAATTCTTTGACACACATTTGCACTGGAATCCTTGAGGTTTTGGGTAATACCAATTCGAAACCTATTTCACAAAGTCTAGCATATGATTTCGCTTTACAATCCCAAAAGTTAATGAGCCTAACCTTAAAGAGAAGGCCTAGTGTTCTCTTGATGTCGAAACTTTCTGTTGTACTTGTCCCACAGTTCGAAACATGTGACGGTTCTTATCTCATTTGGAACAACGAAACGTTCGGTGGATGTGACGGTTCTGTATTTCACGAGATTTTAGGAAATCGTGATGATCGCTTTTTCTAACGTGGCGACTTTACGGTAACCCACCCCATAACCAAGGCATCACATGGTAGAATCTAATTGGTTACCAATTTAAATTAAAACTTATTCTTTGACTATAAAAGGAATTTTGTGGTGTAATTTGAAGACTTTATGCTCTCTGGTCGAATTTTCCCCAAAATTCTTCAAAGATAATCGTCTTCACATAATTATTGCAAGCCCTAACCATGACGGCTCCTACTAGCAATGTTGATCCTTCCAACACAATAAATGAAGAGGAGACTTCACAGCCACTACTCAAGATTCAAAGTTCTAATCTTCATTTACACCCGGATGTTACTCGATATCTTGAACAGTTACAGATGTTGATTGTAGCCCTAAATCACTATGTTCTTTCAACCGTCATGTCATCTTCGTTCTGTGTTCCTACGACCTGGTATCTCTTGCGGGATCAACGACAATGTTTCACAAAATAACAAAGGTTGTGACATTTCAACTGACGAACAAAAAACTACGAAAGCTCACCAAACAGCAGTTTGCTCAGATCATGAAGCTTCCATACTCAGGTCCATTTTATGAAGTAACGAATAAACATGTTGTTTATATGTTTAATGAGATAGGTCATCAACCACCTCTTATTGGGATTAGTCAATTTTGCAAGTCAAATTTGCCTTGTGTGTGGAATTTTTCTATGATGCTTGACTGGTCGTAGTTCAAGGCTTGATAAGGCGAAGTGGGAGGTTTATGCGATAATTGCAGGTCTTTATTATGACTTAAATGTAGATTATGTCACTTAGATATGGGAAGAGTTTGGTACAGGAATCTCTCACACCAATGTAACAAATGGTGTCTCATGTGCAAGATACTGGAGTTTAATCCTAATGGATGTGTATGAAAAGGAAGCGATTTTGGTTCCATCTGAAGATAAAAAGGCGGAGTTTTTGACGTTGCAGACTCCAAAACTGGTTACTTATGATCCAATTCTTTTTCCTAGTGTCTCGTATTCCTGATGCTATCTTAAGATGAAATGATCTAGCAAATCCGATTTTAGTTTAGTATTTGACATATGTTAACCCAAATGTTAGTTACAGTTGGGGTTCTTTTGCCAAAGGGGGTTGAGGGCACATCGAAGGATGCTAAAGATTCTAAGAAATCAAAGAAGACTGAACAACCAAAACCTGTTCACAAGCATGTGGAGAAGGATGTTTCAAAACATGTTCAAGAGAGTGTAGAGAAGGAAGTTCCAAAGGAGGTTGTTCCTTCGAAGATAGGTACTCAAAAAAGAAAAAAGAATCCTGCTCACCAATCTCATCATTCTCATGAAAGTCCAATAGTTCAAGAGGGTTATAAGCATGTGTCTTCAACGAAAGGGATAAAGAATATTCGCAAACCTCAACTTAACAGCAGAGGTGTGCTCATTCGTGAAGTTCCTGCTTCTGTGTCGCCTGCTTCCAAGAAATGACAACCTCTTGAAATGGTCAAAAATATCACGAAGAATAAGAGATAGATGGTAGATCCACTTGATGAAGTTGTTGTTGAAACTGACACTAACAGTGAAAGCGAAAGGTCAGATATTTGTTATGATGATACTGGTTTTGGTTCACCTCAACTTGATTCTCCAGTCAATTCGATTTTCAAGGAGACTGAAAATCCTGGTGGCAATGTTCACTTATCTAATATGGATACAACCACCAATTTGAGTGATCCTCCATCTACTTCCATCCCTAAGAAGGCAATGGTCATACTACCCGAGGTTTCACTAACTGAGTCCACTACGGAGGAGGTTCGAACCTCAGGCATCCCTGTGAGTGTATCTGATACGAACACAAATGTCACCATGGGTGAAGGGATGATGAATAATGAAGCCCTTGGTACTTCTCATCTTGAAACCTATATTGTTCCTACAAAACTTATTCTTTCTTCTACCATCGAAACCATACTAATTGATACCTCAACTTCGTTACCACCCTTCTCTTCTCCTATCCCATCTTCATTTCATGGTTCTAAAATTTCACCAACATTTTCCACAATCATGCATAAACCAATCACAACCCTTTTCTCTTCGCAATTCACAGAAGGATAAAGGACAGTTCAAGAAGATGAACCTAATGACGATGAAGTTATGGTTTCGTTTGCAGATTTACAGTTCGATCCTGACGAAGACAATATTCCTGATAATATGATCATGTCAGGAAAACAGTTTAAGATTCTTAACAACAAGCTTAACTATTTATTACAAATCCAAGATGATACAGGAGGACGAAACTTTGTTTCTGGGGTTGAAGTGGATTTTATGCTCAAATCTTAGGAGAATTGCCTTAAGATTGCAATGGATAACGTTGAGTAACAGCATGTTGATAGATTGAAGAATCAAGCTCAAAATTTTGAATATGAGATTAAAAAACTTCGTGATGCTGCTAAAGAGCATCATAAAATTTTTGTTCATCAGGTTAAGATGTTGGAAGAATCTGTAAATCTCAAGGTGGTTGGTCTTAAGTTTGAAATGATGAAAAAAGTGGAGAAGATAGAGAAGAATTACTCAATTATTCATGGAAAAGTTGATGTTATTGTTGATGTCATAGCGAAGCTAGTGGAATTTAACAACTCGTATTCAACCAAGTTTGATGCGAAAACAGAACAGGATACCAAAGTTTTTGAAAAGTTGGAGGAATTTTTAAGCAGCTTAAAAGAATCTCTGTCGAAAGTTGATATTTCCCAACAATCTTTGGTTTCTTAGGAATCTATTTCCAAGATGATGTATTTCATTGAATCTAACATCAAGGTGGAGCTTGATCCCATCCTTAAGTTGGTCCTTTTATTACTAACTAATGCTCCACCTGCGAAGCAAGTGGTGCAAGGGGGAGAAAAACGATGCATAGGTGTTGGCCCTTCCAAATATGCTGACAAGGGTGAAATTGTAGGGAAGGTGATATCATCTCAAATACCAACATCACTTCCAGTTTCGTTGACAACAACTTCTACAACTACAACATCAAGACCGATAACGAAAGGGATTGTCATTGGAGAAAGTGGTGGAGGCTTTGGGTCAAGTTCGAAACCACCTCATTCAATAGATGATAAGGGAGATAAAGGGAACCACATTGAGATACCTCCTACCGAAGAAGATAAGAAGATGTTAGAGTTGGAAATTGAGAGACAAAGACACATCAATAGTATTCTGAGGCAAAGACGGAATGATCCACTAGGTTTGAAGAATATATTGGCATGACTGGTGACAAGATTGTAAAATGTTGCGACAAACACACATTTGATTAAGTGGAAAAGAAACTACATCTGATTAGTGCAATTGGGTATGAAGGTGTCTGTAATCATGAGTTTATCATAGTCATGGTCACTAGATAAGATATGAACTCGGAAAATATAATGGAGAATAATAAAAATGCAAATAAGGTTTCATTTGACAACATGATTTTGTTTGTGTGGTTATGTATATATCTTTAAATAGAGATTACCTGGTAAAGAAGCTAATATACTTTGATAGATTATGCAACCTGATCATTGATGGGTTTTTGGTCCTAAGAACATCCTATGTGCTCATACAAACCCTAATGCTTGGATCTAGGTTTCTCTATTATACATGCAAGTTATCCAAGACTATAAACCCTAATTCTAGCATACAAGTAATCATATTAACATAAGAACAGGTTTAAGATGTTACCTTGATTGTTATGTAGTAATAACAATCTCAAATCTCCTTGTATTGACTTTAGAAAGCATAGAGTCACAATTGTCACTCCTCTAATGGTTCACAAACACCATAAGCAAGTGGATGAAGAGGAGAGAGGATGGAGGCTGCCCAAAACGTGTTCTAACCCTAGAAGAATGCTTCACCACTTTTTGGTCCTTAAGGGATCTATATATATAGGAGGCAATTAGGGTTATCTAATAAGGAAACCCTAATTTGGATGCTTAAGCCCTAAGCAACCCATGGACTCATTTAATTAAGGCCTTGGACGATTTCTTCTTGGGTTTCCCCATAGAATTCGTCCACTCCCTAATATAAGACAATCCATGGCCCAAATTGCAATTATCTTATAATTACAATTCCAGTCCCTTTAGTTTAATTAATCTCTTTTAGTCACAAAACTAATTACCAATTAATTATTGACTAATATTAATTAAGCAATATGATTTCTCCTTTAATATATTATTCTCATAATATATTAATAAATCATATTTAATCCTTTCTCTCCATAATTCATCCTATCTAGTTGCTTTGGTGAAGGCAACCCAAAAGGACCATGCACCATCGGGTCAAGTACATACCAAAATAGTTATGGGCTTAGACACTAATCGAACAGTCTCCCACTTGGATAAGTCTAATAACTATTATGCGTATGAGTTCAGATCCTGATCTACAATCGTAGCTTTCCAAAGCCGTTGTCAACTCTGATCCTATCAGATACGTGTGTCCTTAGATAAGGGATCATATATTCCTCCATTCTAGATATCATATGAGATATGATTTCAAATCATTCTCTTTGTACTATATCTCGATTCCCGATTTATGACGACCGACTAATTGAACAAATCAAATTAGCCCTAGCCCGACCGAGCATTTACGTTTGTCATCACTAAATCATCGAGGGGCCCAAAGATATTGCTTTTATCCTACTTTGGATAAAAGGAATGGATAAACTTTGATACAATGCTTGCTTGCACTCACTCACCGAATCACACACAACAATATGTTTTATAACACCAAGTTACTAGTGTGTTTACATATTATCAATGTGCAACCGATTTGCAAGATACAACTCACACATCTCGGTTTCAAGAATATAAGATGTTATCGTCTCACCAATCACTCGTGATGCAATTCATGGAGTGATCCAAGTGAGCGTAGGTTTAATCCAATGCTCAAATTCATATTCATAAGCACTCATGAACGTTGCAGCAAACATTTGCTTATGTCTAATACTCTATTAAACAATCCACACACCAATTCACGAGAGTCTTCACTCATATCTACTTCCAACATATGAATGACTGTGGCCCGTTCGAATAATTCGATTATTCTTAATAAATTCAATTATTCTGGAAGTCAAAACATGCAAATGTGAAACACAAGAATAATACTAATCCCATATGGCCTCAACCCTTTGAGCATAAATAAAACACCTTTTATTTATCACCATATCGATTACTCATTATTTGTCGTTTCAGGTAATCAACTTCTTACTTGAATTATTACACTTGTCCCATGCTCCTAGCATGCACACAATGTTTACCTATGGTTCTTACTTTGTGAAATAGACCAAATTGAGCACATTTCCAATCATTCTCATTCCACAACTCCAAATCCTTTTTCATAAGTGAAAGAATATCAAATTCTTGCTACTTATAGAATATGCTAGATTCTAACATTTTATGCAATTGTCCTTTCGTGAATTCACTGCACCAAAGTCACAAAGACTATTGCCAATGATATTACAAAGTCCTCTATCGTAGATTGTTACAAGACAATTCCTTAGATATGATGTCTCTCACTCAAGGTACATTCCTTTGAACATCCTTTTGCATAAAAGTTTCTAATCTAGAGATAGATTTTTCAATATTCAATTCCCAATATGGACACGTTTCCATATTTTCCATATGACAACTCATTCTTAATATAATCTCATCTACTCATAATAATGTCGATATGATCCATCCAATATGGAAACATTTCCATATTTTCCAATACTATACTTCCAACTACTCACAAGCGACCAATCCTCGGCTAACTTTGGATTGTCCTTTGATAGTTGTTTAATTATTTTAGTCAAAACCAATTCGAGTCCCTTTTCCCTCTAAATGCGCTTGACATTTGGAAAATTTTAGAATGGTCAAACATTAAAGCATTTGCAATCGATCCTATACCCGAAGCGTATGGGACACGACGCATAATGTTTTATTTGCTATGTTCTCAAAATTCGAATTGTGAAGAGGAATGCCGTAATCATAATCGAAATTTTAAGAACACACTATGTACCCTTGACTAAATTTATTAACATTTCTCAACCTAATCCTTTAGATTTGAAATGAAGCATAATATTCTCTCCCTTAATTATAGCAAAACAACTTTACAACCCTTACGACTTTGTAAGGTATAACTCCTGTTTTCTATAATTAATATTGTCAACTTGCAATACGTGCCTTAATAATCATACAATCATAACATTTCTGCTCCCACTATCATGATGATTATTATAAAACATAACACTTATGCTCCCACTAGCTTTGACATGTATTCAGAAACAACTTAACTTTCAGAAAAACAATGCTTATTGAATTTCTTAAGTTCATGTTTCTAATACTTAGTGCTTTGATAATCTTTTATCAAGGCTTCTTGAACTTATACACCTTTGCCTTAGATAGTTCATATGTGTGTAAACAATTGCCAAACCTCACAATTCAAATTATGGAAAGGGATACCGTAACCATAATCGAATTCGAGAATGCAATTTTACAATCACTATCTTCTTAAATCTTTCTTAGTGAAAGCATTTCCTCACAATCATTTTCATGAAGGAGGAAATCTTATGACACTTAGATTTAAACGGTGTATTTGTTCCTATCCATGTGAATTTGTCAAAACCAAAGTTTACGAAAAATTCAAACTCATATGGACCGAACATTCTTAATCTTGATTTCTTGCCTTATAGTAGCACAGCTGCCCACCATGTCTTCCAAGTAGTTAAGCAGCTCACCTTTTCCTATCAATGTACCTTTCATTGATCAAGGTCCTTGCCTTTTATGCATTCAAATGAGAACTCATAGGACTCACATGCATAATTAACTCGATTGGATTGGCACAGAAACAAAATAATGTCAACATGATAGGTTGTAAACCTCAACTTGTGTGCTAGTGATGATCGATAAGGTTTATTTGATTTGTTCTTGAAACCTTTCAAGACCATTAAGACTCCCACTGACTCCTTGACACATAAGATTCTCTTGTCAAAACATTTCTTGACAAACAAATATTCAAGAGTTAGTGTAGCTTTTATCAAAACACTTCATAAATGGGTCCTAGTTGGTCTTTGTCTTATCCAAGACATCACAACTTTCCACATTTGATAAATGTTATAAACCTTTCTAATCCTTGTCACTCAATGTCACAATCTTTACTCTAAGACTTGTTTTTGAACGAAGTATGATTGACTTCTTGATTTAACCATTTCTTCAATTCTTGATTCCTCTTCTTAAACATACAATTGTACTAAGACTCACTTAGAGGATCAATTGAGATATGTTTCTTAATCATTAAGACCTATCATAAAGCATAAAAGCTACTCTCCCTTCTTCTTAGAATGGAGAAACTTTTATCTTTCTGCCTACTTGATTCTTCTTATTCGTTCTGCTACTGATTTAAACTTTTTTAATCAATACTTAATCTTGTAAGTATAATCATATTTACTAAACCTTTAGTAAATCATGACGAATATCATTGTTACTCTTATGGTGGACTTGATCAACACGCAACTTTGTGTATTCGATCTCCTAGTCCTTCACTTGACACTTTGTCAATGAATTAGTCTAATTTCCAAATATGAAATTTCTGATTCATCGTGCAATCAAGTTGCATGATTCCAAGTTTCTGTCCAATTGAAATTTGGGCGATGAGAAACTCTCCCTATTTGGTAAATTCTTAACATTTCCACAAACAACATAATTAAGAATCAAATCCATTATTGCTAATATTAGAAACCTTCAAACATCAATTTTCATGCATTCCATTGCAAGGATAAATAAATAATATAAAATCAAAATTTATTTTATTGCGGAAAAAAAATTTGTCCTTACAATGCAATTCATTGAAAAACTATGCTAATACATCTTTCTTAGCAATCTAATTCTAACTCTAAGTAGTAGCTCAAGAATCTAATCTTCAAGAAATGCGATCGAAATCCATTCCTTCACGGTTAGATTCTGCTAACTTCTTCCCTTAAGCTTCCTTTCTTTTCTTCGATCCTACATCAATTGTAATCTTATCACATTATGTATTAAGAATCTAGAATAGAAGCTTAAAAGAGTTAGTTAATGGATTTTACCTATATTAGAGCCATACGTTTCGACTCTCCCATCTCTTAGATCTCTTAGGTAAATGGGGCAGCTTCGTCTCCAATGCCCTTTCTCTTGGCAATAAAAGCAAATTGACTCTTTTGGAACATGACATGGAACTACTTCAGACATTGCCTTTCTCTTATGATCAAACTTTTCGATTATAGCATGTCTTTCATTGCCATTGTCTATATCCATAGAGGTCTTGAAGGCAGATTCACCAATCAACTTTGCTTTTCTATTACGCCAAACCATTGCTGATTCAGCAGCAATAAGCATATAGGTGAAACCTATAAGGGTCACGTCGTGGTTCATCATATAGTACTTTCTTACGAACTCACTATATGAGTTAGGAAGTGACTGGAGAACCCAATCAACAGCCATTTCCTCACAGACAACGGATCCCAACATTCTTAACCTATCAATGTGTGACTTCATCCCTAGGACGTGTGCACACACCGGCTTTCCTTCTTTTGTTTACTTGCCAAAAGGGCTTGAGTGATCTTGAACTTTTCAAGCCTTTGAACTTGTGGGTTAGGGAGAATAATTGGAGGAGGTGGAGGAAGTGAAGCATGATTTCTTGTTCCTCGCTCGAATCGTGGAATACCATCTTCATGTGGAAAGCTTGTTCCACGGGATTCGGGAAGACCATAGTTGTCGAACTTTGACATCTACAAAACGGGAGAAAACGAATTCAAGTTAGTTGATTGATTGAGTCCTTAGTAAATCACCCAAATGAGATACTAAGGCTAGGACCCAACACAATATTCCACAACTCGGGAGAGGGATGTCGTAACCCTAATTGCAGAATATTTGAAGGTAAGTGAATGACGATTCACTAATATCCACCACAAAAAAACGAAAAAGAAATTTAAGTTTTAAATCTATGAAAACTCCTAGATCCTTTGAGATTCATTGAACTTTCAATGGCATGTTTAAATCTCGATATGCCCCTCTAGTTTGTGACTAGGATGCCGAGGATCACAAAGTGGGTGTGAATAACCATGCAAACTTACATGGTGCCCTCACATGTTACAGTCACCTATTCGATGTGCCGGTAAACCACACACGCTCCACCGAACTATCACAAACATTGAGTCACCCTTTGCTACCTTTGCTTAGAACCATGTAGTGTGTCGGTAAACCACACACGCTCCACTAACGTCTTCGCAAGGGCACAAAGTGTAATTTCATGGAATTGCATCAATTCACTTTTGCCTAAGTAACTAAGATTGGGAATTTTATGAAAACATTTAGTTACTTTTATACTTCATTATACTTATAATGGAAGGTTTCTCCCTATCCTACCCGTTCGGCTAACGACCCTCCACTAGTCAAGAGTGCGGTGGGTAAGAGTGGATACCCATTCAATCGCCATTTTATAGGCAATTTCCTTAAACACCCCTTATAGACCATGTAATGCCGGTGTTTCCGGGCTTGCCATTTTTAGCAATGTAATAGTCTAGGTTAACCTTTGTAACCCGTTTTGAAATAATATGATTGTGTTATTTGAGTATTATGTGTTTTGTGCTTAATTGCTTAATTATGTGGTTTGATTAATTAAGAATAAAAATAAGCGTCAAAATTTAAGTGTAAAATAAACTTAATATCTTTGAATAATGTTGTAGTAGTTGAAACGAGGTTTCTGAATATATATAGAACGCCCAAATCTGACTTCGTATGAGGAAGTTATGGTTTATCGAAGTTTCGGCTTAGCGGTGTGCAGCCCGAAATACTCGATTTGAGATCGAGCGGTTTTTAGCCGAAGCAATCTAAACGAGGATCGAAGGTCTCGTTGTTGGTATCGAAGCGATAAAAAGTTAGGCGAGAACGGACGTCAAACGAAGAAGTTATGAATTTATAACGAAGTTTTTCTGTCGCGACCTATTAAAAATAAATAATAAAAATAAAGTCGAAATTAGCCGACGGAGTCTAAACGAAAGTTGTAGAGCGTAGTCTCACCTTCGCGTGGATATAAAGAACGTCGAAAACGGAGCTCGTATGAAGAAGATATGAATTTCCGAAGTTTATTAAATATTTTGTAATTAAATTTAATTGGAAATTCGGAAGCATTATCCGAAGGAGTCACCGGTCTGATCCGAGGTACGCCCCGTGTACTCCGAAGGTGTCGACACTCGCAGCAAGTGGCTCGGATGACGCATGCAATGACGATTTCGGAAGCAGTACGCGCCGCGTACTGCAGTACGCCCCGCGTACTCCGAGGCTCCAGCCTCCTATAAATAGGATCCGAAGGCAGCCGAGTCTTTTGTTCATTTTCTCTCTTCTCTCTCCCGTTTTGCATGCCAGAAATACCCCGAAGCCCCGGTATCATACTCGAGCCCCGAGGCAAGTCCCGAGATCCCGAAGATCCCGAGAAGTGCGGTTCCCGAGCCGAAGCTCTGCCCGCGAGAAGTTCGATTTTTGTGAAGATCTTTCAGATCTGCTGAGGATTACTACTTCTGCAAGTCGTAGTGCTGTCCGATCATCTTCTGATCAAGTGAGTGTATACTACCTTTCATAAACACGATAATAATACAAGTTTGGTGCGAGTGTATTAAGTATATTGTTGTTTATAGGTGTGAGTGTGTAGTTACTTTCTTCTAACGCATAATTATGAAGTATTTTATACGGAATACGTATTATGTGTATAATTTTGTGGTTATGTGTGTGAATGTGTATTCACTTTCTTCTAACTCATAGAAATGATTTATTCTCTATGAGATATGTGTTATGTGTGTGTGTGCCTCATCTGTTAGGTGGAATATGTGTTGATTAAAGCATGCTATACAGGTTTTTAAACTATGTATAAAAATGTATATTTTTATCTACTAATATGTTGGGTAGAACATGGGTAGATAGTTGGTGTGTAATAAACAGATGAGAGGCCTCGTTGTTGTTTGATTTAGTCATCTAGCGGAGTTTAGATGACGACCACGGGCTATTCTAGACAGTCTTGTGGAAACATTAGCAGGTTCGCCACCTGTAGGTGTTAATGAACTCGGGTGTTCATTCGCTGTACTCCATCCCCCTCATGGTTGCCTTATTTGACTTATATTGCTGAGGTACCCCCGAAGCATGTGTTGCCGCCCCGATGAAATATTCTTAGACTAGGTCCCTTGTGTTAGTTGTTTTAGGGACATAAAGTGAGAATAACGGGAATGGGTAATTGGGTTATTGTTGGTTGGTGGAAATTAAATATGATTATTTATTGTGGGTTGAAAACCCTATATGCTCACCAGGCTCCCAAGCCTGACCCACTCAGTTTTATTTGTATTACAGGAAGTGGCGCGAGGGCATGAGATGGATGAACCATCAGTTGTTTTGTTTACAAGTCTGTATATGTATATATTTGTTGAATGACTTGTAATGTTATCGTTTATGCTTATTGGTCTGTATCGGAACATGACACCCCGAGTTTTGATTATATAATGAAAAATACATTTCTTTTATGAAATGCTTTGGTAAACATTGTTTTATCATGTTTTGTTTTGGGGAACAAATTCCGCAACTCTTTCAAATCAAAAGGATTTACTCTGAAATTATTTTAAAAGCATAAATGAAATCCGTCTTTTCTGGCCGAGATTTTGGGGATGTCACAGTTGGTATCAGAGCATTAGTTTAAGCGAACTAGGAATTTGTAGGATTTCTAGACTTAAACTTAGAATGCTAAGTGAAATTTTGAGATGTGTGTCTGTTATGTTTTAGACACGAGCACTGGTTTATTTTAGGAAAGTTGCCTAAAATGCATTTATGTGCTAAATGTTATATGTTGCCATATATGATATTATTTTTTCGGATCTATGGTCTGTTGCCGACCGGATCTAGAAACCTTTTGTGTGTAGGATTCTAAGCGTACGTCTACGATATTAGAACTAGCATGTAAACGTTTCGGAGTGGTAAGGAAGATTTGAATATCTATCATGATTGAGGATCTAATTTCACCTTATTCGGTGTGTAGATCAAAATGGTGAGAACCAGAAGTGGAGTTGGAAATGCTGACGAAAACAGGAATCAACCACCAGTGATTGAACAAGTACCTGTCGTAGCAGCAGCACCTGAGCCAATAACCATGGCTGGTGTGCAAATGATGTTTCAGACGATGTTGGATCGTCAGATGGATGAAACTAGACGGTTGCTTCAACAGAATCGTGAAGAACTGTCAATTCGTGTGGAAGAGCCTGAATTAAATGAAGGGCACTCGGAAAGGGGAAACTTTAGTGGGTCTGTTGGTCAAGCCAACCCACCGATAGTTAGGCAAGACAACCATGGTGGAAGGAATGATGGAATGGGATGCAAGTACAAGGACTTTCTAACTTGCAAACCATCGACCTTCAATGGAAAGGAGGATCCGATTGGGGTTATGGATTGGATCTCCGAAACTGAATTGGCCTTTATGACTTGTGGCTGCAGAGGTAAGTTGCAGACTATCTATGCCGTGCGACAATTCCGAAGTGGATCCGTTCGTTGGTGGAACACTCTAGGGAAGACGTTGAGCCCTAATGAGCCACTGCAATTGTCATGGGCAGAGTTCTTGGTGCAGTTCAAGCGCAGATTCTGCTCGGCTCAAAATTTGTTGGAGTTGGAGAACAAGTTCCTGACATTGACGAAAGGCAGCATGTCAGTTGATGAATACACCAATAGCTTCACCGATAAGATGGAGTTTGCCTTGCGTATCGTCCCAGACGAGTTGACAAAGGTGGACCGGTATGCGAAGGGACTCCCATGGGAGTACGAGGTGCCAGTACGTCTGGCACTTACTCTAGAGGCAGCTATCTGGGCTGCCAAGTCTGTTGAGAACATGATTAAGGGAAGAACCACCGTCAAGGTTGAGGTTGGTGAGAAAAGGAAGTTTGAGGGAACATCTAGTTCCGGTAAGAAAAGCAAATTTTCGAAATCTGATTTGAAAAAGTTTGGAGGAAAAGGAGGCGAAGCGAAGTGGTGTGATAAGTGTAAGAAAAAGCACTTTGGGAAATGTAGTGAGGATGTAACCTGCTACAAGTGTGGAAAGATTGGACATTTTGCCAATGAATGTCTGAACAACAAAAGGATGTGTTTTGGTTGTAATGAAGAGGGGCATATTTTGAAAGAATGTTCGAAGAAGAAGGAGACAGCTAGGCCCAACATTCCACCAAAGCCGAAGGCGAGAGCCTTCCAGATGACACTTGAGGCTACGAAAGATGAAGCTGATGTCGCTTCAGGTACCTTTCTTGTTAACGAATTACCTGCTCAAATTTTGTTTGATTCTGGAGCCAACTACTCCTTTATTTCGCATGAGTTTGGTAGAAAGCTAGATTTGCCTGTTGATAGACTAGATGATGCTTTATTAGTCGAAGTAGCTAGTGGCATGTTTGTACCTGTTAGTCATCGTATGAAAGACATCTTAATTGATCTTAATGGGAATAAGTTCCACGAGGAATTATTGCCTATCGAGCTTAATGGATGCTTAAGCCCTAAGCAACCCATGGACTCATTTAATTAAGGCCTTGGACGATTTCTTCTTGGTTTTCCCCATAGAATTCGTCAACTCCTTAATATAAGACAATCCATGGCCCAAACTGCAATTATCTTATAATTACAATTCCAGTCCCTTAAGTTTAATTAATCTCTTTTAGTCACAAAACTAATTACCAATTAATTATTGACTAATATTAATTAAACAATATGATTTCTACTTTAATATATTATTCTCATAATATATTAATAAATCATATTTAATCCTTTTTCTCCATAATTCATCCTATCAAGTTGCTTTGGTGAAGTAAACCCAAAAGGACCATGCACCATCGGGTCAAGTACATACCAAAATAGTTATGGACTTAGACACTAATCCAACAGTAACTAGGTGAACAATATATATGAAAAAAAATCAAAAATAGCAAGGTGCTTATTAATTACTTGTATATGTTAATCACTGTGCTCGACAAGATTCAGTGTAGGATCTGGTACCATAAATCCTTTAGGTTTGTGTGG
Source organism: Lactuca serriola (assembly GCF_051521515.1). NCBI lineage: Eukaryota > Viridiplantae > Streptophyta > Magnoliopsida > Asterales > Asteraceae > Lactuca > Lactuca serriola. Next base: position 82,865,090 of record NC_136415.1, read on the forward strand.
TCAGGAAAATTACCTTAATAATGAGGGAATGACTGGAAAATTAAGTTACAAAGGCGGTGTAGTTTGTGAGGATTTGATTTTTGATACAAAGGCTTGGGTATTTGGATCAATCAGATTGTTTATATCAGTCCCACTAGCCGATAAAGATATTATTTGTCAACGAAATAATATCATACATGTTTTAAAACACCACCAAAAGATTAGTTAAAACAAAAAACTTTCTTGCCCTTATACATTATCTTGAAGGGCCATTGTGATACAAATAAGAGGGTTAGAATTGACTGAGAGCATCTTTTGTAATTAATTCATTAATTGATCGTTGATTTTTTTGAAAATAAATATTGAAAGCATTTAGTGATTATCTTATGAAAGAAAAAGAACCAGAGAAATATCAGGTTATGGTTTCTACGTATATTATCTTTCTAAAGTTTTACTTTATATTCTTTTTTGTTATTATTCTAAGTACATACCAAATTCCCCATAATTCTTTAATAATACTATTATGTTCCAAATGTGGGGTTTGAAGCTATAATATGGTGATCAACAACTCGGATTAGGAATAATAAGCACTTTTTTGTCTATAACACTAATGATAAATGAAATATTGTAGTTTATATAATAAACTAAGATTTATTATATAAAAATAATTGGATACTAATCTATGATTATTAATTACAATTTTTTTTATAATCACTATTATTTTGCAAATGTTTGATTAGTCACTACGATTTGGAATTATCAATAGTGTTTTTCTTCAACTGTGGTTTCCACGGGTTTAAATCTAGTGTGTGTGTGTGTATATATATATATATATATATATATATATATATATATATATATATGCTAAAGATCTTTTTAAGAATTACAAGTTAGAATTGTCTAATATTTATGATGCATTATTGCCTTAGACTTTGCTTGTTATGTGATGTTTGAAGTTCATATTGTAAGAATAAATGTCCTATATATATATATATATATATATATATATATATATATATATATATATATATATATATATATATCAATACAGATCTTTGTTTATAAATAAAATAATTATAAATTTTGATATATTCAGTTTTTTCAATAAAAATAAAGTCTTAAAAATGAAAAAAATAGATTTTTCTTGTTTGAATGATTTGAAAATGTAAGTGTTTTTCTTTAAAAAATAACAAAACCAAGAACAAATAAGCAACAGATAAGGTAACACCCTGTTTGGATCAATCTGTGATTCAAGACTCGTGGGTCGTAAATCGATTATGTGAAGACTTTGGGGTTTCGAGAAAGTAAAGTTTAAGCCTTATTGAAGGTTGACAAGTTTGGTTGTGAGATCTAAGCTTTTGAATCGTGAGTAGGAACCAAGGGTGAACTGGGAAAAGATAGGTGTCAAACTGCTTGGAAGGATAATAGTTTTGAGTTCGTCTTGCGTTATGCCAAATTTAACAAAGATAGGGTTGTAGATATTTTCAAGATCTTTCCTTGGGTATAACGAACGCTGAAATTGGAGTTGAAACGAAGAAGTTATGTCCATTTAAAGTTTAAATGAAAATCAGGACTTTACGGGCGTAATTACACATGGTAAAAACCCTAATTTTTTGGGTTTGAGCCTTATTTAATCAACTTAACTTCTGGAAACTCTCTCCGTATTCAGCTTCCATCCTCTAAAAAGCTTTATCTTGAAACCCAAGCATCATTTGTGAAGATTTTGAGCCTCTTGAGTGTTTGTGAGTGTTTTTTGGTACATCTTGAAGAAGAAGAAGTCCACCATTGAAGCTTAGTAAAGCTCAAGCTCTTGGATCTTGAAATCATTTATCATTCCTCAACCTCAGGAGGTATAAATCTTGAATCATTATCACTCATTTCAATAGATCTAGAATTGGCTCAAGTATTGGCTATGTCTTGGTTCCATGGCTTGGATCTTGTGAGTAGAAGTTACTCCAGAACCTTTAAGCATCACTTCTGGTCATTTTGAAGGTATTAAGTCATAAAAAGTGGATATTGGGGGTTTCATTTCACCCATGTATGAGTTGTTAACCTTTTTTATGAAGTTATGGACCTAGGGTTTGGTGTTGGGCTCCATTAAACCATGCAAAAGCTTAAAGTTGTCAACTTTATTAGTTAAGACCTTTTTAGGAGTTAGATCTGAGTATTAGACGAGTTGTCTTAAAGGACTAAGCACTCATGATGGATATTTGCACATCAACGATGTGACAACCGTCAATTTTCGGTCAAGTCAAAGTCAACTAAAGTCAACAAGTCAAACCGGTCAACTCAATTTGCCATGAGTACTAGAGTTTACGTTATGTAATTTCTAAACAACTCTCTATTCTAATGAGAGATCGTAAATCGAAAAGTGCGTACATCTAGATCTCCTTAACCTAAAACGGTGGTACGTGAAGAGCCAAACCGATAAAACAATGTTACATACTCATCGGGAGTATGCAAGATCCTTAAACAAGGCTTAACGGGGTTTACGGACCTTGCAGTGCGTAGCCGGGCACTCAAAAAGGTCACCAATGAAACCTCTCTCAATCGTTTTCACTTTATCTATCTCTTTGTATGAGAAATCTCTCCAAGTATGTCAAATCTCTCCCAAATCTCTCTAAGTATGTGAAATCTCTCCCACATATCTCTTTGTATGAGAAATCTCTCCAAGTATGTCAAATCTCTCCCAAATCTCTCTAAGTATGTGAAATCTCTCCCAAATCTCTCTTTGTATGAGAAATCTCTCCAAGTATGTCAAATCTCTCTCAAATCTCTCTAAGTATGTGAAATCTCTCCCAAATCTCTCTCTGAATGAGAAATCTCTCCAAGAATGTCAAATCTCTCCCAAATCTCTCTAAGTATGTGAAATCTCTCCCAAATCTCTCTCTGGATGAGAAATCTCTCCAAGAATGTCAAATCTCTCCCAAAACTCTCTAAGAATGTGAAATCTCTTCCAAATATCTCTTTGTATGTGAAATCTCCCCAAGTATGTCAAATCTCTCCCAAATCTCTCTGAGCATGTGGAATCTCTCTCAAATCTCTCTCGAAATCTCTCCCAACTTTCTATAATCACTCGGGGCATCCCAACCCTCGAAGTTGGCGAAAACAGCCCAAAAACGGAAGTCTACGCGAAAAACGGACCTTAGGAACCGAAACCCCTCTTAGGAACCGAAACCTCCTGATGAAGAAGGCTGCTGATCCGAACCGAAGGTACTGTTCACTAACCGAACCGAAGGTACTGTTCACTACAGTCCGTTTGGTTCTCGCCTTTTATCTCCAGACCGAGGACCGAAGCTTCCCTGCTGACCTTCGCTTCTGACTTCGGACCGAGCCTTCGGATCGAACCCTCGTCCCTTCGCTTCTCGCTTCTGGCTCGCGCCTCTCGCCTCCGAATCAGCACTCTCCTGACCGAACCTCGGCCTAGGACCGAGAGGTCTCGCTGGGAAGCACTTTTCTCCCGGTTTTCAACCAAATTTGCGTTTTAGGCCCATTTTTAATTGTTTTAGTACGGGATTTTCACCCAAAACTTTATTTTAACATATAAGGCCCCTAAACTATTAATTAATCACGTTTTTAAGGATAAAACCTTATCCAAAGGGGAGTAGGTGAAGTACAAAGATGGAGTGTTGACTTTGCTTTATTTTATGACACAATCAACCTCCACCACCCACTCCATGTCACTATTCCCCATCAGCCCTTACCTTGTCACTTCCTTGTACCTTTTACCCCTCTCACAAGCCATCCCCACGTTCTAGGGCTGGTCACTCCACCTCTCTCCTCATTTTCTTTCAATCACTCTCATTTCCACCAAAGATTCAACTCCAATTTTCTCTCCAACTTTTCTCTCTAATTCAAGATCTCAAGGCTGATCATCAAGTGTTCTTCCACTCTTGGTAAGTGTAACCCATCCTCCTTGTGATTTTTACACTTCATTCTACTCAAATCATTGATAGCTTATACAAACTCCATAACTATGATACTAGATTCTCAAAAATCTTCAAGGCATCTCCAAGTGTTCTTGAGTTAAACACCTCCATTCTTCAACAATCATCTTCTGAAAACACCTAAGGTGAGTTCATACCCCTATATTTTCATGTTTTCTCAAGTTTTTATGGGGGGGGGGGGGGGGAATACAAGTTAAAACACCAAGAACATAACTACACTTTTCTAACAGCCTTCATCAGAAAAGTTCAACCCCACTCACGGACTGTTTTGGACTACTTAAACATTTTAGTTTTCAAAACTGTTTTAGGTGTAAGTAGTTCCAGTTCTTAGCTTTAAAATGACTACTTGCACATCTCCATACAATTTTTCTACGATTTATGGTGATTTTTACAAAACTGCCTATCAATTCAAACACCAATCCGGACCAGTCTGTGATTATGGACTTTTTCACCCAAGTTGGAGATCATTAAAAATCATGATAAAAATTATGAGTAAACTAGACACATTTTGGGAACTCTCAGAATTTACGGATTTAGTTTTCAGCTTCGTATGATTTTTCTATGAATTTTCAAAAACAGTGTAGAAAGGTTGAAAATTTGTTAACAGCTTATAACTTTCATAACACTTTGTATTATGTTGAGCAAAGTGTATAACGATAAGTTCCAAATATTGATTGTGTTTCCATGTTAGTTTATCATCATAAACTGAAATATAGTCATACATAATAAGATTATTTATTTATTTAGAACACGTATATTAAGCTATAAGGAGCATAGTTTATGAACTCATAGCATTAAAGCATACATAAAAGAATTCTTATACATTACAAACATTTTGGATAAACTATAATAGGTATAGTTTATGTATCATTTACTTCTCAAACTTATTTACCAAAGGTTTTCCGTTTAGTTCACGTAAATCTGTTAATGAATAAATTTGTGAGTCATTCCCTTCGGGTTACTTCCAAAGTAACAAATTCAAAAAGTCCTGTAAATTGTAACCAGAGTCTCTTGTAGGGAGAATGTGATAGTTGTGTATAGATCTATATTGGGTTTGACAAACCCACACCAAAGCTGCTCGCTACAGCTAGACCGGCAGGTCTGTGGTGACAAGTGTCATTTAACGGCGACGCCTGAAGAACGTCGCATTACGAGGCCGTCAATGTCAAGTATGGTTACGATAGCTCACATGTGGTATTAACAATCATAAGATTTACGGGTTCTAACCTTAAATTAGCGAGTTAGGTCTATTTAGCTCACTGAAATTACTTTAAGTATGGAAAAATACTTGTACGCCTTCATATCAAACAAAAAGGGTTTTATGTCGATTTAAAATCACTTTTTATATCAACAATTACATACTATATTGTATACTTTTGGTCTTGGTATTTAAGACTACACATCATTCGTTACGGAATTTTTCTCACATCAGAATGGGTTTTATGCCAATTTAAAGCCACCTTTATATTTTTAAGTATGACAAATATTTGTTCATTTTCGGTCCTGGTATTTAGGACTACATAACTTTTGTAAGGAAAATATTGGATTTTCCTGGTAACATACATCTCTTTACAAAGATCGAATTTCAAACTCTTACTGTCAAAATCTTATGAACTCACCAACCTTTGTGTTGACACTTTTCAAAACTACTTGTATTCTCAGGAATTCAGTGAAACAGGAAATCAACCACGTTTTGAGGATGGGACGATAAATCGTCGAACAGTTCATTTTGTATCATAATGTAATTGATTTGAATCATGTAAACATATACTTTGGTGTAACTTTTTCAATTATATGTATGATGGTTGTATTTACTTTGAGCACTATTATACTCGTTGTTGTGATACTCTACATGAAGTCCTCCACCCCCGGACGTTTCCGCCATCCTTGGTTTGGGGGTGTGACAAACGAGTTACGTTGGGCATACCATATTGGTACGCTGCGTGTAACGGGTTTTGACCCAATTCCCTTTCTTCGATTGAGTAGTACGTCAAGCATAATGGGTTGGTACGTGGGGCGTACTCACTAGAAAAGCCATTTGGGCTATTTTTGGGCCTTGGGTCATTTTAGGTTTGGGCCATGGTTAGATGGGTCAAGTAAGGGAAGGGTAAAATGGTTTTTTACCCTTGGCATGATAGAATATAATATGGACCCTTGTTTTGGATAATTGACGTAATTGTTAATCAAGGTCATTTTAGTTATGATTAGTGTGAGGAGTATCACATAGGCATCTCGTGTGTGTGTGTGATTGATTAGCATAGGATCAACGTGAGTCTTCTCACTATACTCGTGGGTCGAAGGCACCAATGTCGACCCACTGGATTATACTTGCCTGTGTGGTCGTATATATATGTGCTTACCAGCTGGGTCTTATTTGCTATTACTGTGATATGTGTTACTATGTATGTTGAGACTTCGGGTAGTCTCCAGGGTTGATGATAACCCACAAGGCGTGCTGTTTGTCCACTGAGACTTTGTATAGTCTCCATGGTTGATGATAACTCATAGTTGTTTATATGTGTTGTGATGTATAAGGTATTTTGTAGAACCCACTAAGTTTTGTGCTTACGATTTGTGGTTTAAATGTTTTTAGTTTTCTTATATTAAAAGAGGGGCACGGCTCGATTGCATCGCATCATTGGGAGATTTCTGCACATGATAACTTTTGACGATACTCTGATAATGTTTTGAGATTAAATGGTCATATCTAAGATTTGTGTAGTTGTAATTTGAATAAACACCTAAATATCTTAATTGAAAATTTTAGGTTAAAAATTTAGTACGTTACAGATAATAATGCTATTTTAAATATTTATTTGAAAATATTAATGATTCTTTAGAACAAAAAATGATGATCAAAATTTAAATGGAAATCAGTCAAACTATAATGATTTTATAGGGTTTTATACATAAAATCCTATTATTTTAGAAAACTTTTTGATAAAGTCATACTTTTTTAACAGAAAAGTATCATTATTTTGGAAAAATTATATAATTTGTCATTTCATGTGAAAATTTAAAAAAAAAATCATTAATTTGAACAAAATATTAAAAAATCGAGACTATTCTGTTAAAAAAATATTTAAAACTTTATAAAAAATCAAAATAACAAAACTTTTCTACATGAAACTCACTTTTATAATAACATCCCTTTTAAAAAACCAAACATTGTAAAGCATACATTGATGTGTTCTTGTTAGTACATATCATTTATAGCTTGTTGCTTAAAATAGTAAAAGCCGGTCCACTGCATTTATTTATTTGAAAGTCGTATCAAGATTTAAAAATGTAACCATTATAGAAAATTAAATATATATGTCCCTTAGATACAGATATTATTATGCGGGAAGTACTCTACTTTCCATGATGATACATGACTTCCACTTGATTTTGTGTAATAATCATGTAACAAATTAATTATGGGATTTTCTAGTATTTATCTTAAGTCATATATAATAAATATTAATTATAAAAAAAGAAATTAAATATTCTTCTATCTTTTATTCTTACATATTATCATACCCAATTAAATGTTGGCATGTGTAACATTTAATTTTCATTTAATGAAATTTAAAGATATTTTAGGATAATAATATAACGCATGTCATTATTTAAATGGATAGAAGGATTTATAGGAACAAAAGGTAGGAGGATATTTAATTTCTCTTATAAAAAATATCATCATAACATTTAATGGTGACATTTAATGTTCATTTAATGAGATTTAATGATATTTTAGGATACTAATATGACACATGTCATCAATTAAATGGGTAGAAAGATTTGTATGATTAAAAGGTAGGAGGATATTTAATTTCTCGATAAGAAAAATTAAATATCCTCCTACTTTTTGTTTCTACATATCTTGGTAACATGTATATCATTTAATGAGATTTAATGATATTTTAGGATACTAATATGACACATGTCATCAATTAAATGTGTAGAAAGATTTGTAGAATTAAAAGGTAGGAGGATATTTAATTTCTCATATGATAAACATTAGTTATATGTAATATTATCATAATTAAATATAAATTAAATTAATTATAAAAAATATTATTTATAATTGATATTTATCTCATTTAATTATGATAATATTTCTCATAAATAATATTTCAATTAATGTTTTTTATATGTGTTTTTATGACACATATTAGAAAATCTTATTAATTATATATGACCTATTGAATTTTGTTTGCGATAAGAGAAATCAATTATATTTCTACTTTTTTCCCCTAAATATCTTTACATGTCATTATTTTATATGAGTAAAAAAATAAATAAAAACAAAATATAGGAGACGATAATATAAGATTTTCGAGTATGACCTTTAAGGAGCATGTATATTGATATTTGATGGGGGTATTTTGCATAAATCTCACGGTTGGTTGTAGTATGAGATTGTAAATCTCTGATTCTGAATGTACAGCAAAGTAGGCAACGTCCTGAGTTTGAACTATGAACATGACATATAAACTATTTATATAGTTTTCATTTTACTGTTGACACAAATATACAAGATTATAGTTAAAGTTTGGACGTGTCATGCAGCAAGTTTCATATTTGTTGTCTATTCGGGTTTCAACAAGACACCATTCCAATTGAAATTAAACTATAAAATCGGATCATGCAATCCAAATCAATCAAATAAGGGTTTGAATTATTGGGGTAGGTTTCGAATTATCTGAAAAGGGTTGAGGTAGATGCTAGTAGCCGAGTTATAACTTTTATTTGTTAAAAAAAATCTTTAAAACTATATGAACTAATTTTTAAATTATGTAACTTTTTATTAAAAATAAAAATAAAAACTCATACGATCAAACATTTTTCTAATTTATTATTTTTAAATCTAAAAGTAAAAACTTAAAAATCGTGTCGAACAAAATGCGCCGGTAACTATAGAAAGATAAGCTCAACATGAATGTCATTTGTGATAAGTTATAGAAAGATGTTGACTCATTGAAATCAGGAAGAAAATGAGTCGTACGGTACTAGTACCCATACGATTTAAATTTAAAAAAAAAATAATATAAATGTATATTTTAATTGCAAAGTAACAAAATAAAAATAATATCAGAAGTACGATATTCAAACTTATCCAAAGTTCATATAATTAAAATATCAACGTATCATGTAGATATCATGCTAATATATTTGACTTTGTAAATCGATTACCCCGCTAACTTATTCATATATTTTTTGTAATGTAAAAAGTGTTATTCACGTACTTTTTGTAATGTAAAAAGTATTACACTATTGGGCATGGGCAACACCCTATCCCGTTAATGCGATGTGGCAACAAAAACACAGCGCTATAAGGGCTAGCATACCGCCCTCCATGTCGTTATCCGACATTATGACATTTGATGTTACTGTGGTAATGGGGTTATTTTCGATTAAACAGTCATATTTTAGACCGTTGTTAAACGGTCACAAACATAATTTTTTTCCCATTTCAACTCTATTATATATACACACATTTTAATCATTTTTACCTACACAATACATTTATTTCTCTAAATTTCAATTTCTCTGAATTTCCCTTTCTTTTCTTTTTTTATATTTCACGCATAATTTCAATAATTCAAAACAAAAAAATAGATCATTTTGATAAGTTCTATCCATTCAACTATGATAACGATGACGACGATATTTTCTGAGTATAATGTACCAATATTCTATGGACGTGCTACTACAGCCACAATCATTTCCACTACTCATAAAACGTGCGGCGTTAAACGGAGATTATGAAAAAGGGCATAGACGTCTAGTCAACGATTATTTTGCAGATAATTATGTCTACCAACATAGCGATTTCAAAAGAAGGTTCCGTATGCGAAAAATGTGTTTCAACGGATAACCAATGCATTAGAAAGCACGTATCATAAATACAGTTTTTATATAAAATAAATACACTTAAATATATGTGTTTTTTATATTGTTTTTAGATAATCGGTTTTTATCAATTAAATATATGTTTATGTAAGAATCTGACATGCTTTTTTCGGCATTAGAGGTTGTTGTTTCACAAGACTTATGGGTTTGACATGTTTTTTTCGGGGCTGCGAGTTCCAACAACGATGTAAACATTTTTTATCAGTCATCAATCTTTGAGAATTGTTTGTCAGGAAAAGCAGCAGATACTCCTTTCACAATGAATGACTATGAGTATAAGTTTGAGTATTACCTCACAGATAGAATATATCCACCATATTCCACGTTTGTGAAGGCGTTTCAATACCCGATAGAACCAATAAACAAACTTTTCAAGAGAATACAAAAAGGAACATGTAAGGACGTGGAACATGCTTTTGGAGTTCTGAAATCAAAATGACATATAGTTGAGCATGCGGCACGACCATATCCTTTGGACACTCTACGAGAGATTATGTATGAATGTATCATAATGCATAACATGGTGATTGAAGATAAATGACGAAATAATGCGGAATATTCGGCTACGAAACCTAGACACATACAATTTCAATCAATGACAACGAAATACTTACATAGAGTCGTTGATATTCACGATCAACGAAAACACAGACAACTTCGAAAAGACTTGACATATCATATATATGATGGTACCGAAGATGAATAATTTAGAAACAAAAATTTGTGATTTAGGATTTATAAAAATTTTATTTTTAGTTTTTAAATGTTATTTTTATTTATGATTTAATTAAATTAGATATGTTATTACTTTATATGTTTTAATAAATATTATGACATAAATAAAAAAAACAAAAAATAACAAAATAGAAAAATAGAAATTAAAAAAAAAAACTCAAAAAAATTAAAAAAGAAATAGAAAATAGGGGGTATTATCACATGTTATTTGGTATTATAAAACCAATGTATGAGTAGGATGATGATGTGACACATTTGGATGTGATAACATGTTGCCCACACCTAGTAGTCTTATTATGGTCGTCTAGTTATCATGTTTTGGTTTAAAAGGTTATTGTTTCCTTTTTGATAGTCTAGAGACACAAACTCAATATTTTTGGGTTAAATGGTCATTTACAAAAAATTGAAATGGTAACCAGTTACCCTTTGTTGTGCCATCAATGGATACCGCCACGTTTCGGGTCAAATGAGAGTACATCGTTGTCCTAATACCCTACGACCACCACATGCCAAAATCAAAATAACCATCGAAAGATTTTTAGAGAAGTAGAATTACCCAAGCAAAAATCCAACTACGATAGTGTTTACTTCCCAACAATGTTATTCGAAAAGGCATGGCGTGAAGAGGCGATTAGCAATGTTTTAAAAGCTGGTTCAAATGGTTCGGTTGAATCGGTAGAACCGAGGACTAGAGACAAGAGCGGTTCAACAACTGATTTTATACCAATTTCTATATCGGATCAAAACAAATGGTTTGATATAACCAATAAAAAACCGCTTGAACAAGTTTATTGGAATTGGATGGTTGGATTTCACTTAGCCTATTAAAAAACAATCCATTTGCAATGCAAATCGAACAACTCGATCAATCATGTTAACCACAATGTACACAACTCGACGGCCAACACATATCGGTGCCAAATATAGGAAAATTCTTAGTTAGATATATGTAACATCCCAAATTTCACCACAAACTTTTTCATTTTTAATTATGGAAAAATTTCAAATATCATAAAAACCAAGTTAATAAAATACCAAGTATAATATTACAATCATTCCAATCAAAGTATCAAAATGTGGAATCGTAACAATCTGCAAGTTGGAGTGTACAGTCAAGCCTTCGTTTTTCTGCGATCATCAGAAGTACTTGAAACACATTTAATCCACAATTGTAAGCACAAAACTTAGTGAGTCCATCCCAAAATATCCATACAACACAACATAATAAACAACTATGGGTTATCAGCAACTCCAGGGATTATCAGCAACCCCAATGGATTCAAAGCACGTTTCGAGGGTTATCAGCAACCCTGGGGATTTCCAGTAATCTCGAGGATTTACAACAATCCAGGAGTCATCAGTAATTCAATTTAATTCACATATAAAAACAATCAACAATCAAGACCCAGGTGGTCACAGACATAAATACCACATAGGTAAATATAGTGAGAATAATCACCTCGCGAATAACAACTAAAAATACCACAACTCTCACACATAGTGTGACAACCCGAAACTTTCATTATGTACGATTGGTCAATTTTTATCAATGTTAAATTCGATTTCGTCACTTTTTAACGCCTTTTAAGGGTCCGTTTAAGTGTTCTAAGCCTGAGTACAGCCGGGAACGAGATTAGGAATGAGTCGGCATGCCGTAAAGAAGCAAAATTGGGCCATACACCCTCCTGAGAGGTGTGTACGGCCGCACACATGGGTGTGTGGCCGCATACTCAAGCCCCAGCCACACACTCACCTCTATATATAGGGGTGACCCCTTCATTCATTCCTTTCTTTTGGCTGCACTCTACTTTCTCTCTCTAAAAATCTGGTCCAAGAACACTCTAAGGGCCTCAAGAACGTAAACCACCCTATCAATCAGCTTGTTATACTGGTAAAACACCTGAATCTAAGCTTAAAACTCATAGTTTTCTTCGTGTTCTTCATCCTTTGAAGGTGTACGGCCGCACACTTTCATAAGGTGGCTGCACACACACTAAAACTCTCCAAAGTGAAGAGTTTGGTCTCCATTTACTAGTTGGACTTGGTATCAGCACTAGAACACCTCAAAATCGACATTTCGGGCACAAATGAGGAGTGTACGGCCGCACACTCCTGTGTGCAGCCGCACACACAATCTGGCCGCACACCCTGGCTGCATACTCACTCTAATGGTCGTACACCTCCCTTATTTGATCATATAGGGTCCCGACAAGCATTTCCAAGTCTTTAGGGTGGTTCCCCGTCATGTTTAGTCATGAAACACCCTAATTCTAACACACATATGTGTCATCACATGTTAATAGGATCCACTTGCGTACGAAACATCAGTTGACACTCAACATTCGTAACCAATCATACACCCAGATCCTACGTCAAGCGATGAGTTCATACCCCTACACTTTTTCTGAGTTTTTTCATGTTTTCAAGGGGGAATACAAGCAAAAGTACAAGGAAACTTGTGCTCAAATTATCTCATTTTGCATAAATCGATTTTATGTTCAATATGCTTTTAACTCAGAAAACCGTTTTACCAATTGATAAAGGAATCAACTCGTAGAAACAATTTTCAAATCTAAAGCAAGAAACTTGTGAATCATGTTATAATATGTATCATCTTATCAAGGATTCATATAAATCATAAACTGGATTTTCGTACTATTACTTGTAAATTTGTTAGGCTAAGTTTGAGACATGTCCTTGGTAACACTCCCCCGGATTCGTGAGTGGAGGACTACGACTTATAACCAGAATCTCTTGGAGGGAGAGTGTGACTATTGTGTATAGATCTATATGGGACTGACTATCCCGCATCCTCGCTGCTAGCTACAGTGGAACCGTTAGGTTCAGGGGTGACAAATTCATAAAAGATACTGGCCCCTGTTTGTGCCTTATCCAGTCTAAGTACGGTTATGGCACTCATAACTTAGGTAACGATAATTTACGTTTTTAATAATGAAACAAGTGAACTAACCTCAAAGTAATAACCGATTTGATTACTAGAGGGCATCAGTAACGCCCTTAGGATCTAGTTCACTACCTATTTTTATTAGTTTTGTTTCGATAACACGGCTAATATACTCCTCTGGGTGTAACCAGAGTTTCAAAAAGAAAACTGTTGTCCGAGTATGGTAAATGCTCGTGTATGGATAATCAATCATCAACTTTCATAGGAAAATATTGGATTTTCTAGGATAAGGTAACCTTTCATAAACAGGCTGTTTAACATATAACTAATGGATAATCAAATCTCTTTCATAATAAAATATAGGACTTTCTTGGGAAACAACTTTTCAAAAAATCAAAGAAACATTTCTTTCATCAGAATTAAACGCTTATGAACTCACCAGCTTTATGCTGACATTTTAAAACTGCTTGTATTCTCAGGGCATCAATAGACAGGTACTCATGCCAACTTTTGGAGAAGACGGAACATTCTGAAGTCACGTCTTTGCTTTTGCTATATACTGTTATGTATAAATCATGTTTTTGAACAAATGTAAATATTCATATTATAATGTAATGGTTGTGTTTACTTCGTTTACTATGATACAAATGTTGTGATACTACGCATGACGTCAGCCACCCCCGAACGTTTCCACCGTTCTGGTTTGGGGGTGTGACACATAGGTTAGACAGGAGCAACAAGACACCTAGCAACAATAAAGAAATACCCTCTCAGTCTACACCCTAAAACCTAGTTTGACCCAAAAAGTCAACCATATTCAAAATCAACACAATGGTCAACCTTAGTCGATTGTTACGCATGACCACCCATGGGTCATGTCGTTGAAGGTAAATGAGAAAAATTCAGTAAACCTAAACTAGAGTAGTACAAGTGTTGAAAATACTGAAACAGAGTTTTATAATTGTCGAGTGGCAAGTAATGCGGAAAATAAAGAGTTGTGAATCACCAAGTTAATGAAAAAACTTTTTTTATATGTTCAACATCAATGATTCAAAAGTGTCTCATATTCATCAAGAATCAGTTACAAGTGTTTGAATAATAGACAAGCTAAAAAACTCAAATGACTCTCTGAAAACTAGTCTAAGCAGCAGTTGTGCATAATGAGCAGGAATGAGAAAGGAAGAGCAAGAAAGAGCAACTTTATAATGGATCCCAAGGGGCCTATTTATATGCTTTGGAAAAGACCATGGCATGGCTTGACCAATCAGGTGTTGACACGTTATCATGACTTAGTCATCAGTTAACACATTTGCCTTGCTTAACGGAGAATGGATGGAATATTCCAATTCCATTAGTATTCCATTAGGGTTCCATCCAAGTTATGAGTCTTCATATTTCTAGAGCCTTCTTGATCAACATTGAAAATATGATGAGAAACATGAGCATCATGTTGCTCAATTGTCTTCTAAGATGTCATCAACTTCCAGAAATGTTGTTGATCAAGTTGAGTTTGTTTCTTGAATGTTGGAATGTGTCTTGAAATTGAAGATGTATAACTGCGTGTTCAAGATGGACGATAGACGAGTTCTTGTACCTTCGAGCATTTGAACATGCGTTCATTGTACATGATGAGCCATGTGCAATCTTGTTGAGCTATCAATGTGATCATGTTGACCCATTGACTTGAGTTGAACCACCAAGTATTCATGTTGATCCATCAATGTCTTGTTGAGCCATAGAGTTGTGGATGAGCCAATAATGTTTCTGACGATCCACTAATATTCCAGATGATCCACCAATATCTTGATGCTCCACATATGCTCTAGATGTGCCATCTGAGATCATGATGATCCAACTTGCTTTCTTCAAGTGCGCCATGTTCACTTCTAGTGCTCCAACATCTGATTCTTCAAACACTTGTTGAATCTTCAAGATCTTTCCAACCTGAAGCATTCTGATAATGATTGTTAGAGAGATATATAAAAGATTCAACTTATTTCAAGTGACAATCACATAAAAATATTTTCCAACAGTCGTGATAGATCTAAGACAAAACAGTCGTGGAAATGCCCCTCGTCACAACGTGACACACAAACCGTCACGCCGTGAGATCTTTTATGGATATCCTAGAGCATCAAGTTCTTAATCCCTTAATCCAATCCTTCAAACCTTCCAAAAGGTTTTCCCTAATCCAAAGTACCATAAAAATCGTGGCTTTTTATTCATGCATGTCCAATGCATGACTTGAACACTGACTAGGTCGATAAAGAGACAAATGAGACCAAAAACTCAAACTTGGAGTCCAAACTACCACCAAACCTTAGATATGAGATCTATTGTAACGTCCCAAAAACGTGGAGTAAAATTTTCTTTTTAATAACACTAATTCACATAACATTCGATGTGAAAAATTATAACATTCAATGTGAAAAATAATACCTAAACTCAGAGTAAAAGTCACGATTAATCAAATGCGAAATAAACTTTGGGGGATGTTGTGCAGTCATGTCGGTCCCTTCCTTTTCGAATCAGAGGTACCTGAAACCATATATATGAAACTGTAAGCACAAAGCTTAGTGAGTTCCCCAAAATACTATATATATATATATATATATATATATATATATATATATATATATATATATATATATATATATATATATGCCAGTTCAAGGCTATACCGGGTCTATTTCACCCCTGAGTATATTCCAACTCAAATGTCAAGTCAAAGCTATATTGGGTCTATTTCACCCCCAAGTCTATTTCACCCCGAGTCTGTTTTAACTCAATTGGTATTTTTCAATTGTACGAGTCTATTTCACCCTACATACATATAGCAAACATGCATACATGCATATAAAAAAAGCCACAAAGACAACAAGCACATACGGACCTAGTGTCCTACAATATAGTGAGAAAACTCACCTCAGTCTAGAGATAATCAAATCACATGTGCTGCTACTACCGGGCTTCTGACACTGAACACATCCAAATTATTCTTATTCAATAATCAAGACAATTTCCCATTATCCAAGGACCGATTCATATTCTATCATACCAATAGGTAAAAGACCATTTTACCCTTCCTATACTTGGTCCAACAAAGCAAGGCCCAAACCCAAAATAACTCAAGGCCCAAAAATGGCCCAAGAGCCACTTGGGTGTATACGCCCCACGTACCAACCTGGTATGCCCAACGTACGACGATGAAGCCCAAAATCAACTCCAAACCTCTTAATTCCTTAAGGCAACATGTATAACTTCTAGACCTCATTCATATGGGACGTCCTAAGTCATAAAGTTCCTGACTTTACGACTTTGCATGGCTTAATGGTGTCCAAACCAAAGCCCTAAATCTCTAACTTCATCAAAAGACCACCAACTCATGCATGAAAGGATTATACTCATCAAGATCTGATTTTTATAGCTTACTGACCTCAAAAAATGACTAAAATAGGCTCAAAGGTTCTGTAGTAACATCTACTCACAAGATCATGGGACCAAAACATCCTCATATCTGATGGGTTACTAGCATAACATCATTCTTGTGGTGTACATGCAACCCTAATTGCTTTGATCTAGGGTTTTCTAAATTGAACATACAACATTGAAAACCAAACCAATAAACCCTATGAACTAGCATATAATTCGAAATTGACATATTATTAGGGTTAGAAACATTACCTTAATTGTTATGCATCAATAAAAATCACAATCCTTCTTGATCTTGACTTCTGAAAGCCTAGTGCCTCAAATGTTGCACCTTTAATGGAGTCACAAACACCACTAGGAACAAGGAAGAAAAGGAGATAGGATAGGCTTAAAATCAACTGTGGAATCCTTCTAGGGTTTCTAGTGGCCGATTTTGGCATGCCCAAGGGTTCCTTATATAGCTGACCAATTAGGGTTTCAGTCAAAACCCTAATCCAGTTGTTTAGTCCTTAAGCAGCCTAAAGGATCCTTCCAGAAGGCCCTTTAGACGATTTCTATATGGACTCACACATAGAATTCGTCTATTGCTTCCTTATGGATCCTAAGCCCAACTTTTTAACTATCTTGTAATTAATGTTTCAGTCCCTTGAATTAAGCAAATAGGTAAGATCAACGAGGTTCACGTCGTCGTCCATCATATAGTACTCTCTAATGAACTCGCTATATGAGTCAGGAAGTGATTCAAGAACCCAGTCAACAGCCAAATTCCTTGAGACATCGACACCTAACAACCTCAACCTGTCAATGTGTCACTTCATCTCTAAGACGTGTGCACACACAGACTTTCCATCTTCATGTCTTTTTGCCAATAGGGCTTGAGTGACTTTGAACTTTTCAAGTCTTCAAACACATGGGTCGGGGAGAATTATTGGAGGAGGTGGAGGAAGTGAAGCATGATTTCCATTTCCACAATCCAATCGTGGAACATCATCTTCTTGTGGAAAACGTTTTCCAAAGGATTCAGGAAGATCATAGTTGATAGACTTTGACAACTACAAAACGGGAGAAATTCAAGTTAGTTGATTCAATCCTTAATATAACACCCAAATGAAATATTAAGGCTAGGACCCAACACAATATTCTACAACTTGGAAGAGAGATGTCGTAATCCAGTTGCTGAATATTTGAAGGTAGGTAAATGACAATCTACCAATTTCCACCATGAA
The DNA here is from genome assembly GCF_051521515.1 of Lactuca serriola. NCBI lineage: Eukaryota > Viridiplantae > Streptophyta > Magnoliopsida > Asterales > Asteraceae > Lactuca > Lactuca serriola. The sequence continues at coordinate 82,883,212 of NC_136415.1, forward strand.
AAATGAAAATTGAAAATTAGGTATTAGATGAATTGAAACTCCTAGATCTTTTGAGATTCATTGAACCTTTCAATGGCATGTTTAATCTCGATTATGCCCTTCAAGTTTATGACTGGGATGTCGAGGATTACAAACAAGGTGTGGATAACCATGCAAATTAGCTTGGTACTCTCGAAGATGTCAATCACCTAATCAATGTGCCGGTTAACCACACACGCTCCATTGATCTTGTTGGATAGGGTGTCTAAGTCCATAACTATATTTGAGATGTACTTGACCCGACCCGACATGGTCCATTTGGGTTGCACTTCACCATAACAATTTGGATAATCTTTTGAGAATAGTATAGTTATGATTTGTTGATATATTATAAGTTATGTATATTAATATGAAATCATATTATTTAGTTAGTATTGATCTAGAATTAATTTGGAATTAATTTAGTGATCAAAAGGTTACTAATTAAATATGGACTCTTATATTTATATAGAATGAGCTAAGCTTGCTTGGAAAGTGCATGGATAGTCCATGGAGCTTTAACCCATGGATCTTATGGAGGTCATTGGTATTAGGGTTTACATGGATGTAACCCTAATCCATCACACTATATAAGGAGGTCCTTGGCACATGAAATGGCACTAGTGTGTGAGTAAACAAGAGTGGGTCGATTTCTAGTGTGATTACTATTCTCTCAAGTTTTCTAAGGTGTTTTGGTGATTTGTGATTCCACTTGATGCATCCACATTATTGGTGCTAGGCTCTTAAAGCTCCAAAGAATCAACCACAAGAAAAAAGGTATGTCATCCCATTAAGTTTTATATTACAAGTACCCCATGGTATGTTAGCTAGGATGAGAACCTTGAAAAAATCCTATTTGCATGTATAATAGAGAAAATATTGATCCAAGGTTTCTAGGGTTGCATGTACACCATAGGAGTGTTAGAATGCTCAAAACCCATCAGTGGTATCAGAGCCTAGGCTTGTTTTTCTTGATACTTGATGCAAATTGTTGAAGAAAATCGAAAATTCTGCAATCTGATCAGTGAATCGCCGAGTCCATGGGGGGACTCAACGAGTCCAAGTGTATCTTCATCCTACTCATCGAGTAGGTTCATGCACTCGACGAGTAAGAGGCCCAGAGTGCAGTTTTTCGAGTTTTTAAGCTGGAATTGGACTAGAAGCATTACACTAAACTGTTTTGGACTTATAAAACTTGTTTTTGATGTGGTAATGATTATGCTAATCCAATTGCAAAGGTTATTATCAAAATTTCAAGTTTTATGTGTGTTTATATGATTCTTGAAATTGTTGATATGAATGTTCATACACTTATGAGTTTTGGTAGATCATAGGAATTATTTGCAAATTGTTTGTTAGTTAATTCTTGATCTAAATGTTTTTAATGGAGTCCATAATTTGTTCTCAAGTTATGGATTACCAAAAGTCATTTATTTTAAAGATCCACTAAAACCTCATAGGTTACACAATTCAAGAGTCTTTTTCATCATAAATTGTCTTATTAATTCCATAACTTGTCCTCAAGTTATGGATGCTCAAGAGTCTCTTCGTTAAAGTGTTTTTGAAAGCCTACATTAAAACTTATATGTTATAGAAATGAAAAGTCTTAAATAGTTTCAAAACTTTCCCTCAAGTCAGCCTTACCGTTAGTAGGCCTCATTCACGAAGTCGGTCTATAAGGGGGTATAAGGTTGTTGCCTATAAAATGGCAGCTTAATGGGTGTCCACTCTCACCCACTGCTTCCTTGACAGGCGGAGGGTTGTTAGCCGAACGGGTAGGACAATGATTATAATTCTCATTAAAAGGTATAATGATGAATATAAAGTAACTAAACCTTTTATAAAATTCCCAATCTTAGTTACTTTTGGAAAATTTGAATTTGGTGCTAATCCATGAAATTACACTTTGTACCTTACCAAGTCGTTGGTGGAGCGTGTGTGGGTAACCGGCACACTAACATGGACTAGTAATAGTGGTAAAAGGTGACTTAATGTTTATCATAGATCGGTGGAGCACGTGTGGGTAACCGGCACATCGATTAGGTGATAAAGATTAAGGGTACCAAGTTAATTTGCATGGTTATTCACACCTTATTTGTGATCCTCGGCATCCCAGTCACAAACTTGAGAGGGCACAATCGAGATTTAAAGATGCCATTGAAAAGTTCAATGAATCTCAAAAGATTTAGGAGTTTCAAAACAATTAAAACCTAATATTTATTTCATTTTTTCATGATGGAAATTAGTGAATCGTCATTCACCTACCTTCAAATATTTCATAGCTTGGATTACGACATTCCTCTTCCAAGTTATAAAATATTGTGTTGGGTCCTAGCCTTAATATTTCATAATGGGTGTTATATTGAGTGATTAAATCAACTAACTTGAATTTCTCCTATTGTAGATGTCTGGTTCAGACAACTATGGTCTTCCCAAATCTCTTGGAACAAGCTTTCCTACTGAATATGATGTCCCACGATTGGATCATGGAAATCATACTTCTCTTCCTCCACCTCCTCCAGTTATTCTCCCAGACCCACAAGCTCGAAGAATTGAAAATTTCAAGATCACTCAAGCCCTACTTACAATGAAACATAAAGATGGAAGACCTGTGTGTACTCACGTCATAGAGATAAAGTCACACATTGACAGGTTGAGAATGTTGGGTGTCGTTGTCCCAAGGAAGTTGGTTATTGACTGGGTTCTTCAGTCACTTCCTGAGTCATATAGTGAGTTCATTAAGGACTACGATGTGACAGATCACAACATGACCCTTATTGACCTTTCTTATTTGCTTGTTGCTACTGAATCAGAAATGTTTTGGCGCACTGGAAAAGTAAATTTGGGTGGAAGGTCTATTTCTCAAACTTCCATGGACATTGACAATGGTAACACTGGAAGTCCAGAAAAGCTTTCTCTTCCCAATGGAAAGGGATCGCGAAGATGGATTTAAATTGCATGGTTCGAAGATCGGATTTTTGAGTTGCTGCTTAGGAGTTATGATAGATTGCTAGGAAATATGTAATAGCATAGTTTTCATTTAAATTTGCATTGTAAGGAAAACGTTTTTCCGCATTTTATAAATAAATAAAATTTTGTTTTTGTTTTATTTTATATCTCCTTGCAATGGCATTTATGAAAAATTGATGTTTGTATGTTTCTAGCAATATTGGAAATATGAATTTGATTCTTTCATTTGTGGTAGTGTCTAAATTTACCAAATAAGGAAAGATTCTCATCACCCATGTTTCAATTGGACAGAAACTTTGGAAAATTAAGACTAACTCCTTGTTCACATGTATATGTGAGTCAAGTGAAGGACCAAGGGATCGAGTAAACATTCTTGTGCACTGGTCAAGTCCACCACAAAGATCGATAATACTGTTCATCATGATTTACTAAAGTTTAGTAAATATGGTTATACTTACAAGTTTAAGTATAATTCTGAAACATTGGAAAAGTTTCAATGTATGGAAGAACGAATGAGAAGAATAAAATTAGGCAGAAAGATAAAAGTTTCTCAAATCTTAAAAGATGGGAGAGTACTTTAGTGTCATGTTTTATGATCATCTTAATGATTATGAAACCATATCACAATTGATTCTCTAAGGACATCTTAGTGCATTCCCATGGCTAAGAAGAGGAGTCATGAATTGTTGAAGTGGTTAAATCAAGAAGATGAGTCATACTTCGTTCCAAAACAATTCTTAGAGTCATGCTCCAAGATTGTAACTTGAGTGACATATCTTAAAGAAAGTTTATAAAACTTTTCAAATGTAGAGTAAAATGTTTTCTACTCATGTACATTTGAAATTGGTAAGTTGTGATGTTTTGGATAAAACAAAGACCAACTAAGGCCAATTGTGTGAAGTGTTTGTCTTGATAAGAATCCGCACTATCTATTGAATATTTGTTTGTCAAGAAATGGTTCTTGGCAAGAGAGTCTTATATGTCAAGAGAATAGTGGGAGTCTAAAAGATCCTGAAAGAGTTTCAAGAACTGATCAAGAATAAAACATGTAGTTTATCACTAGCACACGACTTGAGGTTTGTAACCTATCGTGTTGACATATTCCTATTTTTGTGTCCATTCCAGTTAAAGTTGACTATGCATCTGAGTTCTAAAAGTTCTCAGTTGTTTGCATATCTACTTGGAAGCAATGGCAGGCCCTTGTGCTTCCAGGTGGCTAGAAATTAAGATTGAACAAGTTCAATCCATATGAGTTTGAATTTGTCACTAACCTTGTCTTGTGATTATGGTTTTGACAAATTCACATGGATATGAACACATACACCGTAAAATCTAAGCGTTCTATTCATGAAAATGATGGTGAGGAAACGCTTTCACTAAGTAGATTTTAAGTAGATACCAATTGTGATATTTGCATTCTCAAAGTCGTTAGTGGAGCGTGTGTGGTTAACCGGCACACAAACATGGACTTGTGAGAATTGGCAAAAAATGTCTAAACATTATGATTACAACATCCATCTTCATAATTGTTTAGATACACATGTGAGATATCTAAGAAAAGGTGTATGATTTTGATAAAGTCTTATCAAAGCATCTTGTATCAGAAATCTGAACTTTGGTAAGAAAGTCAATAAAGTATCGATTTCTAGAAGTCCAGCTGATTTCTGGATACATGTCAAAGCTAGTGGGAGCATAAGTGTTATGCTAATAATTATCATGTTAGTGGGAGCATGATTATTATGTTTAGTGTTGCAAGTTAGCAATGTCAATTATAGAAAACAAAAGGTTTCAATTCGTGAAGTTGCGGGGGTTGAAGAGTTGTTTTGCTATAATTAAGGGAGAGGAAATTATACTTCATTTCAATTCTAAAAGATTAGATTGAGATTTTAATCATCTTTAGTCAAGGATATATATATATATATATATATATATATATATATATATCAATTTTATGTTGGAATGGTTCAACATAAGGAAATTCCATATATATTGCGTTCTCAAAATTCGGTTATGATTACGGCATCCCTCTTCATATGCAGATTATGAAAACATGGCAAATAAAAAAAATATTGTAGCAAAAGACTGGTCTAGGATCATGTCTTTATGTGAGACATCATCAATCATGTCTCATATGCTTCGGATATAGGATCGATTACATGTGCTATAATATTTATGCTTTCTAAATTTTCCAAATGCCTAGGGAATTAAGAGGTGAAAAGGTTCTAGAATTGGATATGACTAAAATGAATAAGCAATTGTTGAGGACAATCTAAGGTTTACCAAATTTTGGTTACTCATGGACAGTTGAAAGTATGGTGTTAAATTTTGGAGAGGAACCATATTGACATATTCTGAAAGGAGGCGACTCTTGTTCAGAAGTGATAGTCAAAATGGGAATATGGAAATGATTTTCCAAAATGGGAGTTGGATATCAAGAATCTGTGAGAAAGTTAGAAACTTTTATGAAAGAAGGATGTTCAAAGGAATGTACTTTGAACTTGAGACTTCGTTTCCTAGGAATTGTCTTGTAACAATTTCCAGTGGAATGTATTGTAATATTGTTGGTCAATTCCTTGTGACTCTTGGTACCTAGACATTACAAAACAATATTTGTAACACCGTAAAAATTAAAACAATTTTTCACATTTTAAAACACATTTTAATAAAACCATTCATTCATAAAATCTCATAACTTCATGTTTTTAATTCACAAATGACTCCCAAGATCAAAATACATCCAATCCCATATGTGTATACGAATCAATCCGGCGCCTTCCCGCGGTCATCACTCGTACCTGAAACACATAACACTGAACACTGTAAGCATAAGCTTAGTGAGTTCCCCAAAATACCACAATAATCACATAATAGCCACTCGAGGCTGTAACTCTGTTGACCCTCTGGTCAATGTGTCTCAGTGGGGCCCTCCAGCCCCAACTCTCTGTGGGCCCTCTGGCCCTAACTCTAGGGACCCGAAAGTCCCAACTCTGTAACTCTGAATCATGCATATCACATATCACAATAAATCACAACACATAATAACATGCAATCACACTGGCATATAATTCTATAATACTCTGTCTCTTAACTCTGTTACCACACTAGGTAAAGTATAGTGAGAAGACTCACCTCGGGTATCTCGGTAAATCTCTGACTCGGTAAATGATGGCCTAGCCTCCGCCTAATCATATGAAAATAACACTCTATTTAATATAACTCTCAAAGGCTAGACTATTCTCTCTTATGACACTCTCAGAAGGGTAAAAGACCATTTTACCCCTCTCATAGCTCAAAGGCCCCACAATAGACCATACCCTAAAAGTCAACCAAAAGTCAACTCTCCGGGTTATGCTGCGCGTACCAGATGTGTACGCTGAGCGTACCCGGCTGCACCTCAGAATCGGGGAGCGCCTCCCAGTACGCGACGCATACTAGGAATTACGCTCGACGTACTCCCCTGCTTCAGCCCTTTTGCTCTTGAGGTCTTAGACAGTTAAGACCTACGTTTATATTTTATATCTAACCCCTTCTAAGCCCTTTAATCCATAAAGTTGATGACTTTAAGCCTTTGCATGGATGAACAAGTCACTAACTCCCAAAATGATCCATCCTTCAACTCTAGAAGGCTTAAACACATGCATGACTCCAAAGTAACATCCAAGATGGGAACTTTATGGCTCTACATCACTAATAACACTGAAAAGGGACAGATCTCGGCCCATGGAGCACTTTTCACTCATAAAGTCTCCACCTTTGGGGTTTTTAGCCCTAAAAAGGACACATACAACAACAACAACCGAAAGAAGAGGAAAGTTTTGAACTTTATACCTCCAAGAGTAGCTCTTTCCTCTGTAGCCTCCAAGATCTCCTTTCCTCCTTCTTCACCAAGCCACAAAAGCACCAACAAGCTCAAATCAACACTCTCACACACTAAGAACGATGGGGCTCTCTTTTAGGGTTTCACTCACTGATATGGAGGCTAAGGAATGAGCCATAACACCCTTTAAATAGTGCACAAGGAGGATTAGGGTTTTTGCAGCTGGACCGGGTACGCCTGGCGTAACTCTAGGTATGCCCAGCGTACCTTGGCGACTCCGCGTCCAATTTAAACGCGTGAGTACGCGCAGCGTACCCCTCTGGTACGCCCAGCGTACTCACTTGCTATACATCCTCCACTCAAGGACTAAACATGACAATTCAATAAAGAACAAGGATGAAAGAAATGCACCTGAATCTCGGGGTGTTACACTTCTCCCCCACTAGAACTAGACTTCGTCCTCGAAGTCTCATTCCTCGAACAACTCTGGATGCTGCCCTCGCATCTCCGACTCTGACTCCCAAGTCATCTCGGATCCCTTCCAATGTTGCCACTGAACCAAAACCAAAGGTACCTCCTTGTTCCTCAAAACCTTGACTTCTGATCTCTGATTGCCACCGGTCTCTCAGCATAATTCACGCTCGCATTCACCTGAATATCCTCCAATGGTACCACTGCCGACTCATCGGCTATACACTTCCACAATTGCGACACGTGGAAAGTGTCATGGATCGATCCTAACTCTGCAGGTAGCTCCAACCGGTAGGCTACTCTGCTTACCCTTGCAATCACCTGAAAAGGACCGATATAACGGGGCCCCAACTTTCCCCTCTTCCTGAATCGGATCACTCCTTTCCAAGGAGAGACCTTCAGGAGTACAAAGTCGCCAACCCGAAACTCGAGCTCGGACCGGCGCCTGTCCGTATAACTCTTCTGACGACTCTGAGCGGTCAATAACCTCTGCCTGACCTGTTGTATCTGCTCAGTCATCTGCAGCACAATCTCTATACTACCCATAACACGTTGCCCGACCTCTCCTCAGCAAATGGGGGTCCGAACCCTCCTCCCATACAACAGCACAAATGGTGGCATACCAATGCTCGAATGATGGATGTTGTTGTAGGAAAACTCTGCCAAGGGCAAATACGTGTCCCAACTCCCCCCCGAAATCCAACACACAAGCCCGGAGCATATCCTCGAGTGTCTGAATCGTCCGCTCACTCTGTCCGTCAGTCTGGGGGTGATATGTGGTACTAAAATGCAGCCTAGTACCCCAAATCCTCGTGAAACTTCTTCAAGAATCTGGAAGTGAAAACGCACATCTCGGTCTAAGACAATCGAGATCAGCACTCCATGCCGTGATACCACTTCCTCACATACATCTCTGCCAACTTCTCTGTGGATGAGCTCTCACTGATAGCAAGGAAGTGGGCACTCTTTGTCAACCTGTCCACAATCACCCAAATTGCATCGACTCCCTTAGCAATCCTTGGCAATTTGGTGATAAAATCCATGGTAATATGTTCCCACTTCCATTCGGGAACCTCTAACGGTTACAACTTACCATGCGGTCTCTGGTGCTCGGCCTTAACCCTACAGCAGGTTAAGCACCTCTCAACAAACCACGCGACATCCCTCTTCATATATGGCCACCAATACTCCCTCTTCAGGTCTAAATACATCTTAGTGGCTCCAGGATGGATCGAGAACTTCGACCGATGAGCCTCTTCCATCAAAATGGTACGCGTCCCTCCCACAAACGGTACCCAAATACGCCCCTGAAATGTCATAAGCTCCCGGCCATCGGTAACGAACTCCGATACCAACCCAACAACTCGCTCTTTCTTCTGCATCTCAGGCTACACAGCCTCAGCCTGTGCCCCACGAATGGCGTCCAACACCGGAGTTATCACGGTCAGTCTCAAACACACATCCCGCAACAGGGTGCTCTCCGCCCTGCGGCTCAGAGCATCGGCTACAACATTAGCCTTGCCCGGGTGGTACAAGATCTCACAATCATAATCCTTGACCACGTCCAACCACCTCCTCTATCGCATGTTTAGGTTGGGCTGATCAATCAAATACTTCAGGCTCTTGTGGTCCGTGTATATCGTACACCGAACCCCATACAGGTAGTGACGCCAAATCTTGAGGGCGAACACCACTGCCCCTAACTCAAGATCGTGGGTGGGATACCTCGTCTCATGAGGCTTCAGCTGCCTCAATGCGTATGCTATCACATGCTCTCTCTGCATCAGCACCGCTCCCAACCCCAAAATCGACACATCACAATACACCACAAAGTCCTCCATCCCCTCTGGGAGGGCTAACACTGGGGTTCACATAGCCTCTGGCGAAGCGTCTCAAAGGAGGTCTGCTGCTCTGGTCCCCATGAAAAAGCAACACCCTTCCGGGTTAACCTAGTGAGTGGCACGGCGATCTTGGAGAAATCCATTATAAATCTCCAATAATAGCCTGCCAACCCCAAGAAACTCCTGATCTCGGACGGTGACCTCGGCACCTCCCAACTCATCACTGCCTCCACTTTGGCCGGGTCGACCAATATCCCCTTCTGGTTGACGAGGTGCCCTAGGAACTGGACCTCTCGCAACCAGAAATCACACTTGGAGAATTTGGCGTAAAGCCTCTCCGATCTCAGTACTCCGAGGATCTCCCTCAAATGCTCCTCATGCTGCTTTCTGGATCTCGAATACACCAAAATATCGTCGATGAACACGATCACCGACCGATCCAACATCGGCCTGCACACTCTGTTCATGAGATCCATGAACACTGCCGGGGCATTGGTGAGTCTGAAAGGCATCACCACAAACTCATAATGCCCATAACGAGTCCTGAATGTTGTCTTCTAAATGTCCTCATATCGTACCCTTACCTGATGATACCCCGGCCTCAAATCGATCTTGGAGAACCAAGATGCTCCCTGCAACTGATCAAACAAATCATCGATCCTCGGCAACGGGTAATGGTTCTTGACCGTCAGCTTGTTCAACTCCCGGTAATCAATGCACATCCGTTGTGAACCATCCTTCTTCTTGACAAAAAGGATAAGCGCTCCCCACGGCGAGCTGATCGGCCGAATAAATCCCTTTCCCAACAGCTCCTGAAGCTGCGAGGATAACTCTTGCATCTCTGGACGTGCAAGACGATAGGGCACCTTGGCAATAGGCGCGGCCCCCAGAACCAAATCGATACTGAACCCCACTTGCCTCACGGGAGACACACCCGGCAACTCCTCTGGAAATACGTCCGGGAACTCACGCACTATCGGAACCTCCTCAACTGACCTCGGTCTCTCTGAATCAACCCGCGTATCCATCACATACGCCATAAAGCCCTTACAACCCTGCTGTAGACACTGCCTCACTCTAGCGGCCGAACAAAACGCTGACCCAGAACGTTACCCTCGCCGTACACCGTAAGAACTCCCCCACTAGGGTCTCGTATGGTCACCAACTGCCACTCGCAGTCGATAACCGCACCGAATCTGCTCAACCAGTCCATGCCCACAATGACACAGACATCACCCATCGCAATAGGAACCAAATCAATCGGGAAATCAACACCGAAAATCTCGAATACACACCCTCGGATCACCTCTGTGGCATATATCACCCTCTCGTCAGCTATGGAAACTCTCAGAGGCCGACTCAACGCCTCACGACTAACACTATTATGCTGACTAAAAGCCAAAGATACAAAAGACCGACTCGCACCCGAGTCAAATAACACCAAGGCAGGTACAGAATTCACAAGAAAAGTACCAGCCTCAACATCGGGCGCTGCGCGGACCTCCTCCGCGGTCAACTAAAAGGCTCTCCGTCGTGCTCTCGGCGCCTTGGCCTTCACTGGCCGACTTTCGGTAGCTCTGATGGCAGCAGGAACAGATCCCTGAGGTGCTCCCTGTGCTGATCCCCGCAACTGCGGACACTCTGCCTTCCGGTGTCCGGTCTGGTTGCAGTGAAAACATACTGCAAACCCCTTGGGGCAGTCCTTGGCCATATGCCCCTCCTTGCCACATTTGTAGCAAGACCCTGCTCTGCACACTCCGTCGTGGCTCTTGCCGCACTTGCCACAAGTGCGGCCCCTCTAGCTCCCTGATCTCGAATCGGCGAGCTTGGCCCACTTGGCTACCGGCTGAGACTGCACCGGTCGCCAATCCCTCCCCTGAGACTCAGCCTCCTCCCTAGCCTGAGTCTCCAGTTCTATCTCCCTCTTCTGGGCATTTTCCTGAAGCTTGGCAAATATCTGGTACGTCGAGTTCGCCACGAACTCACGTATGTCCCTCCTCAGAATGCTCAAATATCGACTCATATGTGCCTGCTCAGAGGAAACGTGCTCTAGGTAGAACATCGCCCGCTCATGAAACATCCTCGTGATCACCGTAACAGACTCAGTACCCTGCTTGAGGGTCAGAAACTCCTGGGCCAAACGCTCCCTCTCCACCTGGGGAACGTACTCATCTCAGAACATAGCAGTGAACCTCTCCCAGGTCACTGCTGCAAGATCAGCTGGTGTATAGTGCGCCGTCACAAATTTCCACCAGTCCTTCTCTCCCAAACGAAACTGGTTCAGCGCGAACCGAACTCTCAAATGCTCAGGAGACGAGTAAGTAAAGAAACACCCCTCTATGTCTGAAATCCATCTCATCTCCGCGATCGGGTCCTGGGTCCCGTTAAACTCCGGTGGTTTTGTGTTGCTGAACTCTCGGAACAGCAACGCATCACCACCCTGCGGCCTCTTCGCAGCTATAGCTGCAGTGGCTGCAGCAACAGCAGCCTCAAAAAGAGCAGCGTACTTCTCATCAAATGTCTCTATCAACGTGGTCTTGATAGACCCGAACATCTCTGGTATCTCTGCCCTGATGGCCGCAGCCACCTCCTCCTAGATGATCCTACGGATCTCCTCAGCCCTCGTATCACTGGTCCCTACTGATTGGCGAGTCCCAACCATGATCTCTCTCTCTGAAATACAACATAAGAATAATATATGGGACTCACTCGAGTATACTCACACTCGAGTACTCCATCCTACTTTTTCCTTGGTACTCCAAAGATTCTTACTTGAACTATGCACTGACCCGGTGTCTTCAGTAGTACGGGCCCAATACTACCGTCCACACCGCATCATCATCCACCCCAAGTCCTCCTCTCAGAGTCCCAAGTCCCAAGCACTCTACTCTCTCTAATCATATGATACTCGCAAACAGATCTCTCACAATCTCCTCGCTGCTACCTAACCACTCTGAAATATTCATAGCAGCAAGACTCCTAGACTCAGGCATCACATATCAGGCCACTCTATTCCTAATAAGAATACCTAGTCTACTCTAGCATGCATATCATAGCTCATCATATAACATAACACATCATATCTCATAACACTTATAATAATGGTATTTTGGGAAATCACCGTTCGGGCGCTGGTCGTTCGTACACACAACTCTGCTCTGTTTGTCTCGCAAGTTCTTCTTTCGAAAACTTTTTTTATAAAAATTTTCTCAAATCCTCGGTTTGAGTTCAGATACGCCCGAAGGTGCACCCGAATCCCTCAAACCTAGGCTCTGATGCCAACTTGTAACACCGTAAAAATTAAAACAATTTTTCACATTTGAAAACACATTTTAATAAAACCATTCATTCATAAAATCTCATAACTTCATGTTTTTAATTCACAAATGACTCCCAAGATCAAAATACATCCAATCCCATATGTGTGTACGAATCAATCCGGCGCCTTCCCGCGGTCATCACTCGTACCTGAAACACATAACACTGAACACTGTAAGCATAAGCTTAGTGAGTTCCCCAAAATACCACAATAATCACATAATAGCCACTCGACGCTGTAACTCTGTTGACCCTCTGGTCAATGCGTCTCAGTGGGGCCCTCCAGCCCCAACTCTTTGTGGGCCCTCTGGCCCTAACTCTAGGGACCCGAAAGTCCCAACTCTGTAACTCTGAATCATGCATATCACATATCACAATAAATCACAACACATAATAACATGCAATCACACTGGCATATAACTCTATAATACTCTGTCTCTTAACTCTGTTACCACACTAGGTAAAGTATAGTGAGAAGACTCACCTCGGGTATCTCGGTAAATCTCTGACTCGGTAAATGCTGGCCTAGCCTCCGCCTAATCATATGAAAATAACACTCTATTTAATATAACTCTCAAAGGCTAGACTATTCTCTCTTATGACACTCTCAGAAGGGTAAAAGACCATTTTACCCCTCTCATAGCTCAAAGGCCCCACAATATACCATACCCTAAAATTCAACCAAAAGTCAACTCTCCGGGTTATGCTGCGCGTACCAGATGTGTACGCTGAGCGTACCCGGCTGCACCTCAGAATCGGGGAGCGCCTCCCAGTACGCGACGCATACTAGGAATTATGCTCGGCGTACTCCCTTGCTTCAGCCCTTTTGCTCTTGAGGTCTTAGACAGTTAAGACCTACGTTCATATTTTATATATAACCCCTTCTAAGCCCCTTAATCCATAAAGTTGATGACTTTAAGCCTTTGCATGGATGAACAAGTCACTAACTCCCAAAATGATCCATCCTTCAACTCTAGAAGGCTTAAACACATGCATGACTCCAAAGTAACATCCAAGATGGGAACTTTATGGCTCTACATCACTAATAACACTGAAAAGGGACAGATCTCGGACCATGGAGCACTTTTCACTCATAAAGTCTCCACCTTTGGGGTTTTTAGCCCTAAAAAGGACACATACAACAACAACCAAAAGAAGAGGAAAGTTTTGAACTTTATACCTCCAAGATTAGCTCTTTTCTCTGTAGATCTCATATCCAAAATGGCACCTCAAGCTTTAGCCTCCAAGATCTCCTTTCCTCCTTCTTAACCAAGCCACTAAAGCACCAACAAGCTCAAATCAACACTCTCACACACTAAGAATGATTGGGCTCTCTTTTAGGGTTTCACTCACTGATATGGAGGCTAAGGAATGAGCCATAACACCCTTCAAATAGTGCACAAGGAGGATTAGGGTTTTTGCACCTGGGTCGGGTACGCCCGGCATAACTCTAGGTACGCCCAATGTACCTTTGCGACTCCGCGTCCAAATTAAGCGCGTGAGTACGCGCAACATACCCCTCTGGTACGCCCAGCGTACTCACTTGCTATACATCCTCCACTCAAGGACTAAACATGACAATTCAATAAAGAACAAGGATGAAAGAAATGCACCTGAATCTCGGGGTGTTGCAATATTGCATAATAGTGTAGAATCTAACACATTCGAGCAGTGACAAGAGTTTGGAATTCTTACACTTGCAATAAAGATTTGGGATTGTGAAATAAGTATCATTGGAATCATGTTAAATTGATCTGTTTCACAAAGTAAGGATCATAGACAAACATAGTGTGCATACTTGGAGTATGGCATAACTATCGTTTAGAAAAACATAGTGTACATGCTTGGAGCATGGGACAACTATTGTTTTAATTCAAGTATTAAGTTGATTATTTGAAACATTATGCAATGAATAATGTGTAATCAATATGGTGATAAATAAAAGGTGTTCTATTTATATTCATAAGTTCTGAGACCATATCATATTCGATTACTCTAGTGTTTCACTTTGCATGTTTTGACTTCCAGAGAAGCTAGGTTATTCTTTCCGAATGACTAAGTTTTTTAAACTCTCCACAGTCAGTCATATGTTGGAAGTAGGTATGAATCAATACTGTCATGAATTGGGCTTGTAGATGTCTAAGATGTAATACATAGTAAAAGTTGCTACAGCATTCATGAGTGCTCATAAGTTCTGAGTATTGGATTTAACCCACTCTCACTTGTATCACTTCAAGGAATTTATCTAGAGTGATCGTGAGACGGTAATATCATATAAGTATTCAAACCTAGAGATATGAGTTGTTGACTATGAGTTGGTTGTACATTGATTGCACGAAAACGCATTAGTAACTTGATGTTATAAAACATGCCTTTGTGTATAATTCAACAAGTAGTAGAACAAGCATATGAGTCGAAGTTTATTTGTTCCTTTTAGTCCTTGGAGGATTAAAAGCGAAATATGGGCCCCTCGATGATTTTGTCTTGACCTATGTACCGGGCCCGGTCGGAACCAAATTGATATGTTCAGTTTAGTTCTATGTCAAATAAATCGGAAATCGGGAAAAAAACTGTTGGACAATAAGTACGACATTGTTCTATGTATTTGTCCGGCTGATATCTAGAACAGAGGATTATATGACCACTTATCTAAAATGGCGCTTCATAGTTCAACAGAGTTTTAAGAGCTACGATTGCTGGTCGGTTCCTGAAGTCATGCTTGCAACTAAAGTTATTAGACTTATCCAAGTGGGAGACTGTTGGATAAGGTGTTTAAGTCCATAACTATATTTGAGATGAACTTGACCCGACCCGGCATGGTCCATTTGGGTTGCACTTCACCATAACAATTTGGATAGTCTTTTGAGAATAGTATACTTATGACTTGTTAATATATTATAAGTTATAATATATTAATATGAAATCATATTATATAATTAGTATTGATCTATAATTAATTTGGAATTAATTTAGTGATCAAAAGGTAACTAATTAAATATGGACTCTTATATTTCTATAGAATGGGCAAAGCTTGCTTGGAAATTCCATGGAGCTTTAACCCATGGATCTTATGGAAATGAAAGGTCATAAGTATTAGGGTTTACATGGATGTAACCCTAATCCACCATACTATATAAAGAGGTCCTTGGCACATGAAATGGAACTAGTGTGTGAGTAAACAAGAGTGGGACAACTTCTAGTGTGATTACTATTCTCTCAAGTTTTCCAAGGTGTTTTGGTGATTTGTGATTCCACTTAAGGCATCCACATTATTGGTGCTTGGCTCTTGAAGCTCCAAGGAATCAACCATAAGAAAAAGGTATGTTATCCCACTAAGTTTTATATTAGAAGTACCCCATGGTATGTTAGCTAGGATGAAAACCTTGAAACAAAATCATATTTGCATGTATAATAGAGAAAACATAGATCCAAGGTTTCTAGGGTTGCATGTACACTATAGGAGTGTTAGAATGCTCAAAACCCATCAGATCTATGATAACCTACGAGCTACCCATTGCCATCCTTCATTGGTCCAATATTAGTGTGCCGGTTAACCACACACGCTCAACTAACGACCAACAAGGTGCAATGTGCAATCTCATGGATTAGCACCAACTCCACATTTTTCCTAAAGTAACTAAGATTTTGGGAATTTATAAAGGCATTTAGTTACTTGCATTACATTATACTTATAATGGAAGGTTGTGTCCTATCCTACCCATTTGGCTAACGACCCTCCACTAGTCAAGAGTGTAGTGGGTGAGAGTGGACACCCATTCAATTGTCATTTTATAGGCAATTTCCTTAAACACCCCTTATAGACCAGCTTCGTGAAAGAGTCCTACTAACGGTAAGACAGACATTTTACTTATACATATATAATATTAAACTTTTAATTCTATATAGTATAAGGGTTTATTTTACACTTTTAAAATACTAAGTGGTTTAATCTATTAATTTGATTAACTTAAACCATATAATTATGGATTTATTAATTATCTCTTTTAATTAAACACTTAATTAATTTAATAAAACCATAACGGTGTAATTTGAACTTTTCAAAGTACTAGGGTCTTAGAATTCAATATTTCAAACTTAATACCTTTTAATTAAATTTTAAATTCCAAAACTTGAGAACAAATTTTGAAACCTTTCAAAATATTAGGGTTTAACTATTTAAATTTCAAAAACTAAAACTTTTAAGTTTAAATTTAAACTATAAAACCTAAAGGGTGTAAATTGATACTTTTCAAACTTACTAGGTCAAATATTTGACTCATAATAATCCTATATTATCCATATTTAACCAAATCCATTAATTTTAATAAGGATAATCATTCCAAACATAAAAAAAAATCGATTATAGTCAATAAAAACGAGTTTTGGTAATTATCCTTAACAAAATCTGCTAAAAGAATCGAAAAACCTGGCAACAACACCCTAGACTCGCCAAGTCCACTGGTGGACTCGCTGAGTTTATGCAACTCGTTGAGTCAGCGTCGTAGACAGCAAAAATTCGACTTTTTGATCCTTTGGCAGTTCACTTTTGCATCTATTTAACTAGAAAAATGACCTAGGCTCTAATACCACTGATGGGTTACTAGTGTAACATCATTCCTATGGTGTACATGCAACCCTAATTGCTTTTATCTAGGGTTTTCTAAATTGAACATACAACATTGAAAACCAAACCAATAAACCCTATGAACTAGCATATAATTCTAAATTGATATATGATTAGGGTTAGAAACATTACCTTGATTGTTACGCAGCAATAACAATCACAATCCTTCTTGATCTTGACTTCTGAAAGCCTGGTACCTCATATGTTGCACCTCTAATGGAGTCACAAACACCACCAACAACAAGGAAGAACAAAGGAGAGAGGAGAAGCTTAAAATCGGCTATGGAATCCTTCTAGGGTTTCTAGTGGCCAATTTTGGCATGACCAAGGGTTCCTTATATATCTCAGCAATTAGGGTTTTAATCAAAACCCTAATCCAATTGCTTAGTCCTTAAGCAGCCCAAAGGATCCTTCCAGAAGGCCCCTTTGACGATATCTATATGGACTCCCATATAGAATTCATCCATTGCTTCCTTATGGATCCTAAGCCCAACTTTGTAACTATCTTATAATTACTGTATCAGTCCCCTTGATTTAATTAATCTCTTTTGACCACAAAACTAATTCTAAATTAATTCTTAATCAACATTAATTAAACAATATGATTTCTCTTTTAATATATTATTCACATAATATATTAATAAATCACAATTAATCCTCTTTCTCCATAATTCATCCTATCAGTTGCTAAGGTGAAGGCAACCCAAAAGGACCATGCTCATAATCTAGTGAAGTGCGTATCAAAATAGTTATAGGTTAGACACCTAATCCAACAATATCATGACCTCAGGCTAGATCTATATCAAATAACCATCAAGTTTGAAACTTTATACCTCCAAAAGATGGATCAAGGTGAACAAGGCATGGATCTACAAGCTCTAAGACAACCAACACTTCTCCAATGAGTTTTTCTTCTTCCAAATGCACCAAAATCACTCAAAGGCTCAATAATCTTTCAAATAAGGCTAGAGTTTTGAGGAAACAACTTAAAAGGATGGAGGCTGAAGGTAAGGCGGGTTGGAAATGATTTAAGGCCTTTAAATAGGGTCTAAGACCCAAAATTAGGGTTTGATTCTAGTTCACATAAGCCCAGTGTACCAGGTTGTCCTCCGTGATCAATCTTGCCTAGTACGCACAGCGTGCGCCCTGTATGCTCAACATACTCGGCTTAACCCAAAATTTTCATAACTCCTGACGGTCACAACTTCCGCGCCCCTAATTCGTTTTCAGCGTTCTTTATATAGTCGGAAAGGTAATGAGAAACCCTATAATATCATCTCATATCCTTCAACTTAAAATCATCCAAAAGAAAATCCTAAATTTAATAAAAGGTCTGAACCATCACTTTTACCATTATACCATTGGGCTCAAAGCACAAACCGAACTCTTGGATCACATAATCTACATTACCCACATCCAAATAGGTCTAAACCTCTCTTTCCTCAAAGCCCGAAGCCTTATGATAATTGATCTTCGGATCACGGCCCCGAGTTAAGAAACGATTCGAAATAGGGTGTTACTGATGGGGATTATGCAAAACATGTAATCATATGTGTGCATGCAACCCTAAATAATTTTGATATATGTTTTCTCTAATTGAACATGCAACTTTAACAACAAAATAGAAAAACCTAGAACTATAATATATAATCAAAATACACAATTACGGATAGAAGATTCATACCTTGATTGTTATATTGTAATAAAAATCCAAATCCTTGTGTTGTTGAAGTCTTGAGAGAAAGCATCACAAATGTCATGCCTTTAATGGTTCACACCCCACACTAGCAAAGAAGAATGATTGAGAAGGAGGAGAAGACTTCAAAATTTCGGTTGTAACTCTTCTAAAAAAATGGTTGAAATTCATAGGGTTTAAGCCCTATATATAGTGCAGTTATGAAACCCTAGATAAGCCAAAATCCAACTATTGAACAATTACAGTTCAGTTCCTGCACTATTAATTAATTCTTTTAATCCTGAAATTAATTACAATTAATTCTTGATTAAATATTAATTAAATATTACTATTTATAGTTAATATATTATTATCATAACATATTAACAAATTATTTATTTCAATTTATTAATCAAATTAATAAATTAATCTCCTTCTCCAAAATCATCTTGTCCAGTTGCTAGTCTTGAGGGCAACCTAAAAGGATTGTGCTACTATCAATTTAAGTATATACCAATTATAGTGAAAGACCCACACTTTCATATTTCTGAAAGTCCCAAACTTTCATACTTGACAATTGTTACTCCAAAATATGCTACATGCATATTCATAAAAACAATATTTTACATTGATAAAGTGATTCCAAACTACCGGATACAAACCGACTATTACAAAGTGTTATATATTACATAACTTCCCAGGAAACTATAATTTATACATACATAAGTACAAA